>NW_026590809.1:3103483-3182757 GCF_907164565.1 Psammomys obesus | reverse complement strand
TGTGTGTGTGTGTGTGTGTGTGTGTGTGTGTGTGTGTGTGTGTGTGTGTGTGTGACGCGTACATGCAGAGGTCAAAGAACAACTTTCAGGAATCAGTTTCCTCCTGGAACTGACTGCAACTCTGGCCAGCAGGCTTTTTGGCAGCAAGTACCTTTACCTACTGAGCCCTGTCTCTGACCCTTGATGTATATTTTAAAGACTATTTCACAGCCAGAAAATTGGGCTAAAATGAACTTAGTCAAGTCCCAGAAAAAAAAAATGTTTACAAAATTCCTAAGAAAATAATATGAAGATGTTCAGAGATCACAGGAGTCTTCCCTGTCCTGATCAATGACAGGATTGATGACACACAGTATCTAATTTACCTTGTTTTCATTAAAAAAAAAAAAAAAAAAACAACCTTTTCCAGAGTTGGATTTTCCTCAGTGGGGGAGGGGTGGTAGGTAGTGACAGGAAAGAGAGCCAGGAGGCAGAGGGCTCAGCTGGCACAGATGCCCTTAAGATGCAGGCATTAACAGCCAGGCTTCCAGCCTCAGAGTGACAGGCTATCAGGCCATGCCATATGTTCTCTCCTGAGTGCTGATTAAGCAGAAGACTTAGAAATCAGCAGAGAGAGAGTGTGTGAATCCCACATTACCGTTACAAACCTAAGAGGGCTGTGACATTGCAAATCACTTCAAAAGTGGTATCCCCTTGATGAAGAATCAAAGAGTTTGGCTGTCACCCCAACAGGACTTCTCAGGACTCCAGTGCAGTTTACCTGTTTAGATGACCAGGTATATGTCTCAGGGTGGCTTTCCTAGTATATCAGAAAACCCTACCCTCTGCATTCACAAACCCTTTCCCCAACATGTAGGCTCAAGTGGGGTGCTTGGCTCATTTCACTTAGATTCTCAAAGAATAGCCAAGTTTCAGGATTTTTTTTTCTTAATCTCCTTAGATAATTACTTCTTTGGGTGAGATTATTGCCAATTCAAAGTTTCCTTACCATCCCTGACTTCAAACACCAGCCTTGTTTTTTCTCCATCTCCTTGACATTTCCCTTAAACCCTACTGGATGCTGTTTCTTCAGCCAGCATGAAGGAACCTTGGGCAGATCCAGAACCCCATGACCTTCTCCGAAATAGCTCATCTGTGTACTCACTCCTGAAGAGCAGGGGAGATGAGCCCCTTAGTTGTCCCCTACGATAAACACACGAGCAAACAAACAAAACCCCACTATTCTCTTTGACTTGTTAAACAGTAATTTTACAGACTACAGAAGGCTAAACAGGACAAACTTCTGCTGGTGCCCAGTAGTGGTGCTGTTAGCTGAGCTCTTGCTGGGAATAGTGGCTGTTTCTGCATCTCACAGACCCTCCTCTTAGGATCTATAGCTCTTCTCACTTTTACCATGAGTCTGGATGCTCAGAGGTTCAGTAGCTTCTCTGGAACACATTGGAATAAGAACCTACACTTAGCCAGTAGTGACATAAAGGCAGTAATCTGCCAGGTAACGTTTTGCACAGCTTTAACCCACCACTTGGGAAGCTGAGGCAGGTGGATCATCTTGAGTTCAAGGACAGCCCTGGTTACCTGGCAAGTTGCAGGCCAACCAAGAGATACACAGTGAGACCTAAAAAAAAAAAAAAAAAAAAAAAAAAAAGCAAGAAAGAAAAGAAAAAGTTTATGAATCAGGTTCTAAAAACCAAGCAATTCAAATGGCAAACCCACAGATGCAAAGGTGTTTGAGCTCAGGCGGGAAAACCACCCCTTTCCCTCCAGCTCCCACTGCCCAGCATCTTTTGGAGCACAGGTCTGTTTTCCTGCTGAACCTGCAGGTGCTGTTTGTCACAACAGCCACATCTGTGGGGCGTGCTGGGGTATGCTGGGCAGGACAGCCTGAACTCTCTCCCTATATTTAGACCCCTTAGCTCCTGTCTTAGCTGCTTAATTTACTCAGTGCCCTCTGGAAGGGAAACACATCCATGCCCATCACAGGCATCAAAGGAAACATCTTTGCAAGTTATATCCTTTTGCAAACCAACATATGGTCTCACGCCACTCTCCCAATTGTTGAGGCCCTCCTGTGGGAAGAGCATGGAATTTTATTTCTTTTTATCACTTGAAAAAATCACTTCCCTCCTAATTCAGTTAAGCTGGGTGGAGGCCACTTCCTCCACAGGTGAGAGAAATAAAACTTGTTGCTTTGACATTGTCAGGAATTTTAACATTAACCATTTATGTTTTCAAAATGGAAACAAAAGGCAGACTTAAACCAAAATTAGCCAGAGCCTGTTTTTCAGGCGTTCAAAGAAAGCTTTTTTTTTTTTTTTCGGTCATTTTATGATGGTTCCTAAATAAAAAGCAGAGTCCTTAACTTGAAGATGCTTAAACTCCTGCTCCCCACTGTCTAGCTGCTGCCCCACTGACCCGCAGTGTCCTCTGCCACAGCAAGCTGAAGGCACTACCAGCCTGCTCAGTCCTTACAAGGATTAAATGTGAATATATGATAAGGTTGGTCTGGAGAGGCAGCAAACTGAAACATCTGAACATATTCTGTTAATGCAGCAATTTGCCAAGTGATACTCTTGAAACTGGTTCATTTTCTTTTTGTTTAATTAAGTTCTAACTTTATCTTTTTAGTATTTAAAAAAAATAACTTCCACAGTTATTTAATTCAGTCAGCGAACACCAATGGTGGACCAAGAACTACTGTAAGTGCGGAGACAAAGGCAGTGTTCTGAAATCTATGGCTCCCATATTCTGCCGTCAAGGAAGCCTCGCGGAGAACACGCCCTGAAAGGAGATCCAGGAAATGCACGGTGAACAGCGGGAGCGGGTGCAAAGACCATCTGTCAGGAACTGCCCACAGGGTTCCCGGAAAGCCGGAAGTGCAGTGCGCCAGAGTGAAGCACGGTGAAGGGGACGAGGGGACAGGGCCGGCAGGGGACCAGCGTGGGGCAGGAGCTCAACCAGTCACATCTAACACAATTGCTGCAGCCTGCTGGGCTGTGACAGACTGAAGGGGCAGAGAGTGTGAGTGGGAGAGTGGGGGGAGGCGTTAAAGGCCGGGACTAGCAGAAGTGGAGGTGACGCAGGCAGGGAAGGAGCAGGGAGACCCTCAAAGCTGGAGTCTTCGGGAGGATGGTGGGAGAAGGTCTACGGTGGACAGGATGTGAGGAAAACCAGCGAGAGCTCAGCGGGGTAAAGGAGCAGCTTCATCAGAACGAAAGTGGGTATCTGCACTCACACAGATCTAAAGAACACAGGCATCTGACAGTACCAGATTTAAACACACTGGGTACACACGCCTATTTCTGAATATGCAAAAAAAGAGGAGAGATACATTCATGAATCACACTAAAAATTGAAACTTTCGTTTAAAAGATGCTACAAATCAGTGTCTCTCCCATGAAACCTTCAAAAAGTCTGAAAGAAACAAAAGGCTGTTTGTGTGCTGAGGGGTGCGCCTGAAAGGTGGCGGTGAGCTGCTTTTCTGTCTGAGCTGGGGCTGGGGCAGCCACTTGTCTTAGCAGACTCTTGTTCTCACGTTTAAAACCCCAATAATAAAAACTGAAAGTAGGCAAAAAGGTTCATTCTGCACAGCCGCCAAAGACCAACAGGTGCTGTGACTGATTTTTTTTCTTACATCTATGAAGGGGAAGGGAATGGAAGGAGCGTTTGCAAACAGAATGAGTTCCACTTAATTGGGACTTTCAGAGAAGTGTGTCACACGCACCCCTGTGCCCATTTTAGAATCTGTGATCTTACCTAGATAAACAGAATGTGGATGCAAATGAATCCTTTTATTAAGCAACTCAACGAGATCAAAAATTCAATTTCACAAGATGGTTTCCTATTACAGAAAAGTAAGTTTGTGTTTCCCATTAAATCCTCTTTCCATCAACACCAAGATTCTCAGCACGTACAATTTTTACCAAGAAAAGAGAGGGAAATGTTCTGTTACCCAAGAACGGTCCACAGCACACTGCACCTCTTTTTCTAGAGCTGGGAAGTACTGTGGGGATGAACTCTGAAGGACCACAAACACTTCCCTCTCCTGCACCATCGAGAGCCCATCGTCAGCTCTCACACATGGACGGACTACTGCACATGCGGCCAGGAGAAACCAGACCGTCAGCTTTTGTCCCACTAGTCAGAGATAATAACAGAGGCCTTTTCCCCCTATATTTAGAAAATAAGCTTTAGATATATGCAAATATAGACCAAAAGGTCTGCCTGTCCCACAGTCTAGGTCTTTCTGCCTTGGATTAAGTCCAGTCCTAACCAGTAACCCTCATAAAACTTATCAGTCGGAATGAGGGACCCACACAACACTCTCAGGAAGGCTTGAGAGCCCGTCTTAAGCACTGGACAGCTTTAGTGTCCACTAATCCATAACTGAACAAACTCTTAAAGGGCTCACCCCTGACCCCAAAGCGCAGAAGACAGAAAGCTAGAATGAAAAGGACTTCCCATCACCACCGAGCTTGCGTAGTGTGGAGGGAAGGAGCATAAGCCCAACAGCAAGGACACTGGAGCCTGGCAGACGGCATTCTCTGAGCTATTATCTACCGAGGGGCACATGAGCGCAAGTGAATGGGCATGGCTGTCCTCTTCTTTGGGGCTACCACCTCTTGCCTGGATCCTGCACTGTGCGTCCTGTATGACGGAAATCCGGCAGGGGTCGGGGAACCCCGAACCAGTCACGGTTCACCAATTCCCTCCATCCCAACGAGAACCTGATAAGGCCTGCATTCCTTTAGAGGCTGCAAAACTGAGACCCGAGGGCGCAGTGGGCCAAGGGAATCCTCGAGGCCTCGATGCTGCCCTGTTTCCTGAACAACACCCCCCTTTGCTTGATGCGCAAACCAGAAGGGTTTGTTTAGTACTTTATCTTACCCCTCCAACTCTTTCCCTTCCTAACTTACTTCTGTGTCTCCTGTTTTCCTTAGAACATAGACAGACCACAGGTTTTGTCAGGATGGCCATGACAAAATTCCATTCGATTCAACCCACAGAGCTTTGAGTAAAAGGCAGCAAGTCAGGTCCACACGGAGGCTCCACTCTTGGTATCCCTTTCTTACCTGTCTGTGGAACACCAAACTGCTTTTAGGAATTCATTTTCTCAGCTGACAATATGAGACAGCAGGTAGAGACGCTTGCTGCCAATTATGATCCCAGGGACCCACCTGGCAGAGAGAACTGAGCCCCGAAAGTTGTCCTCTGACCTCCAAATGTGCACCATGGCACATATGCACTCCTCATATACATTCATACACGAACAAATATAATTTAAATTTTTTATTTTCAAGGTCTCTTATTAAAGATATAAAAGTACAAAAAAGAAATTCCTAGGCATATTTCCTGTTCTTGGGATAATACTTTTCCAATTGAGCAAGCATACAAGTGAAGAAAATTTAGCCAAGAAATTTTTTCAAGCATCTTATTTTAGTAAGATAAAAATATTACAACAGCCATTGTACAGTCTAAGACACAGCTGCACGCCCCAGTGCTGTCTGTACTCTGGAGAAAGGGGGGGAGTAAGAGAGTGGAGAGAGAGAAAGCGGGTGTGGCCGACACACTAGTCAGTGATACCACCTTCATTATCCTCCTGTCTCCGGATCCTCCTTTCCATGCCCTTTTCCAGGAGTTTTCCACCTCAGCAGAACAGCAGTTGAGACACATCCCTGGCCTCTGGCTCCTACAAGCCGGCTGCAGCCCCCACGCTTCACCCCCAGACTGTGACAACCGAACAATCTGCCAGATATTGCCAGGGGTGCACACTCCGTTCCTCCACACCTCACCTCCTTTTCTCTTCGCAATCTAAGCACCTCAGGTCTCAGCAGATTTACTCTGCTGTACTGCTAACTCTTCAACTTGGGGAGTTTCTGGTCCTTGCCAGGACAGAGGGTGCTGTCCGATACACATCCTTTCTTTTTAAATTATGAGTGTGTGCATGTGCACATTAGTGCAGTGTCTGCAAAGGCCAGAAGAGGCCTTGCCCCTGGGGGGCAAGTTACAAGTGACTGTGAATTGCCTGGTGTAGGTGCTGGGAACCAAACCTGGATCTTCTGCAAGAGCAGTAAGAGCTCTTAAAAGCTGAAATCATCTCTCCAGCCCCACATTCTTTCTGTCTCACCTCAAAGAAAAACAAAAGCAGGAGTCAGTCCTCGGTGTTTAAATGACGTGCTTAAAGACTTGCACCAGTCCCTCGCCCTACCATGGGCTACCAAGCATGAAAGCCACGAATGGTTCACACCGGCAAGGTACCTACAACACAATACGGCAGATTCCTGAATGTTTACAAAAATATCAAAATGGAAGAATGAGCTCCACACGTACCCAGGGTGTCAGGCTGACAGCTGACCGTACCGGGGTTCCCTGTGGACGCACTGGGTTCTCCTGTAATGGTACCGGTTGACGAGACTGAGGCAAGGTGGGAACCACCGTGCTTTCACATAGAGCTCATCAAGACACTCCGCATCCCCTCAAGGAGTCAGCGTTAACGTGATAACTGAAATAAAAGGTATTACAACAGAGGCCAGACTCGACGAGCAGGTTTGTGCTGCTCCTCACAGTTACAGGCTCCCTTGTCAGAGTCCTGTACTTATGATCCTTTATCCCAACTTTATCAAACTGTATAAGATACGTATTAAGTATAAATATACATTTTAGGCCTTCGGAAACTTGCTGGAGAATTAGCTAAGGGAGAAAAGCAGGCTGGCAGAAACCACTTTCCCAGACAGGCAAGATGGCTCCAGAGGGGTAAATGTTGCTTGCCTCCACACCTGACGACCTGACTTCAACCCCTTGGAGCCACACAGTGGAAGGACAGAACCATCTCCTTCATGTTGTCCTCTGACCTCCATCCCAATCCCGTGATTTTTGGGACTACCCCAAGCAAGCGTGAACTGCCTTTAAACTCAGCCACACACTATTAACAACAGCTTTACTATCCGGCCTTTCCTGTTATTTACTGTATGGATACCGTACCAACTGGACTGGAACTACATGCTTTTCTTTCCCTCTCACGCTGCACAGCCTTGTGCAGCGTGCCAAATGCAAATGCATGGAGTGTTTGCTGAGTCAGCCAATACTGACTTAAGAACCAAAATCCCAACACAAGATGGTGCAAGGAGGAGGTTTTCCTGGAGCACAGAACAGCCCACCGTGTATGACCTGATAACACTCTCTTTAAGCACCGATAAATATCGTCTACTTTTTGTGCCAAATGTTTTTCAATTAGCAAAAAAAATAAAAAATTAAAATTAAAATCTATCAAACATTCCCACAAGCTTGGACAAGCTAAACAGAAACTATATGAACACAACAGGGAAAATAAGGAGGCTATTATTCATCACTCCAGACTGCAGAGCCGGCAGCCAACAACAAAACAGGAAGCTGCAACAGAGGAGATGGCAAGCCACACACCACCAACTGTCCCGAGCGCTTAGTTTCTACAGAGCTGTTTTATTTCCCACCCAGAAGAGCGACAGGCCCGGGAGATGGCTCAGCAGGTAAAAGCGCTTGTCTGGCTCACTTGATGACCTGACTTCCACGTGGAACGCAAGTGAAAAAGGCAGACGTGGTAGTCGGCGTGCATCTGTAATCCCAGCACTCCCATGGTGAGCTGAGAGGTGGAGGCAGGAGGACTGCTTGGAAGCTCAGAGACCAGCTATATTGGAGTAAGCAGTGCAAAGACAGGAATGTCAGTGACGTCAAACACGGTCACGCTGAGGGCAGACAAGGTGGAGGGCGAGGACACACACACACACACACACACACACACACACACACACACACGCCGCTGTATTCAATGACATCAGCATCTCAGCCTTAATTCTTCCTGTCCGGCTTCGCTCAAAGTGTTTGAGTGACACGTCTAACCGGTGCACACCGATTCAGGTCCCTCTTCCTAGTCGCTCATCATTGTGACTTAAAGGATGGGGGGGGGGGGCACAGGCTGAGCCAGGAGCCTGCAGGTGAGATATGAAGGCTATCTCCTCCACCTTGGAAGTATTTTTCAGGCCATTTAAAGGCATCGGTGGGAACATAAACAAATTCAGTCTAGTAGCTATGCAAGTGCCTTTCACCTAATGCTGAGACAAGTCAGAATAGGACTCAGCTGGGTCAGGATCCTGTCCGTCACCAGCAGAACCCCTCTGGGCAGTGTATGAAAAGCCTTTTAAATGCTCTGGCCACTAACTATTATCCATAATAGAAAATGAGATTAATCTGGGTGCCTTCTGACCTTTGGAAGAGGTTTGGCTTCACAGGGGAACCTTTCTTGCTTTGATTCTCCATAAACCAGTCTGCCTTGATAATCAACGCCATATTCCAAACCATCATTGAATCTGATATAAATGACTAAATGCCACTATGAAACCTCACACCACCACAGGCAGGAGAGGAGGATTCTATTTCAGAATGTGCTGGGAAGCCTAGTGTCTTCAAGACTCATCAATCCTGCCAGGCGAGTGAGCAACGGGCCTAACAGGGCCAGAACCGTCAAAGTCGAGGGAGGAAACCCCTGGCCCCGAGACCTGTCGTGGAGGAAACAGAAACGGGTGAGTTTACGCGTGACCCACACCACCCTGCAAGCCCTGGTTCCCTCCGGACCCTCTGAGATACTGGGCTCCTCTTCGTCGAGAGAAGCCTAGCGTTGCCAGACAGGTGGCATATTCTCATCCACAATGAGAAAGTCACTACGGTCCACGAAAAGGCACTGCTCTCCTCCCAGGGGTGACCGGCCACGTTCACACACCTGTGCTTCAGCAGGCTGTGACTTGATCACCCACGTTTTCCCCAAGTTTTTCCCTTTGGGCGTTGCTTTCTGTTGCGTCCAGAAGAGCCATGGTATCACTGTTGAGGCCTGCTGTCCGGCTGTCTGCATATCTGTTGACAGGATATCTGTTTACAGTCATGTCTATAAAGCTTTTCTTCTCTGGTTTTGAGCCTTGGAGCCCTCAGACAGTCATACGACAACCTTCTTTCCACCCAAACTGGTAAGAATCCATCCCAGAATCTGTCAATTAACTGTCAGAACTAACAAACAGAAGCCACAGATATTTAACCTCAGTGGTGGGCGGAAGGCCAACTGAAGAGGGCACGGGTAAATTCAGAATACTAATTTTTAAAGGCTTCGCGCAATCTAGATAACTTATCCAGATCATTAAGGTGATCGCCCGTTTAATGACCCAGATAAGTTACTGACTTGTCTAGATCAATTACTTTACTTTCTAAAAACCTTCATCAGGAGCTGCCAGGGAGATGCTCTAGGTACAAATTCCCAGTGCTCAGCTCTGTTGGGTCCACTAGACTCCTCCTCTCCCACTCCTTTACCTAGGATGGACGAGATGTTGCCCCCATCAGCATTCTCGACTGTAAAACACATGGATCTGTACCACAGCTACCACAGCCGAATGCTCATTAGGTGGCTGGTCCCATGCTGAGCCTTTTGTGTGCTCTGCGCTTGCTCCTGAAGAGATTTGACTCCTACGTTTTAACCCTGTTTTAATATCTCCAAAGCGACATCCAGCATGATTCCCAGACCTCTGCGTTTAACCAGACAGGTGGTTTTCCTCAGCAGAACATAAAATACGGCTTCAAATGGGATGAAATACAAAAACCATCTCTTCCAAGTCCATAGCAACCCTCCGGCTGTACCATCATCTGGTTTTCTTCCAGTGAGGAAGAATCATAAGCTAACAGTAGTTTTCCAAAAGGTGCGATGTGAGTGTGTTTGGGGCATGATCCGAAACACAGGCGAACCGCTCCCTGCGATGCCAGGACAAGCTGGTGTGCGCGCTGGTGTGGCACTTTCCCCAAGCCTGGTCCTTGCTCAGACACTACAGATGTCAGTATTTTGCCATCTGGGCTCCAGATCACGATCACATTATCTTTCATTCTCCAACTCTCTATATAGACTCGTATTTAAAAAAAAAAAAAAAAAAAAAAAGGGACTAGCGGGAATGCAAGAATCTAGTTCTCATTTCTTCATATACTCATTCTCTCCGCGACTACATTCACTGGATTATGTCCCTTGCCCTTTAGCCCAAGGGACAAGCACACCCTCTCTGATCCTACTTTGAACTCCAATGGAATCCTGGTTTGTCTCCAACTTTACATCTTTGTTACAGCTGCCTCTTTTGACTACTTCAAATATGCCTCCTCCTAATTCCTACATGTGGGCTTGGCTGGAAAAGTGAATCTTCAGGCTGTGTCTCTTCTTCTGGGTGCACAGCAGGTGGCTGGAGAGACATCACCACATCCTTCACCTTGCACAAAAGGACCGCACACAAAGCCCTAAGTTCTGCACCTCTAACTTGCCTACAAAGCCTAACTGGGCCTCCCACTGGAAACCCAGCACATCCGCTCCAACTCACCACCTGTACCACTCTTAACCCTCCCTACACTGTAGGCTGCTTCGGGTTTCCAGACGCTGAGGTTCAACACTTAAAGGCCATCTCTGATAGCCCTCCTCTAACTCCACAGCCACAGAACGGCCACCCGCCATTAGGTTTTTGTTTGTTTGTTCTTTTTCCATTTTCTCAAAGATTCTCATGTAAACGAAAGCTTTTTAAAAATGTTGCACACAGCACCTACCCACCGCAAGTCCAAACTCATGACTGAACTTTTTTCAGCGACCTCCCAACGCTCCTGGCACAAGACAAGCCCTCAACTGTACGGCTCAGCTCCTGCGTATCACCAGCCTCTCTCCCAGGCCCCGTCAGGAATGCCCGCCAAGGCCAGACGGCTCCGCCCGCCAGTGGGCAGGTCTGTGCCGCTCCGTGTGGCGGCCACACGCTGCTAATGGAAACACGGCTGCACACGGGAAGGGACGTGAGCAAAGGCACCCTCGGACGCGAGGGTGGCATGCAGTGCCTGACAGCCACCGTGCCTGCAGCTCGGGGAGGGGCACGAGCACACCTGCGCGCTGCAGAATGTCGCTGTCAGGGCTGCCACACGGCCACTCACTCCGGCTTCTCCGCTGGGCGCCCTGCCGTGTACTTCCACCTTAGGCGTGCTCCATGAGCCGTGAGACTGAATCCTGCTCTGTAACAACTCTTACAGTGTTAACGACTTTTTTCTTCCATTCTTGTGTCTTCTCATGAATTACTGTAACTGTGTAAAAAAATCATGGGTTAACGAAGCATACACTAACTATAATACTACAACAAAAGTCACCAAAAAAAAAAAAAAAAAAAAAAAAACAAACAGCAAAAGTCACCATTAAAAAAATGTTTTCTTTCAATCTAAACAAATAAAAGAATTTACATTTAACTAAATGAATGACTTAATTTAATGCCTAATTATAGTAGCTGACGATAATTAGCTACTTTCCTTTTTTTTCCTTGTGGTGTTTAAAACTGAAAGGAAAAATGGCTGCAGAGATCTGAAATACATCTACTCTGTTTAGGCACAGTTTTAAAGAGAAACAAGTAGCAGGAAGAATGAACAGTTTGAATAACTATTCCCCTAAACTATCAGGGATTGTAAGGAAAAATAGCACGAGAGCCCTAACATTAAGGAAAACTAAGTACAGCATTCCAAACTCTGGCAGAAGGGCGTGTTTCTGGGTCAGCATGTAGGGTCATCTACATCTCTCCTTCCCAAACACGACCATGAACAGTCTCTGACACCCTGAGCTAAGGAACAGACAGACGCTGAGTTAATGGTTATGCACCCTTTCAATTCAGGCGTGTCTCTGATAACAGTAATAATGAGGGTGAGGAGGAGGAGGAAGAAGCAAGCACCGCCACACATGCAGGCGCTTCAAGGAGAAACATGGGTTTCTTTTCAGACACTTGAGCCACACGGAAAAGAGATGCAGGAGAACCAACGGGCAAGGACTCCTGAGCCTGAGCACTCTGATGCTTTCTTCTCAGGAGGGAATCCTTTCTCAAATTCTGTTTTCAGTTTACAGTGAAAATTGCAAAGCTGAGCTGTGACACTATCCAAACACAGCAGTTCCTGGCACCTCCCCCCAAACTGATGTAGTCACTGAAGTTTGAGCTGTTCATGAAAGTTTTTGCTCTTCCCAAGGGAAAAATAGCATCCTTTATGCAAATGAGCACCCTGGAGATGCTGCTCATCTCCGCAATGCTGTTTGGGCACCAGCCGTGCTGCATCTCGCACACACCTCTGTGAACACCTTGGAGATGAAGCGGTTACAGTATCATGCTTCCTAGCTCCATCCTTTCCTTAAAGGAGGCAATTTCAGAGCTAAGTAATTGCTGAAACACTTCATGTGTTTTTGCTACAAATCAGATCACTGACGGCTAGATTGGACAGGTTGGACTGAGTATTTCTGCTACCAAGTAGCGGCAAAAATATGAAAAGATGTCCCCAGAGGTTTCAAAACACATCCCGCAACCTTGGTACCAAAATTATAAGACCACAAAGAAATACCAAGACATTCCACCAACATCATTTTCACTTATATTTTCTCCACCCTCTTACAGTTAAATTATCCTTTTTCTTCCCATGCTCTCCTACCACCCACCTAGCTCCTTTCCTAAAGACCCCAAAATTCAACTTTTGGTGAGGAATACAGTGGTCTAGAGAGTCAAAAGGAGAGTTTCATGTATTTCTCAGTATGTCACAACTGTCTGACTTAATCTGAATTTTGTACAACTTCAGATCACCCATTTCTAATAAGACCCCACTGATAAAATCTGACATGGGGTTTTTGTTTTTCAATTTCTAGAATGAAAAAAAAAAAAGTTTTAATCTGTAGAACACAAGCATTTCTCTATGGTTGTCAGATTTAATTGCTATTTTGCTCAAACAATGTTAGGTATAAAAGCATCAATATCATGCCAAAAGAAACTCTTCTTTCTTCCCCTCCCCAAATGATCCAGGATGTGCTCAGCCCAATGCCTCAGGAAAAAAAACAAATAAATGAACCCTCCATACTCAGAGGATTCAGGTCTGGCTTCTGTTTCAATCAGTTAGACGGGAAACATTACACAAACCAGGTAACCTCTCTTGGCCTCAGACTGCCCAACTTGGTAGGAACCAATTGGATTAGAAACTCTTCAGAGCAATGTTTAACAATAAGCATCTTTAGTCTCTGAAGCACTTGACAAGATAGTCTCAAACAGTGTACTTCACCTGAAAGCACACAGCCTTATGCACAAACTCACCAGTGCATATCCACATTTCCGGAAAGGAGGGAAGGACTGAAAAGATATAGGAACCAAGCCATCATCAGATTCTTAAATAGCTCTGACCCTTCCTCCAAAAAGGGTAAGGGCAAGTGAACTGTGAGACTTCCTATCAAGGTTAACACCCACCCTTAAAACTAAAAAAGCCCCAAAAGTTTGCAATGAACAACTTTTATCTCAAGCTGCTCCGTTTGGCTGCGCGGGGGAAGCGGAGCGCCTCTGACGGGCAGATAAAACGAGACTGCCGCAACTTCCCCGCAGCGTCATCAGCTTGGGACTGACCACAGACACGAAGGGCGAGTGGACGTGAGCACGCAGAGGGACGACTGACCGCACTTGTAAATGCGCTGCTTTCCTGTCAAATGAGTCTGCAGGTCACATGCTGCTCAGAACAGTATGAACTTCAGTTTCTCTCTTTTAGACGGAGGTGACCAGAGAAAGCACCCTCCACAGGAGGATGACACAGAATGAATCTGTCTAAAAGTAAAAGCAGAGGGCAATGTCCACAGCGACAAGAGAAACCTCCTGGGTATTCCAAATCCCAGCTTAAGTGAAGCGGAGGGTCCCCCAAAAATAAATATATAAAAATAAAAAGGCACCATGCATCAGCCAAACGACTCAAAATGTGTAATGACTCCAGGTGTCCCTGGCAACCTCTGCTGCGTGAGACAGCGTCGCTGCATTCGCTGCATTCGCTGCAGCTGCGGGCTGGAACACACGCAGGCATGCTCGCTGCCCACGCCCTCATGCCACACGGCAACACCAAGGGCAGCACTTCCACTCAGATGTCAGACTCATGTGTTACGAATTTCGGTGAGGTTTTGTTTGTTTGCTCATTCTTTGTTTTTTTACTATGGACACCAAAATTTCAACTTTTGACAGAACCGCAACGCCTTGGTACGGCACGAGGCTCGGTGGGAAAAAGCGCCTGTCGCCACGCCTGATAACCTGAGCGTGACTCCTGAAGCCAGGTGAAGGCGAGAGCAGACCCAGCGCTAACCTCCGCGCGTCGTTCGCTGCCCCTCGCACACACGAATGAATGTTTGGGTTTGTTTTTAAATAATAGTTTAATGCTGGGAAACAAAAGCTTTCCGTGTTTTCCCACCCCACCCCTCAGCGTGTATTAAAAACTAGTACCCCAGGCTTGGCTTGCGTTAGAATGTCTGATTCTAAAAATTGATGTCCAAGTCGCTGGCTTGAGTTTTAGAAAATGTTCAGTGAATGTGACTTGGGATTACCTTAGGATTCTCAGTAATTTCTGAAACAGTCCTGAACATCTTTCTGCCACTTTACACCACTTATCTAGGCTGAAGTGGCATTCTCACTCAGCCTCGACAATTAGAAAGTCAAAGCGTCGATCAGCCCTGAACAATTCTGCGGAGGCCCTGTGTCCCGCACAGTCCCGCAAGGTCAAACATCCAGCCAATTCTAATGTAAAATAAACAAACAAGAACTTCACCTGGCTCATTAGCCAGTTTACTTTCCTCTTTAGTGACGGGTAAAATTAGATGTATACTAAAGAATTACCTTTAAATAAATTTAAGATGTTTTCCTATTTAATTTATTTAAGGAGGTCAGAGGCAACTTGTGAGAGTCAGTTCTCTCCTTGTGCCATGTAGGTTCAAGAATCAAACTCAGGTCATCAACCTTTAGCAACGTGTATTTCATAACGATTTACCATCAGTAGGTATTTGATTCTTAGACCTACTTCATATACCTGTGTGCTTAGAACCACAGAACAATTTCCTGGGTATGAAGAGAGCTTGGGAGGAAAAAAAAAGTTTAAGAAGCCCCTTCTAAACAGAAAACAGACAGAATGAGGCTCAGGGCAGATTTGCTTGATTCATATCCCCGCTTAGGCGGTAAGTCATAACGCCTCGCCAGCTGTGCCTCAGTTTCCCCACCTGTAAGGTGGGGGTAACAATCTTCTGGGGGTTGCAGGCTTAAATGAGTTATAATCACCATAAACAAATCCTGGCACTCAGCAAACACTCAGAAAGAAAAAACCAGCTACAATAATTTCCATCCCCCTAGTGCTCTAAACCGTGAACACGCACGACGAGTAATACCTGCTCAAAAGCCAACTTCATCCGGTGATTTTCAGCCGCCATTCCAAATGGCCTTTCCGAAGAACAGCCGTTTGTACAGAGGACGGTCCTGGGTCACCCCCGGATGAGTCTACAACTTTCTGTGAGGGCACAACTATCCCATGCACATTCCACTCAACGCAGCAGCCACGCACGACTACGTGAAATGTGGGTGATGGACAGCATTGTATCCTAAATTACGATTAGCTATGCAGACAAGGCTATTTCTACGCTATCAGACAGACAGCATGTCTAAACGGAACACTTTTTTTTTTTTTTTTTTTTTTTTACCAGAACTTAAGCAAAAGCGGGTTCTCCCCACCCCGAGTGGCTATTAGGTCTTCAGTGAAAGCCTGGTGACTCTGACCTGTTAAAGCTACAACACGCTGACTCACTTATCAACACAGCACAAGCTCACAGCTAATAAATGGTCAGAAACAAAGACGTGGTCCTCTGATATTTCAGAGGATCCAGAGGCCAAGTTAAGTTCACGCTGTCATAAGCACGGCTTGATGCGCAAGGCAGAACCGCAAAGGTCCCCACCATCAAAGCATCGGGTGAAAAGCTGCATCTTTCAGGAGATGCAGCCGCTGCCATGCAGTCTCTTCCCGACCCCAGACACCACAGCTCAGAACCCGTCCCCTCTTAGAAACACTGAGGTTCTTGACCATGCCCCTTCCCATTATAAACAAAATCCATGCACCACCCATATCTGCAGCATAACACCAGACTGTTGCTGAGCTGCCCCTAGAATACGGTTTAATTACGATGACTGAACTAATAGGCTGACATCATAGACTTTTACAGGCTGGCCCCTGTCATCCTGATGTATCATTTTGCACCAGTTCAGTGCTGTAAATCAATTTAAGATCTCAAGCCGGTTGAAAAGGCTGGTAATGATGCTCTCCCTGCCTCCCTGGAGACTCTACATTATACACAACTTACATTATTTATAAAGTCTCGGAGATGCCTCCATTAGCCTTGTAGGACCACACAAATGAGATCTTTTATACACACACAACTTGGCCTTGATTATGTAGGCGACTGCAGCTTAAATATGCCCGTGTAATTACAGCGGGGTTTACTCTGCTTCCAATCTACCGCGTTACTGCATTTCACCCTGAGCCCAGAACCGCTGGAAAAATTCAGTTTTTAACTAATATGTAGAGCTGGGGAACCAAGATTTGCTTCCCCTTAGTGCTCAAAGGAACTTAACAGAAAAGGAATTTAAATTTGAGGACTAACATGAGTTTAGCATTTTTAATTGCCAAAAATAAACAAACCTCTCATTCCTCCAAAATGTAAAGGCCACCATCTCTCCAAAAATACAAAACTAGAGGGTGCTGCTAGAGGAGGAACGTATCTGGTTACTACCTATGGTTGCAGGGGTCAAAGCTAAATCAAGGACAAACCCCTATCCACTGAAGAAACCTGAGAGTCCGAGGGAGCCTCTGGGGTCCCCACTCCCAGGAAAGTCAACTCTCCAAACCCTGGTTTACTGTTTCCTAAAAAATGCAGCATTAGAACAAATGGCACCCCATCCTCACAGAAACACATGTAACTGAAAACGAGAAAGGCAGGGACGGGAAGGGCGACAGTGCTGGCTACTCAGGCCTGGCACCTACAGGGTAAGAACGCTGCCGCAAAAATATCTGCACCAACTGAGAACACCGCCTCCGCCTCGACTCTCCGCGAACTGTCCCGGCACAGCTCACCTGCTTCCGGTACAACCTCAAGTGGTAATTATAAACAAGATGAAAACCGAACCCGGCCGGGGAACAGCTTTCTCATTGTGCTGCGCTGTGGGCACGCCATCCGCCGCAGGCAGGCCCTCGGAGGGAGGGATGTTGGAAAGGGCACGCCGTGATTTCGCTCCAGCAACAGGAAGACGTTACATAAACCGAGCAACTCCTCTGAAAACTTGAGATGTCACCCAGGGACCCGAAGAGGGGAGGGGGTGGCCAAGCGCGGTCCACAGCGACGCTCTCCCGGACGGCCGCGGCCCGGTTCGCCCTCGGCGGGGCCGTTTGGTGCGGGGCATCCAGAAGCGCTGCATGCACCTCCGAGTAAACAAAAGCCGCGCCCGCCGCAGGGTCGGACGCGGCCGGCGACGGGTCCTCGCGGGGCCGCCGTCCGCCGCAGCCCCGTTCGCGGTGCGCCCCGCGGCCGCGCAGGCCCGCGCTCTCACGCCCACCGCCCCCGCCCGAGACGGGACACTAACAAAGACGGCCGGGGCGAGAACAGTTGTTCCCGGCGCTCGCGGCGCGCGGGGAGGCAGCCGACTCCGGCCCAGGGAGCGGAGCGAGGCCGCCGGAGGGAACCCCCGAGGCGGGCTGCGCGGGGACCCCGCGGGGCGCGCTCCGCCCGGGGAGAGCTCGCTGCGCGCGGCGCGGCCCCCGGGGGTCTGCGGGCCCGGCGGGGACACAATGGGCCGCGGCGGGACGGGGGTCCCCGGAGAGCCGGACACGCCCGACGAGGGCGCGGGGAGACGGAGCGGCGGTCGGGGGGGGGGTTCGGGGTCGGGGGGCCCCCCCGGGGGGGGGGGGAGATCCGCGCCCCGGGGCCCCCCCGGGACTGCCCCCGGCGCGGGTCCGTGAGCCCGTCCCGCATGCGCCCCGGAGCCCGCCCGGGGTCCCCCGGACCCGATCCCTGCCCCGGAGCGCCGCGCGCCGCACGGGTCCCCCCCGCGGGGCTCGGGAACGGGCGGCTTTACCGGCTCGGCGGTGCGCCCATCGGCGGGGACGCACGAGCCCGGGCGCCGGGTCCCGCGCTCCGCTGCTCCCGGCTCCGCGGCTCCGCGGCCCTGGCCTCCGCCGCCGCGCGCCCGCTCGCTCCCGGCGCCTGGATCGATCTGGTCGCGCTGGCGTCAGGCAGTCGGAACCGCCCAGCCTCCGCGGCCCGCCTGCCAATACCCGGCCCGCAGCCCGCCCGCCGCTCGCCCTCGCTCGCACGCGCACCGCGCGCGCCCGCCGCCGCCTAGGGATCCTCTCCAAATTCCCGGCCCCAGCCCGCCTCCGACTCTGCAGTCCCTGCTCGCTGCCAGTCAAGCTCCAAAGCCAACATTGTCTTCTGAAACGTTCCGAACGCCACCACCGGGCCCACCCAGCCGTGAAAGTCGCCTTTTAAGGGCCCTGCAAGCACTGAGCCGCTGATTTACAGGCCCTCCTGGTGGCACGAGCCCCAAGACCTGTTAACTGTTGTTAACTGTTGACACCAATCTCGCACTAGGTAGATGCGTTTGTTTCCAGTGCGCACCCTTGCTGCATCAAATGACGGAAGCCATTTGTGTGCTTGATACGCGGGCCCTTGTAGCCCAGGATGACCTCGAATTCGCTTTTTAGGGGGAAAAGACTTTTCTGTTGCTCCAGCCTCCATATCCTAAGTGCTGGGATTACGTGTCTGCAGTACCACCTACTTTTATTTATTAATGGAAGATTCTGGGAATCAAACCCATGGCCCTTTGCATGCTGAGCAAGCACTTTACAACTTCACCCCGGCCCCTTTGTGTGCTTGCTTGGGGACAGGGTCTGTCAGTATATCCCAGGCTGGCCTTGAACTGGGAAATATACTTTTATTACTGTAAATTTTTGATGCAGTCTTTTAGACGTCATAGTCTTACCTCTAGTCCCATTCCCACCCCCTGCAATACAAACAAACAAACAACCACACAGAAATAAGCTCACATCTTCCTGATCTGTTTGGTTAAGGGCACTGACTGCTCTTACAGAGGACCAGGTTCAAATCCCAGCACCCACATGGCGGCTCACAACTGTCTCTAACTCCAAGGTTTGACACTCTCACGTAGACCTACATGCAGACGAAACACCAATCATGAAACAGATGTAAATAATTGTTTTTTAAATCAGCTTTTTCTTGGTCAGTTCCTGGAAGCTGGCATGAAATCTTGGACGATTACCATAATGTTGAGTTATGTTCAGTGAAGAACTATTGTAGGAGTAAATGCCCCACAAACCAAAAGAAGAAAAAAATCATTACCAGCAATATAAGGAAATACCGAAGGCCACTACAAATTAATGATACTCTCCATTTATTCCTGTACCTTTACATGCCTAGCATTCCACTTAAAATTCTTATCAATTATTTAAGTATTATATCTGTATTCCATATTTAATTATTCAAAGGAAATGCAACAAATCCCATAAACCCATAAAATGCCATTTATAAATTATACAGAAGAATATTCTGCTAATTAAATTCCTTTCTTCATTAAACTATTTGAGCACTTACTGGTCAATTCTTGGATCTCCTCTTATTTTCCTTAAAAGCAGTATTTGACATAGTTGGTTATTCTCTGGTCCTTCGTGCAGCAGCTGGGGTGAGCCTGGCCTAATGACACTCAGAGTCATTCCCCTACCCTCTACAGACCCTCTTTTGATGAAGAGAATGAGCCATATCCATACACGGAGCATTATTCAGCCATAGAAAAGGAATGGAGCACTTCTCATTTCTCCCCAAATGGAGTGAGAACCTGGGCTTGATCCTCGGTGCCGAATAAAGCGGATGGGATAGTGCTTGCCTGTAATCTCAGCGCTGTGGAGGCTGGAGCAGGACCAAAAGTTTAAGGCTGTATAGTAACTCCAAGTCCACCATGGCCTGCGAGAGACCTAGCTCAAAAACAAAATAAAAGCAACCAAACAACAGGCACTCTTCCAAATGAAAAAAGAAAGACGGAGTTGTGTTTGCTTTATTCACGGGAGGTGTGCCTAGTAGACAAATCCATAGGGACAGGAAGTTGCCTGGGACCGAGTGTTGAGGTGCAGGATTGAGTGATGAAAGGGTTCATGGTGGTAAACGGATTCTAAAGTAAGATTAATAATAGAGGGTGATAGTTACACAACTGTGTGGATATAGTAAAAGCCAAAGAATTCTATATTTTGAATGACTGCATTGCACGATTTGTGAATTTTATCTCAGTACAGTTGTTTTTTTTTTTTAAAAAGGCAACAACTAAAGGCAGTGCATAGTTCTTATTTAAGTCCTAAAGGGAGGGCTAGAGGGATGGCTTAGGAATTGAGAGCACAGACTACTCTTCCGGAGGACATGGTTCAACTCCCAGCACCCACACAGCAGCTCACAACTGTATCTCCAGTTCCAGGGGGTCCAACACTCTCTTCTGGCCTCCGAGGGCACCAGGCACGCACAGGATACACAGACACACACGCAGGTAAAACACCCATACACGGATAGTAAAAATAAATAAATTCCTACAGGGGAGATACACAGTGTCATTATATAACTGTTCATTAAAATAATTTATAAAACTGCAGATGGCCTTTCTTACTGTGCTCCTAGTATGTCTAAATGATAATTACTAATATTATACACACTATAAATTGTTATTTTACTTTGTGCGAGTTATTTCTTTAGGTGGTAATAAAAAATTGGATACTCCTTCAAAAAAAGGCATTTTGAGACAGTTGTAAATTCTGACCAACCTCACTATTAAAGTCGTTTTATTTATTTATTTTTTAAAGCCTGGATTCCCACTCCACTCTGAATAACAGTCTTACCTTGTGGAGGGGCCAAGCATGATCTATCTTCCCTGCCATCTCTTCCTACCCCAGCCTGGTTCTCTTCAAGTCATCCTGGCCTCCTCTGTTTTCCAGAACAGTTTGGATACAGCTCCACCTCAGTTCTGATGGATTGACCTTACCTCCTTGGGGAGCCCCTTCCCAGGCATGTCCACGAGGCTTTCCTACCCCACGTCTTCACTCCAGGCATGTTTCAATGAGGCCTTCCCCGTCAATATCTGAAACTCCTGCTATTCCGCAATCCCACACCATGTCTTCTCTCCTCACTTGTCAATATCTGAATTGGTCATCCTCCTAGTACTGTAATGAATATCTTAGCTAATCAGAGAAGGACCCAAGGTGAGCTCCTGGTTTTGTTGTTTGGGCTTTTGTTTGTTTGGTTTGATCTTTTTGCCTCCCTTCCTCCGTGCCACCAGAGCCTAGCTTCTCCGGCCTTTCAGTGTGGACTAAAAACCAATGCAGACCTTCAGCAACAGACTGGCACTACTGAGGCATCCAGCCTTGTGGACTGGCAGCTACTGAACTCTCTGTCATGCTTATGACCATGGTTGGATTACCAAGCCCTTTATGTAAGGCAATCTAACACATTCCTTCCATAACATATATTCATCCTATTCCATTCTTCTAGAAAACCTTGACTAACACAGAGGAAAGGGTGAGTCTGCCTCGCAGAGTCAGGGAAGAGCAGAAGCCGAGAGAAGCAAGGGCTGGGAGGGAAAGCAGGGAGGTCCAGCTGCACAAGGCTGATGGCTGCCCGGGTGGGAGGTCCAGGGACTTCCTGTTCTCTGTGAGTTTTCCCAGGACTGCTTGCTGAGAATGGAAGAGGGTGGCCAGGAGGCTAGAGGGTGGAAGAGAGAAATGAGTTCTAAACAGTCATCTCCTGGGAGTCGGGAAGCACAGGAAGTACAAAGTGTGGCGTGAGTGCCAGGCCACAGCGCTAAATGCCCATTTGAGGTTAGCAATCCTAACGCTTGAAGTAAGCCCTGTCAGTCAGGTCCAGTTGACTGAGAGAGGCCAAGCTGAGCTCCACCAGAGCTGCGGCTTTGGAGCTGAGCACAGTGGAGAGAATAAAAGAGCCAGACACTAGAGGGCATAAACAAGGGAGTGACCACAAGAAACTGGGTGGCAGGGGACAAGGAGAGATCATCGAATGTTGGGAAGATGGCAGGGTCAGTGGTTGGTAGTCTCTGGTGGCGTTTGTGAGTTTCTAGAGTCCAGGGGCATTCCCAGAGCTGGATAGCAGTTTGAGAAAGGGGAGCTTGGTGACGTGGTAGTCTGAATGTAATTGGCCCATGTGGGCCTATAAGGAGTGGCACCATCAGGAGGTGTGGCTTTTGGAGTGGGTGTGGCTTTGTTGGAGGAAGTGTGTCACTGTAGGGGTGGGCTTTGAGGTCTTATATGCTGAAGACACTCTCAATATCTCCAGCACCGTGTCTGCCCGAATGCTGCCAGGCTTCCCGCCATGAGGATAACGGCCCAAGCCTCTGAAACTCGAAGCCAGCCCCAGGGAAATGTCCTGTGGAAGAACGGCAGTGGTCATGGTGTCTCTTCACAACAGTAAAACCCCAACAAGTGGACAGAGCTCACTAAGCATGAGGGCACAGGACTGAACCCCGGAAACATCTGGTCTCAGTCTCAAGCCATCCTCGTGATCCATATATGATACCAGAACCTTCTGAGTGACGGTTTGTGAGGAGGGTGATGAGGAGGGTGTTGACTGGCATTGTTTCTAGCCTTTTACACAAGTTATTAGCCTTTTAATCCCCCAAAACAACACAGAAGTTGGCTCGGCAGTTAAGAGCACATGCTATCTTTGCAGAGCACCTGAGTCTGGCTGCCAGCACCCACATTGGGTAGCGTCCATCTTCCTGTACCTCCATCTCCAGGGGATCTGATGCCCTAACTGGCCCCCACAAATGCCTACACTCATGTGCTCATGCCCTCCCACATACAGACACATGATTAACTATAAACTGTACCTTTTTAGTATGGATGACATTATTTCCGTTTTGTAGATGAGCTAATGTGCCAGCTGCTACGTGACTCGCTGCTGGTCACACCACAGTGTGTTGATGCCTTTCTGGTACTCAGCACGGCCTCTACCTGGAGCCTACACACAACAGGTAGGCCGCATTACTTTCCCGGATCTTCACAGTGCTGTGCTGAGAATAGTTTCTGTCTCCAAGCCATGAATTTTAGGCAAGCTCATATCAACAGAACAATGAATTTTTGAAGGCGACTTTTTGTTTTTGTTTTAATTTTCAATAGTTTTGCTTCCAGTAGCAATGTCCCTTTGGTAGGTCTGTGTCCACTGACATGCTAAAAGAGTGACTTTGCTTTTAACACGTAGCCTAAATAAGCCAGAGCTTAAAGAAGACCCAAGAGAGAAGTTCAGGCACTGTGAGACAAGTTCACCAAAATGAAGTCCTCCACCATGGCCTTGGCTTCTCCTTCATGACTACCTACAAAATGGCTGCTGCACCCTCGGAAAAAGTGATCTGAGCCTGAAGGTTCTTTAAGGGAGACGCTCACTACCTCACTACAGTGCCAGTACCACCCCTGGCTGTCCGTCACCAGTCTACAGCCTCTGCCAGCCTCCACCGATGACAGCTCTCCTGTGGTCTTTCCTGTCTGCAAGGAAGGCTGGGGACCGGGGGACCGTCCTTGTTTACCCTGGGCACGCTGGCCCGTGAGGAGAAGGTGGGGGTAAGCACAGGAGCCGTGTGCTGACCTTGCGCTGGCTCGTGAGCCCTGACCGGTCCGGGGTGTGTGCTGGCTGACGTGTGCACATGTGTGTGTTCACATGTTCTTCCACGCTCACCGTTAGACGTCTTTGTCACCCTCTGCCTTAGCTTGTGTTCGTTTGTTTGCTGGAACGTTCTTCTCAGCGAGTGTTTCTAACGCTCTTCATTCCCTGTAGGTTGGCTGGCCGGTGAGCTCTTGGGACCCCCCTCTCTCTGCCCGCCCTCTCTCTGCCCGCCCTCTCCCTACCCGCCTTCCTGCTGTAGTTACCTACGTGTGCAGCCAAAGCCATGTCGGGTTTAAATGGTGCTAAAATTCGAACTCGGGTCCTCTCCCCCAGCCAGCACCCTAAACCACCTACCCGTCGTGGGAGCTACTCATGGTGAGAACGTCTGCGACAACAAAGCGGACAAACACCAGTTGAGAGCTAAGGTCCTTCCGGCTGTCTTTGGACAGCCTGTTGTTAAACATTTACCAGAATCAGGCTAGCAACCAGGACTTCCGGCCACAGAGGTACCCCCCCCACACACACCGCCTTCGTCAGTTATTTCTGACTCTCGAGCCAAGTTTATTAAGGATTAAGCGGGTAAAGTTCTGAAGCGCTCACCAGGACACACCCCCTTCTTCCTTACATAATGGTTCTAGGCTCGTCCATTTCTCGATCGGCTCCTACCTTCCTTTAAAGACCGCTCAGCGTTCTTTGCTGGTGGTTGGAAGTTCCGAAAAACTGTTGGCACTTCTGTTCACGTCATTTAAATGTTGCTCTTTTTCTTCTTCCTCTGTTTTTTGTTCTGGGCCATTGTAGGGGTTAGGCAGGTCGTTTTTTTTTTTGGGGGGGGGGTGTTGGGGACCATTGCAGGGTCTTACTTTGTAGCTCGGGCTAGCCTGGAACTGCCTGGCCCCGCCCCGCCTCCGGAATAGGGGCTTACCTTCACCTCTGGGGGCAACGGAGGGCGGCGTTAGCAACAGCCTGTGGGACAATCCTAACCAATAATCTGAAAGAGAACTTCTCACACCCAGCATTGGGATATTTCATAGATGGTCTTTCTGGGTCTTGGTGGCAACATTTTCAGCCCATATGGGGACATTTCATTTAAAGTGTGTGTGTGTGTGTGTGTGTGTGTGTGTGTGTGTGTGTGTGTGCGCGCGCGCACTGATTTACAGGTGTTATTGGTGTTTTTAGGTAGACAGTTAATATGATTCCTCATGACTTTCCAGACATCCTCACTGTCATTCTATGTGCCCCACCCCCAGCCCTAATCAGAACTCCACTCTGTTGTTTCTGTTTTCCTCTTCAGAGTCCGTGTGTCCTGCTACCCCCATTTGCCCCCTCAGCAATCTCTCTTCCCCCCCAGCCCCTACAATGGCCCCTCTATTGTCCACAGACCCCACAATGCTCCACACCCCACAATGAGCCCTCAGCCCCTGCAATGGCCCACTCTTGCCCTCTTTGCCCCCAACAATCCCCCAGCCTTCATAAGGCAACCGTGGCCCCCACAGTAGCTCTCCTGTTGTCCCCTTAGCCCCCTGTATTGCTCCCCCATCCTCCCCCCTGCAATGCCCCCTTTTTTTACTTTCCTGGTTTCTGCAGTTATTCCAAGTTGAAAGTATAAAATTTAGTGTGAGGCTTCACAACTTCCATTCCAAATGTCAATTCTAACTGGGAATTTTGGTGCATGACATTTTTATTATTTGCAAGGCTTTTTATAGTAAAATTCATTTAAAACAGCAAATACACACATACACGTTTGCTTACTCTCCTGTGAAGCCGAATCAGAAAGCAGAGGTGGAAGTCTAAAGGACTGTCACCTGTGTGGTGTCTTGGAGGACTGGTCTTGGTCTGTGGCCAGCTTTGCCTGCCCACCTGCAGCAGCACTGTAGAGGCAGAGGGACAGGCTGCCTCCTATGTGGCCGGACGAGCAGGGCCTCCCTCAACCCCTGGGGGACAGGGGTTTCCCCAGGGCTACCCACACTGCATAAACACTCACCCTGACGTCTCCTCTCTCTCGAGGAAGGCTGGCACAGGCTGCAGACTGGCACTGCACTTTTCCACTCGAGACAAACAACTCAGGTTTGTTTAGTTGTTTGGGGGTTTTAGTTTTTTTTTAGAGTCCTCCTCCCCAAATGAACCCAGGGGTGGCCTATTTAGCCTAAATAAAACTCTCTAAAGTTTGGATTTTTTTAGAAGATCAAATTTGTTTTATTTAAGTTATTTGTTTAAATCAAATTTAAATCTGTTACAGTTGTATCACCGCAATAGCCATTGACATTAAATTAGAGAAAGAATAGATTCAGAGCCGGGTGTGATGGCACAAGCCTGTAATCCCAGCACTCAGGAGGCAGAGGCAGGCAGATCGCTGTGAGTTCAAGGCCAGCCTGATCTACAAAGTGAGTCCAGGACAGCCAAGTCTACACAGAGAAACCTTCAATCAAAAAAACCAAAAACAGAAGAAAGAGTAGAGGAGGAGAAGAAGAAGAAGAAGAAAAGGATAGATGGAAAAGTTGTTATAAGAAGTCCTGATAAGAGAGAGAGAAAACAAGATTTATCTAGCGAGCATTTCCTGAGTTCCTGCTGCGTGCTGGACACAGCTCACTGCCTTGGACTGTTACGTACAGAAGCTTCATTTTGTATTGGCAGTTGTGTCATCACCGAGGACACAATGAGCAAAGGACATGAGTTAAGATGTGGTCATTTAAGTGTCGAGAAAACCCACACAGTCAGTAATAGGGCTATTTGATGCTGAACAAGGGCCTGTTTAACAGAGGATCAGAATGGCTTCCCGGGCTCTGTGCTGAGGTAGGGACAATGCAGATACCAAACAAGCACCACATCTTGTTTGAACCCTCACCCAGACTTCAGGGTTTATGCTAAGCATGATGGGAAATGATCATATAGTCTAAAGCAGAGGAAAGAAGGATTGGGATTACACCTCCAGGTTTCTTAATGGAAAAATAAGAACTACAAAAAAACAAACATCTTGTTGACCCCCAAAAAGCGTAGTATTAAATTTAAATGCTTTATATAAAGTCACAGAAGAGACAATAGATGATAATTCCGCTCTTGAAAGAAGCTGGGTATGATTATTAGTTCTTTTTGTTACCACCGGGATCAGACAGCTCACAAAGCCACTTAAGGGAGGCAAGATTTGTACTGGCTCACTGTTTGAGAGATACAGTTCATGAAGGTAAGGGAGATCTGTCAGCCAGAATTGTGACGCAACTGGGCGCATAACATCTGCCATCGAAAAGCCAAGAGAGAAGAGTGCCAGTCCTCATCTGACATTTTCCTTTCCACTCATCCCTGACAACACCCCCCATACACACCATGAATGGTGCCACCCACATTTAAGGTGGTGTTCAGCGGGGTGACACCATGGCAGGCCCGTGCCAAGCTGTAGACCCCTGAGGAATTACGCACCACTGCAACAGATCTGGTATAAGGAAGATGGGGTATAACAGATCAGGTATTGTGGGAAGGGAGGAGGAGGGCCTGGGGAAGGGATGGTGAGAGAGCCATAGGGGCAGAGAGACAGGGGTCAGGGAGAGAGAGAAAGGGAGTTGCCTACGACAAAGAGAGAGGAACAGTGGAAACAGAGAAGGTAGTGGGAAGGGAGGGAGGGGGAGAGAGAGACAGAGCAAGAGAAAGAGAGGGAGAACAGGGGTGGGAGGGTAGTGTGTGTGGGGTTCTTATAGCCAGCGCACAGCTGGCAGCAGCAGGTGATGACATAAGCAGTTTCTAGGACCCTGAAGGCAACTGGATTGCCTGAATGCCAACAGATGGGTGTTCTCATCTCAGTAAACCTAATCTAGAAACCCCTTCACAGATGTACCCTGAAAATGGTCCCCTAGGTTTCTAGATTCCATCAAGTTCACAGTCAAGATTAGCCATCACAGTCAAGTCGGCCAGCAGCTGGCTGCCATGAGCAGGAGTGTTTTAGGTGGGCTGGCAAGGCTGGTGGCTCAGAAACAGCAGGGCACTGTAAGTGGGTTACTGAGAACTTGAGCTGGACTGCAGGTAGCCTAGCTCTGGTGGCCTGTGAGCATCAGGAAAGACCATCATCGTGATTAGCATTGTTTTATTTAGTGTGCTCCTATGCTATGGCAAGGGAGTGGAAGTCAGAGAGCGGTGTGCTGGAGTCTACTCCCTCCTATCACGTAGATTCTTCCCAAGGTCAAACTCAAGTTGTCAGAATTGGCCCCAAGCACCTTTATCCACTGAGCCATCTCTCTGGCCCCAGGAAAGGTAGTTGGTTTTTTTTTGTGTTTGTTTGTTTGTTTGTTTTTTTCCCAGCCATTCTTCACACAACTGGAAAATGAAGACTAAACAATCAACATGTTCTAATATCTTCCATAACAAAAAATAAGGACAGAAAACATTGTAACCAAATGCAGTATGTGCCTTGAGGGTTTGTATTTCAGCCCCATTTCCTTTCTGCTCTGCCTCCTGCCTGCACACTGCTGTGTGTCAAAACATTTCCGGAGGGGGGGGGCATAACACACACATCTACTCACCCTAGACAGGAACCCCACTACAGACCACAGTAGGGATAGCACCGACGTTCAGTTTGGTGAGCCGATGAGTTAATTGGGGTTACTTTCAGGAATGCAGATGATGGGTTACTTGGAGGAGCAGAAATAACTCAGCTGCATCATCAAAGCCCAGGCCAGCATGGGTGACAGCTCACAAACCTGGGAACCTGAGCACACTACAGTCTGCAGGCAGCTCCACAGGCTGGAGAGTGCCCTTCCCCGGTGCCTCGGTCGGCCTAAACCTCTTCAGGCAGCTTGGATGGTTTTTGCTTCTGTCAGGCAGCTGGTTTGTTTTAAGATGTCTTTGCAGCTTGGCTTGTGTGAGAGTCTTCTTTCTTGAGCTCTGTTTGCTTGACAGGGACTCTCAGCTTTGATTGCTTACTAGGCAGGGAGGGGCTTAGTGAATCTGGTTAGTTTCAGGGACTTCCTAAAGCTACTTTGAGCTGTTTCCCTTCCTGCTTAAGGAGTTTCCTGCAGGATGGAATGTTTTAATCTTGGAGGAAACTGTTACACAACACACAGGCAAATGTACAGCCACTAAATGCCCTTTCCCACCCTGATAGATCGTATCCTTCTTGTACTGTCAATCACAATACACCTTTCCTTCCTCACATTGCTTCTATAAGGTATTTCATCACAGCAAGGAGAAGACGGAGGAAGACTTCCCATTTCCTCATCACCCTCTGTAGCCTGATTTCTGTTTGTGCCACGCTATTGGACTATCTTTACTGAGCTAGCCCGCTGCAGCCTGCTGGCTAAGCAGTCTGTGCCCAGTTTTAGCTTGCCTAAAATGTCCTTGCCTTCATACCTAATGCACACTTTTTAGTTCTCATTTTGTTGAATGGCTCAGATTCATACACACTAACCCATCTTCCACCATTAAAAACTTGGGTTTTCTAAAGCACTGGAATTAAATCATCTGTTCATTCCTAAAGGACTAGTTAATGAATGTAGTATTTTCAGGCCATGATAAGGAATTAAAATTGTTTCTTATGCTACAGAGTCTATCAAGTGAAGAAACTAAAGTAGGAAAAAAGTATATTTTATGCCATTATTTGTCTTTGAAGGCTGGAGGTCTGGGGTTGGAGAAATGGCTGGGTGGTTAGGAGTGCTTGCTGCTCTTTCAGAGGGCCCAAGTTCTGCTCTGAGTCCCTGCATTGGGCAGCTCACAGCCATGTGTAACTCTAGCCCTCAGGAATAAAATGTTGTACTCTGGTCTCTGTTGTATCCTTACATGCATGCGTGCATATCTGTGGAAAGCACACACACGCACATGCATGTACACAAACACACAAATAAAACACATCTTTAAAAACGATCATGGCTATGAGGATATATGCATTTGCCCCCAACTAAAAGTATAATAAAAGAATAAACCAAAACATGTTCAAAAGTTACATAGATTTAAAAAAAGAGAGAAATAGAATGGAAACTGGAATTTTCTTACTATAACATGTTTTATGAATAAACATTGAACTATAGTCATATTTTACATAATTAAAAAGCAAACATGTCTGGAGAGATGGCTCAGTGGTTAAGGGCACTGGCTGCTCTTGCAGAGGACCTGGGTTCAATTCCCAGCACCCTCATGGCAGCTCAAAAAAAAAAAAAAAAACCTGTCCGTAAGTACATGAAATAATGTATTCTTTTGAAAAAAAATAAAAACGAAACAAATCAGCCTATAAATGCAGCCTGTGACACAAAGTGTCTTACAAAGATGCAGTCACACACACACAGCACAGTCACATTGCTCGGCACGGAGGCCCACACCTCCAGTTCCAGTGCCCGAAAGACAGACAAAGGCAGATCTCCAGAAACACATGCCTTTCTATGCCCGCCCTCGCTCTGAAGGACACCGAGACCTTTATATTTATTAAAAGCTTCAGGCACTATAGCTGGACAGATACTCAGCTATTCTAATCCCAGCCACGCGGCCCTTACCTGCCCTCTTAGTCTCATCCTTACTGCCATGTCCCAATGGCAACTTTTCATGGTCCCTACCGGACTCTCTCTCTCTCTCTCTCTCTCTCTCTCTCTTTGCTCTGAAAGTCCCACCTTTGCTCTCCAGCTAAGTTATTGTCCATTCAGCTCTTTATCTGACCAATCAGAAGGTGATGGAGAACAATGTTTTTCAAAATATGGAGTCAAGAGATGCTTCATAATAATGACAGTACCAAAGACGAGAAGGCAACCAGATCTCTGCGCACAGAAAGCAGCATCTGAGCACACACTGCACACAAACATCCTCCCGCAGATCTCTTCGAGTTTAAGGACAGCCGACCTCGTTTACACAGTAAATTCCAGGACAGACAAGTGTATGATACTCTGTCTCAAAAAACAAACAACAAAGATACAGTCACCTAACTGAAATCTTTAGTGAGATATAATCTAAGGACAAAGAGAAGTGGGAGAAAGAAAGAAGGAAAGACTATTCTCCATAGTCATGTCATTAATAATACTTGACATTTCGAATTTTAAATTGTAATAAAATATAAGACAAACTAATTATTTTAACATTGTTATAAACCACGATTGGGACATTTCCAGGGCTATGGAGCCAGATGAGCCATGGGAGTTTCATCCACAAACTTATATTCTTTGCTTCATTGAAAAAGAATTAATAGCCCCATATCACAAGATTCTGAGAAATTAGGAGGTTTACGTATGCCTGCCTGGGTTGTTATGACTGCAAACGTAGAGACAAAACTTAACAGGTAATGATATTAAAATTTATATGGATTTCCTTGTTAGTAAACGGGCCATTTAGATGTCTGAAAAGCACTTTGCCAGAGGAAGAAGCTGCAAGGGAGACAGATTCACAGCAGCGTAGTTAATGGTTAGGAAATGTAGACAGGTGGAATAAAGCCAATCAAATTATGGTATGTGTTCAGCATGCACTTGTGTGTGTGTGTGTGTGTGTGTGTGTGTGTGTGTGTAATATATATCTAGCTATACATATATCAACAAGAAAGACATTGATTCATTCACAATTTCTTTGAGCACTGTCTTTTTTAACTGTCAACTTGACGTATCCCAGAGTCACCTGAGAAGGAAGTCTCAGCTGTGGGATTGCCCAGATCGGATTGGACTGTGGGCATGTCTATTATGAGGGATCCAGGTTTAATGTAGGAGGACCTAGCCCGCCGTGGGCAGCACCATTCCTGGGCAGGTGGGCCTAGCTGCCTTAGAAAGCTAACTGAGTATCAGCCAGCAAGCACTACTCCTCCATGGTTTCTGTTTCGGTTCCTCCTTGAGTTTCTGCCCTGACTTCCCTTGGTGATGGACTGTGACCTGTAAGCTAACATAAGCCCTTTCCTCTGCTAACTTGCTTTTGGTCAGAGTGTCTTATCACAGCAGCAGAAAGGAAACTGGAACAATTCTAACTGTGCATGGCGTTGAACACGTTGCTACCCTCAAACAGCTCAGAGGGAGGAGTCTCACACAGGATAATGCATACACATGGGTGACACTGGGAGCCAGCGCAGAGTAAGCATGTTGTACTGGACTCTCAGACGCTCCTTGCCACTGCTAGGAGTCTCCTTGGCATGTGCCACCTCCTCACTGTGAGCTGCCTGCGGAGAGCAACGTCCTCAAAGCACTGTAGCCCAAGATGTCTGCGGGCTTGTAGTTTTCTCAGATTTCCAGACGTCTGTGCTCTAACATTCCCATTTGAAGGCCTCCAGTTGATCTTTCATTGTTTTGAATTAGATATAAATGTCTTTGTCTTTAAAATATGGTCTCCTGTGCAGTCCAGGCAGGTTCAAACTTGTGATTCTCCTGCCTCAGTTTCCAAAGTTTTAGAACACGGGTATGCACCATCACAAGGTACACACGTTTTTAGCTAAGAGAGGTCCCGTGGCTTTTCAGCGGCGCAGTTTTTCAAAGCTTTTCAGTTTTGAAAGAGTTCTTTCAAAACTCTTCCCACTTAGCAAATAGCAAGAAATAGGAAGTTTATTATGTGATGATAAATATTAAAATAAGAAAATGTGAGAAGGAGTCTCTCACCACCCCCACCAATAGATTTTCCAGGAGCCTTTTTATGTTTCTAAACAAATTAAAAATATTCCTTCGGGCAGCCAAAATGACTCAGCAGGTAGAGGCACTTGCCGCCTGTACCTGGTGACCTGAGTTCGAGTCCCAGGTGAGACCCACATGGTAAAAAGAGAGAACTGACCCCTGAGCTCTGCGTGCATGTTATAGCATAAGCCTTTCTTTCCGTCCCTGATAAATAAATAAAATATAATGAAAATATTCTTCCTTCCCAATGTGTATAGGCTACCCTGCCTCTCAGTTACTCTTTGGTGAAATAACAATGTTAGCGCACTTGCAGCGCGGGAATGCTGGGATCAGAGGCAGCCGGCGGCTTCCTTTACCAAGAGGCCTCCCCGCTCATCCCTCATTAGCAGGTAGAGGAGCCCAAGCCACACCAGTATGGCGGGCCCCAAAATCACGCAGTGCTGGCCCTGGGTCACTCAGCTCCAGCTGACCAACAGAAGACGGGCCACGCAGTCTGGAAGGAGTCTTAGGGCGCCTCCTCTGTTGTCTGCCATGATTAATGTGCTAGACTGTCTGGCATCGGGCCCAGAAAATCAAGATTGACTTCCTCTCCTTCGAAGGTTTCGTTTCCTCTCTGTGGGGATGCTCCTCCGTGGGAGAACGCTCTCCGCAGCAGTCAGGACTGACGCCCTCTGTCACAGGGGCCTTCTCCCCGAGCATGCGCATCAGTGCGCTTCTCCCTCCCGGGCGAGTCTTCAGTCCTGTTGTCCTGCACAGATGCTTCCACGCCCGTTAGCTCATTAGGTGGTTTATTTGTCCAATAAATACTTACTGAGCATCTCCCAGGCCTGCTGTAAGTGAGCAGGCCACCCGGGACTCTTGCTCCCATGCAACCAATGTCCTGTGGACCCTGGAAACACTCAGGGAGCTGGCTCCGGGAGGCACCTCGAAGGGCAGGCTGAACAGGACGGCTTCTTCCCGGGCGCTGTGTGCTTGCTTTTCAGGACACCCCCTGCCGACGTGCAGGGAATGCGCACAGGACGGCTGCGCGCAGGCGTTGGGAGAGTCCGTCTACGAAAACTCAACGGAGGGAGCTGACTCGCTGCAGAGATTCCTGTCACCGAGGGTCTGGAATGACGTTCCCGGCAAACACAGCACCTCGCCCTTGTGTATCACCCCTGCTGTTTGAGAGCCGCCTGCCCTCCAGGACAGAAGTCCCTCCACCCTACAACTTACTGAGTTCGAAGGAGCCCAGTGCTGTTACAGAGAGCCAGGAAGAGAGAGAAAACAGCAGTGTCTTGGCCAACAGAAATCAAAGCGAGCCCTGAGCGTTCCAGTGCTAGAGCCTTCATCCATGGCCGCCGGGGTATCTCTACAGAGGCCCCTCGTCTCCTCCCCTGGCCTCAGCAGCCTCTGAGCCACGTCCATTTTCAGTTGTACATGCTAAGCCATTCCCCACAATGCTCAGCACTTTGACTCTTGGACCAAGGCTGGAAACGAACCAGCCAAAGCACGTGGTGCTGGAACACCGTTCCCACAAAGGCAGGTTTTGTCTGTAGGGTGGCCACCTGGGCACGTCCTACCAGGAATCAAGCACACAAAGGGACAGGGCAGCATTACTTAGACGCAAACACACGGACACCTACACAGGAATGTTCACAGGGACGGATTGTCTCTCCACCATATGTTTTCACAGCACCAGGGCCCTTAATCCCTTGTCAGCTCTGATCCCCTACAATGAAGCACTATTCTTAAAAGAACTGCGTCCTCCCTCCCCACCCTCTGCTGACAGCTCTTCTGCTGTTGAGCTCTAGAAGATCAATGCTTTAAGATTCCATATTGGTGAACTCACGGAGTGTTTGTGTTTCTGTGTGTAGCCTATTTCACTAACACAGTATCTTTCAGGTCCATCCACGTTCTCACACACCGTGAATGGATTTCATCCCTTCTTACAGCGGAACAGATTTCCATTGTGTTTATTACTAGATTTTCTTTACATTCATGAGTTAGACACTGAAGTTGCTTTCATTGAAAGCCTTACATGTTTAAAGATTATGAAAGAAGTCAATGCACGTTAAGAAATTCTAGCGAGCTAGAGAAACAGCCAGTGGCTCAGAGCACGCTGCCACTGCGGGGACTTAAGCTTGCTTTCCCAGCAACTGTCCTGGGTACCTTAAACCGCCTGTAACTCCAGACCAGGCGACCTACAACGCTGTTCCAACCTCCCAGGGCATTCCCACGTGTACATACCCACACAATACAGTTCATTCAAAAATAAAATAAAAACTTCTTTGTTGTTGTTTTGTTTTTTCAAGACAGGGTTTCTCTGTGTATAACCCAGGCTTTCCTGAAACTCACTCTGTAGACCAGGCTGCCTGCCTCTGTCTCCCAAGTGCTGGGATTAAAGATGCGCATCACCGCTGCCCAGCTACGAAGACAGTCATCAAAAAATATTCTGAAGTACAAAGACATAAAGTAATAAACACTGTATCATTTTTTCAGCCTATTCCTTCAGGTCAGATTGTTTAAAATTGTGTCCTTGACAGATACTATTTTTAAACTCATAAATGCTTATAACCATAAAAGAAATGTGAGACTTGTGGTCTGAAATTTGTAAAATGCTCAAGCTTCTTTTGACTACATATCCATGTAGTTCCAGCTACTCGGGAGGCTAAGGTGGGAGAGCCGTCCGAGGCTGAGACATCAAGGCAGCCTGGACAGCACTGTGAGAACAGCCTCAGAAAACAAAAGAAGGAAAAACAAAAACAAACTCAAACCTTTAATTTATACAGAATAATAAATGCAAAATAAAAGGCCACTAAATCCAGAAAAAAAAAATACTTGTGGAACTTTATTATAAAAATCTCTGTAAGTTTTACAAGCATAAACTACTTTAGGTTTTTGTGTGTGCATGTATGCGTGTGTGTACACATGCATGTGTGTTCATGTACACGCCTGAAAGGAACCGATCTCGGCATCTCTGTAAGTCTCATGTGCCCAGGTATGCCCACCATCTGCTTGTGTCCACAGTTGTCCCTCCTTTAAAATGTTGTTGCAGGTATATTTACTGTGTGTGGGGGAGGTGGTGTGTATGTGAAGGTCAGAGGACAGCTTGCCGGAACATTTCTCTTCTCCCATCACGTGGGTCCTGGGAATCAAGCTCAGGTAGCTCCTCAGGCTTGGCTGGCAACTTGTCCGCTGCACCTCTTAACTGCTCCAGGGACCCTCCCACCACCACGTCAATGCTGATTTCTAGACATCAAAACACTCCTCTCCTCTTTTTCAAGCTGTTCCTTTCTGAGTCCAACTCTGAGTTTCTCTGAAATTCCTGTTCCTTCCTCCACTTCCTCCTTCTTGGAATATTCACATCCCGAGAGTTTCTCCATTAACATGTCCCTCACTCTACTCATCTACTGCTAAATGTCTTCTTGGAGTTCCTGAGCCCACACTCAGCCCCCGGCCTGACTCATCCACATTGTGGTCAAATTCCCTCTGAGGTCCTGAGGCAAACCTTCCACACAGACATTCTAGTGGCCTCTCTATAGCCTTCTGGGCACAATGACCTCTTCTGTTGCAAACATTCTTGCTCTCTTGAGCTGTTGCAACCTCCTCGTCCTTCCTCTGCCTTCAGAAGTCCCCCTTATCCCAGGACAACCCTCCAGGGGCTTCTGTTCTCCCTCTATCTGCTTGGGGATCTCCAGCTCCCACAACTATGAACGTGTTGACTTCACCCGTCTGCCACAAACTCACCTCTCCAGTTTCCCAGTGCCAGCTAGCTAGCTGCTCCTCCCAGCTGCAGATTTTACTTCAAAGCTAGCATGTCGCAACCGTAGCCTGCTCCTCACATCTTTATTTCCATCAGTGGTTTCTGCACTCTTGGGGCCAGAGAGGTGGCAGCGTGGTCATGTTCCCTGCGGTGCTCCATGGATTCCTTCAGCAACCTGTCTCCCAGCTTCTCAACTACACTATTTATTTATGTTTTTGTTTGTTTAAATCAACAAAGTATTAGGCGTCACTATGGTCTTTTCAAACAGAATGGTTTTAGTTGATTTTCCTCCCCCTCACTTTCCTCCACTTTCGAATCTTATGTCATTTCCCCTTTCCTTCTTTAGCTTCTCTTTTTCCCGCTTGATTGCCTTTCCTAGTTTTTGTTTTGTTTTGTTTGTTTGTTTTCAGCCTTTACCCATGACTCACAAGATCTGCATTTGAGAAAGAACACTCAGTATTTATCTTTCTGGGTATGGATCCTACAAATTTCATAATTTTATTTTAATAGCTAAATGAATACAACATTTCATTATCAATTTATGTGTTGATGTACTTCTAGGTTTTGTTCCGTTTTCTTATCACTGTGAACAAAGCAGCAATAGACATGTCTGAGGAAGTTCCTCTGCGGTAGGATGCAGAGTCCATGGCTATAGGAATGCACAGCTGGATCATAGCGTTCTAATTTAAATTTGTGAAAATTCCATAATAATTAAAAATAATTTAATAATATTTTAAAACAGTGTGTGCAAATGCGTGGTGTCCACAGAAACCAGGGACATCAGAGCCCCCTGGAGCTAGAGTCACATATGTTTGTGAGTCACCTGATATGGGTGCTGGGACTTGAACAGGCCATCTGGAAGAGCAGGAAGTGCTCCTAACCACTGGGTCATCTCTCCAGCTCTCGAAACACTGATTTCTCTAATGATGTACTAGTTTACAGTGCCACCAGCCGTGAATAACTGTTTCTATGTCCCCACATCCTCGCCAGCATTTGTTGTTAGGTTTCTTGATGACAGCTCTTTGAGATGGACTCTCAAAGTAGTTTTAATTTGCATTTTCTTAATGGCTAGGGATGTTGAACAATTTTAAAAACACTTATGGCCATTTGTATTTTCTCTTTTAAAGACTGTTCATTTTATTAGACCATTGTTAGTTAGCAGTTTTAGGGGGAAGAGTGATGTTTAAATTTGACAGTTCTTTATATATAAATTCCAGATATTAATCACCTATCTGATTTTTTTTCCCATTCTGTGGGATGTCTGTTCATGCTGATGATAGTTCTTCTTGCTTTGCACAATGTTTTTAATACCACACAGTCTCATTTGGTAATTTTGAGGTATTTCCTGTGCCATTGGAGTCCTGTTCAGAAAGGTCATGCCTGTTTGTACATCTTAAAATGTGTTCTCTGTGCTTATCTCTAGCAATTTCAGTGTCAATTAAAAGACCCTTTGGGTCTTTGAATGACTTTGAATTGATTTTTGTGTAGGATTAAAAATGCAGACCTAATTTCATTTGTTTGCAGGTAGATATTTGGTTTTGCTGGAGCAATGTGTTGAATAGGGTCTTTCTATCATTGCACAATTTTGACACCTTTGCTAAAAAAAATTAGGTGGTCATTGCCACATGGATTATGTATTAGTCGCTTTCTCTGTCTCTGTGTGTGTGTGTGTTTGTGTGTGTGCATGTGTGTGTGTGTGTGTGTGTGTGTGTGTGTGTTTGTGTATGAGAGGGAGGGAGGGAGAGGCTGCACTGTGCTGTTTCTGTCACTATAGCTATGCAGTACAGTTTGAGGTCAGGTTAGAGCTGCTTCAGCTGTTTGTAGTCTTCTGGGTTCTCCCTTCTCCTTCAGAGATTCCAATACTTTGTCACATATTCAGGTCAGCACCCTTTCTCCTTCACTTGTGTTTCATTTTGAAGTTTCTGCTACTACGTTTTAAAATTTACTAATCTTTTTCTATAGTTTCTACTCTTCTTTAAATCTCATGAATGCACTTTTCATCTCAGTCTTTGCGTTTCTTATTTCTGCTCTGTTTGGATCTTTTTAAAAACTCTGCTCCCTGTCTCCTCTGAAGATGCTTCTGTTTTTGCTCATTTGCCTTCTAGAACAGATGAAACATGTCCACTGTCACGCTGCGTTAGTAGCGTCACCTCTCCTCCGTATTACAGATCATACTTCCCTTTTTAGGAACTATTTTCTTCTAGAAATTTTGGTGGCATACCAATCATGAATCTCATGTTGCTGTAGTCTGGGTATTTCTTTAAATATTCTCAGATGTTGTTCTAGGATTCATTTAAGCACCACGAGACAGGCTGACAATTTGCAGAGCTTAATGCTCAGCTTTCTTAGGTAAAACCCAAACAGACTTCAGTCTAGGGCCAGTTCAGCCCTGTTGCTGAAGGATTGCTTTCTAACGTATTTTTATTCAGGGTCTTGTACAGGCCGTATAGCTTTGTGTGATCTTTGGAGACCCCTCTGTTCCTTTCTGGTAAAACAGCAACGGCAGCAACAACAAAACCCAAACCAAAATAAATCCCATTTAAATTATTTATTTACTTGTGTGTGCCTGCATGTGAGTCATTGCTGTCCTTCCATCCTGCGGACCCTGGGGATAAAGTTTGAAACACCAGGCTTGGCAGCGAGTGCCTTCACCACCTGCGTCTCCTCACCAGGCCTCTGGTGGCTCTCTCTATGGCTCTCAGCGTAAGTAGGAACAGGCTAACGGTCCTCTGAAGACATCTCAACCTCTGTGTGAGTAACCATCTATGCAGTACTTGAGTCTACACATTCCGGATGCCTTTCTCTTTTAATGCCCATCTGTGTCTCCTCAAGCCTGGCACCCACCAGGCTGTAAATTTGTCCTTCCTGTACCACAGCCTGGCAACTTCCTGAGAGCACTAAATGGGGATCATCCTGGGGCTTACCTTGTTAATATCTCTCTCAGGGATTGCTGTTGCCATGCCGCCTTCTGCTCAGTGTCCTGAAATCTTGTGTTTTACCCCGAATCGTTGGCTGATCTGAAATACATTTCCCCTCTTAACTGGTATAGAGTAGGTGTTCTTTTCTTCCAGTGTGACTGCATTTGGAGACGGGGCCTAAGGAGGTAAGTAAGGTTAAGCGAGGTCATCAGGGCCGGTCCCTGATCCAGGGAGGCTTTTCCCTCGAAGAAGAAAGTGACACACCACTAGCACACGTGGGCAGAGGAGAGGTGCGGTGAGGACACAGGGAGCAGTGGCCATCTGCATGCTAAGGCTGCAAGGTTCTCTGGAAATTGACCCTGCCGGAGCCTGGATCTTCCACCTCTAGCTTACAGATCTACGAGAAAATAAGTTTATGCCATTTAAGAAATCTGACTTCTGAGGCTGTATTTATTGCAGCTTTAGAACAGTTATGCAGCACTCGGACTCTGCTGGGCGATAACCAGCACACTCGTTGTTATTGTGGTGTTTCCAGCTGGCCCGGAAGTCACCATGCGGCTCGGCTGCCCTCCACCTCACAGAGGTTCATCCTTCTCTGCCTCCAGAGTGCTGGCCAAAGGCGTGCACCACCACGTCTGGCCGAATTGAAGACCTTTTTTTTTTTTTTTTCCCTCCTAGAACTGCAGTGCAGCCTCCTCCTGTCTCGCTTCTCTGGTTTCTATTCTAGTCCACTGATCAATGGGTTAATTATTACACTAATCTAGCACTAACCCAATTACTAGAATTCTTAATGCTTTAACATTGAATGGTGAATTTATCTGATTTATTCTCTTATCAAGACTACTGGTGAATCTTGGTGCTGGGGAGATAGCTCACCGGGTAAAGGTTACTCAAACATTATGACCTAAGATGAGATCTCCAGAACCCAGGTAAAATGGCAGAATGTCAGCACACCTCTGCAACCCCAGCACCTTGGAGGCAGAGGCAAGTAGATTCCAGAGCTCACCAGGCTCGCTGAGGGACCCTGTCTCAAAAAATGAAATGGAGAACAATAAAGGAAGACACTCCGTGGCACCCTCTGAGTGAGTCCACTCCTGTGTGCACACACGCGCTTAACCCTGCCTCCCCCAGCAGACTTGCACACACACATACACACAGACAGGGAAAGTACTGCCGGTCCTTATGAACACATACTAGAATTAGCTGTCAAAGACCATCATCATGCGGGGGGTGGGGGGTGGTGATTATGCCACATTAAAACTATAGATCAATTTGGGGAGAATTACTGTATTGTAGACCTTTGTTTTCTTGTGTTAGTCTGACTTGTCTCTGTGGTGTGCCATCTGAGCTAACAGTTTAAGGGCAGAAAGGCTGATTTCAGCTCATGTTCGCAGAGCTGCTCCAGGCTGTCTGGCTTTACTATCTGAGATAAAATGGTGGTGAAGCTGTAGACAGAGCTGTTCCCATCATGGCAGCCAGGAAGCAGAGCAAGAGAGGACGCCTGTGCTGGCTGGCCTCCCCTCCCTTCTGCTCCACGCAGTTTACCGGATAGTGCTCCCCACATTCAGGGCACACACCCCGAACCCCACCTCTCCATACATCAACCCCGACACACCCAACACTCATCTCCTAGGCTCTTTTCAATCTAATCACGTTGACAGTCAGGATGAACTGCACTTCCTCTTCGGTCTCCGTGTACGGAGATTTTCTTTGACATTTTTCTGTACAATTTTATAGGAGAGCCATGAAAGTCTTGCATATTTTTTAAGATTTATTCTTAAATACATTTTAATTGTTGTTATAATTATAAATGGATTTTTTTAAAAAATAGTTTTCTATCTCAAATTTTAATTAAGCTGCTTTCTTACAATTTATTTGTTCTCTCCAATCAAGAAAAACAACAAAGACCGCGGCTTTATTTTCTAAGAATACCAGTGGTGATGCAGAAGAATGGAAGAACCTTTCAAAGTACCATAACTGTATGTGGTACCCTGCAACATACAGTCTGTGCTTGTCAGTCCAATGTCACGTGATCTCATTCTTTGGCGATTACAGCACATAGAACAGCAAGGCCTTTTGAGAATTCTCTGTTCAGATCTATAGCCCATTATTCACCTGTGCTGTCTGTTTTCTTGATAGGTTACTTCTGAGTTCCTTGTGTTTTCTAGACATGAACCCTCTGTGGGATACACAGCTGCCTAAGGTCTCCTCGAGGTCTGTGGGCTGTCTGTCCTCTTCATTGACTGGTTTCTTTGCTTTACAGAAAGAAGCTTTTCAGTTTCATGAGGCCCCGTTGTCAACTGTTTGCCTTATTTCCTGGGTGGCCAGAGTCCTCTTTACAAAGTTCTTATCTGTGTCTGCATCTTGTGGTGCCGTCTCTACCTTCTCTTCTGGCAGTTTCCGGGTTTCGGGTTTTCTGTTGAGGTCTTTGGAGTGATGATAAGGCTCTCGATAAGGATCTGCTTTCCTTCTTCTACATGATCCCATCCAGCTTCCCAGCACTGTGTGCTGAAGATGTCTTTTCTCTCCTGTATGTTTCTGGCATCCTTATTAAATGCGGCTGTGATTCTGTGGATGTAAGCCTGGGTCTTCTGTCCATTACATTTCATGGCGTTTTTATTGTCATGCTGTCCAGTATAACTTGAGATAGGGTATAGCAATGTCTCCGGCACTATTCTTTTTTCAGTGGATTGCTTTCGTTACCAGGGTCTTTTATTCTCCACATGAATTTTAGAATAATATTTACTTTCTGTGAAGAATGGCGCAGAGATTTTGATTGGGATTATAATAAATCTGTATGTTGCTTTTGGGAGGATGGTCATTTTTCACTATTAATTCTACCAACCATGAGCATGGGAAGCCTTTCTACGTGTTTGGTTGTTTCTACTTCTTCCTTAAGAGTTTTAAATTTTTCATTATAGAGGTCTTTCACTTCTTTGGCTAGATTTACTCCAGGAAATTTTTTTTATGCTCTTGTCAATGGGATTGTTTCTTATTTTCTTTCCCATTGTGTTTTTGTATGTTAATTTTGTAACTTGCCACTTGCTAAACATTCTAGGAGTTTTCTGGTGGAGTCTTTAGGATCTCTTCTGAGCATATCATCTACAAAGATGCTTTGACTTATATTCCTATTTGTATTTATTTCCTTCTCCTGTCTTATGTGGAAAAAAAGGGGGGCAGTGTGGTTGCTTTGACTATTTCTCCATTTAGCATAATGTTGGCCATGCTGGTTGTATATAGCCTTTATTGTATGACCATGTGATTTTTGCCTTTATTTCTGTTTGTATGATGTATTGTATTTAACCGCTTGGACAGGGTGAACTATTCCTGCATCTCTGGAATAAAGCCAACCTGATTATGGTCACTGATTTTTTAATGTGTTCCTGTGTTCAGTTTTCAGGTGTTGTGTTGAGAATTTTCACATATTTGTTTATCAGAGATATTGCTCTATAGTTCTCTTTTGTTTTGCTGTGTCTTTATCTGGTTTTAGCGTTAGAGTAAAAATAATGGCTTCATAGAAGGAGTTAAGAGTGCTCCTTCTGTTGCTATTTTGTAAAATGCTATTAGAAGCATTGGTTCTAAAGGACTGGCAGAATTCTGCTGTGAATCCACCTGTGTCTTGGCTTTTTTAGTCAGTATATTCTATGACTGCTTCAACTTCCTTGCTTGTTGTATGTTTGCTTTAACTGTTGGTGTCATCCTGATTTAACTCTGGTGGGTCAGTCAGATATATACAGAAATTCACCTACTTTTTTTTAAATTCAACGTAAGTTTTTAAGTCATACCCTTTTGATTTTTTTATTTCCTTGGTATCTGTTGTGATGTCTCCCCATTTCTCTCTAATTGATGACCTTGAATCTTCTATTTTCTTCTTTTAGAAATTTAGGTAAGTGTTTGACAATCTTGTATGTAGTTTCAAAGAACTAACTTCATTTCACTAATTCATTATTTTTTTAAGTTTGCTTTCATTTCATTAATTTCTGTTCAAGGTTTGATTATTTCTTCCTATCTACTATTTTAGGTTTGGATTCTTTTTCCACTCTTGAAGTACATCATTAAGTTGTATATTTTGCTCTTTCTAATATTTTTAAACTGCAGAGTGTAGAGGTGCAAGTTCCCTTTTAGGACTGTTTTCATTGTAGCCCAAAGTTTGCATATTGTATATTTGTTTTCATTTCTCTTCAATGTCCCATTTAATAGTGTGTTTATCTCCATGAACTTGCATATTTCCTGGAGTTTCTTTTTATGTTTATTTCAAGCTTTATTACACTGTGATCATATAGAATCCATGAAGTCATTTTAATTGTTCTAATTTGGGGGAGATTTTTTTTATGTGCCCCAAAATGTGATCTACTTTAGAGAAATTTCCGTAGGTTTCTCAGAACATGCCCTCTGTAGTGTTTGGGTAGAATATTATGTAGGTATCTTTGGGGTTTGTTACCTGTGATTTATTTATATCCAACCTTTCTGTATTAATTTTTTTCTTGATGACCTATCTATTGACAAAAGAAGAATATTCAAATCGCCATTTGAGCTCAGTGAGTATATGTTTATAATGGTAATGTTCTCTTGGTGAAATGTTCCCCTTTTCAGAATAAAATTACCCCTTTAAATCTCTTCTGAGGAGTTTTATCTATTTTGCCAGATGTTGGAAAAATATTGCCCCTTGTTTCCTTTTTCTTGGAACACTGAGTTTTCCATTTGCTTCCCATCTTTTGTTCTAAGGCAGTGCCTATCTTTGACAGTAATGTGTGGTTCTTGTAGATGACACAAAGAGCCTGTTTTAAAACTACATTTATTTATTTATGCATGTGCATGTGTGTTTGTGTGAATTTGTGTATTTGTGTGTGTGTGCACATGCCACAGTACGTTCGTGGAAGGCAGAGAAGAGGTGTAGGAGTGGGTTCTTTCCTTCTGCTGTGTAGATTCCAGAGATGGTTTTCAGGCTTGATGACAAGCCCTGTTAATCTGCTGAGCCATCTTGACAGCCCTATATCCTGTTTTCTAATCCAATCAGCTAACTTTTGTCTTTTGACAGGAAACTGGGGCCAGTAATAACATTCTCATTAAGAGGAGTCTATTACTTGCTGTCATTTTGTTGATTTTGTGATGTTTGCTTTCTTAGTCCTACTTTGCAAAACTACTACTCTACCATCACGCATTATTTTTTCCTATAACCTCTTTCGTGTGTTTATTCTTTTCTTCATTGTGAGATATTTCTTCCAGGATTCTCTGTAGAGCTGGCTTATCAGTGATCTACTCTTTTAGTTAGTTTCTATAATCAGAATCTTTTTTTTCCCCTTCGGTGATAAATAGTTCTGGTAGGTAATGTAATCTGGGTTGGTATCTGTGTTTTTTCAGAACTTGAACCATGGTGGTCCCAGCCTTCTAGCTTTTAAATTTTTCACTGAGAAATCAGATATTATTCTGATGGATCTGCCTTTATATGTGACTTGAGTCTTCTCTGTTGCAGCTTTCCATGTCATTTCTTTGTTCTGTATATTTAATCTTCTAACTATAACATGACATGCTGGTTTATTCTCTGGACTTGTCTGTTTAGTGTTCAGTGTGCTCCTTATGCATGAACAGGGATCTTTTTCTCCAGACTTGAGAAATTTTCTTCTACAATTTTATTGGAAATGTTTCCTATGCTTTTGATATGAAATCATTCTCCTTCTTCTATGCCTATACATCATAGATTTGATCTTTTCCTGGTGTAGCAAAGTTCTTGCATATTCCATATGCAAGTTTAAAAAAGTGTTTCTTTTTTTTATTGAATAGTTCTATTTCTCTGCCTTATTTTTGGGCACTAATGTTCTGTTTTTAGTGTGGGATATTCTGTTGGTTAGGCTTCCACTGTGTTTTTTATTAGACTTACTGTATTTTTCATTTCCAGCTTAGTTTTAGTCTGAGTTTTCTTCAGCATTTCTTGCAATTCATTAAGTTAAATGTTCAATGAAGTTCCCTTATTTCATTCAGCTGTTTGTTTTCGTGAACTTCAACCATCTATTTGTTCCTGTCCTTAACCATTTTTATGTCCTCTTTGAATTCTTTGAATATTTTTATAATTGTTCTTTTGAATTCTGTGTTTTGAATTCACCTAATTTTTTGCTATTGCTGATCATTACTATGGAATTAGTCATTTTTGATAGAGACATATCATCTTCTTTTTTGTTTTTGTTTTCCGAGACAAGGTTTCTCTGTGTAGCCTTGGCTGTCCTGGACTCAGCTTGTAGACCAGGCTGGCCTCTAACTCACATCAATCCCTCTTGCCTTTGCTGGGATTATGGACATGTACCACCGCATATATATTAGCTAGCTGTGGTGGTGCATGTCTATAGTTTTATATATATATATATATATATATATATATATATATATATATATATATATGTTGCTTTTGAGATAGAATCACGACATCTTCAGTTAGGTCATTGGTTGGATCCTTTGCTATGAGTTCTTAGCCCACAAGTCAGAGTTTCAAGGCAGATTAGTGTGGGCTGGGCAGATCCAGGGAACCCTAAGTGTGCTAAGACAAGGTGAGTTTTCTCTTGCTAGGACCCCATGGGTAGTTGAGAGGCCTGAGGTGGAGCATGGCACCAGGTGAATTGGGAGCAAAGGCCAGGTGAACAGGTGCATTGCCAAAAGAAAGTCTCAAGGTGTGGCAGTGAGTTAGGCACCTGGAGAGGGTCTCAGGGAAGACAGGGCAGAGCCAGGCGGGTAGCACATTTTACAGGTCTGGCTACGTGGGCTGCATGCCCAGAGAGGTGAAAGCGGACATTTAGTGGCCATTTTCTCCGCATGGTTAGTCTATATAAATAAATAAGAGTTTTGTGTTTTTACCACCTTGCCAAACTATTGAGTAATTTGAGCATGGATTTTTTAAAAGTGTCTATGTATGTATATCATTTATGAAAATGACGTTGTTTGCTCCTTTCAATCCTTGTACCTGTCATTACTTACTCTTCGCTTATTGTGCAGGCTTAGAATATTTAATACAATATTGAACAATGTATTAAACAATGTTAAAGGGAATTTTTGTATTTTCCCTAATTTTAAAAGTGATATTTTCATTTAAAATTATATTTTTAGGAACCGTGGGAAAAAAATGCTTGTCGTGTAGGCATGTAAACCTAAGTTCACTCTCCAGAACCCATGTTAAAAAAAGCTGAAATATGAAATAGTGTGGCTATAGCCTCAGTGCCGGGAAGGAGACAGTAGGACCCAGGGGCTCCTTGGCCAACTAGTCTAGCTGAGACGGCAGGCTTCCAGTTCAGGAAGAAAAAGAAAGAAGTAGAGACACCATTGAGAAAAGACGCCCTGACCTCAATGCCTAGGCTTTGCAAGAGTGAACACACAGAGACAGAGACAAAGACACAGACAGAGACAGAGAGAGCATGCGTGCACGCACACAGAGAGAGAGAGAGACAGGGAGAGATAGAGACAGAGAAAGAGACAGAGAGAGAGCATGCACACACACACACACAGAGACAGGGAGAGAGCATGCGAGCACAAACACACACACACACAGGGAGAGAGAGAGAGACAGAGAGCGAGCATGCACACACACATACACACACACACACACACAGAGCATGCACACACACATAACCACAGAGAAACAAACAAACAAATGACAAGTTATATAACTTTTTGGTAATTATCCTTTACCAGGCCAAGAAATTTCTCTTTGATTTTTAATTTCATAGGAGTTTTGGTTTTTTGTTTCTGTTTTTGTTTTTTGTTTGTTTGTTGTTGTTGTTTTTTTGCTGTTGTTTTTTATTTTGTTTTCTTTTTGTTGTTTGTTTTCACGATGGAGTTTCTCTGTGTGTAGCCCTGGCTGCCCTGGATCTTGATTTGTAGACCAGGCTAGCCGAGAACTCACAGAAATCTGATTGCCTTTGTCTCCCACTGCTGGGAATAAAGGCATGTGTCACCACGCCCAGCTTATTTTTTCGTTTTAAAATGCGTAATGTATTAATAAATTTTTATTCTACATCTGTTGAAAGGATTACTTTGTTTCCATCTTTAATGCATTTTTTGGGTAACTTATATTTATGGATTTTCTAGTACCAATTCTGCATTCTTAGGATTGGATACAAGTTAGTCATGCTGTATTTTTTTTTTTACACGTTGGATTCTATTTGCTAACATTTTATTTAGAAAATTTATAGGGCTGGAGAGATACCTCGGCAGTTAGGAGCACTGGCTGCTCTTCCAGAGGACCTGTGTTCAGTTCCCAGCACCCACATGGCAGCTCACAGCTGTCTGTAACTCCAGTTCCAGGGGACCCGACACCCTCACACAGACATACATGCAGGCAAAAAATGAATGCACATAAAATAAATAAAAATAAATAAGTGTAAAGGGAAAAAAGCCCATTAGAAATTTTACATCCTAGCTGGGTATGGTGGCTCACGCCTGTAATCCCAGGACTTGGGGAAGCAGAGACAGGTGGATCTCTGTGAGTTTGAGACCAAACTGGTCTACAAGTGAATTCAGGACAGCCAAGGCTACAGAGACACCCTGTTTAAAAAACAAAATTGTTTTTTATATCCTGTTCCTAAATTTGATTGCCTCTCTTGGTTCAGTGTCAAAGCCGAACTGCCCCACAGATGGTTCTCAAGTTTTACACTTGTAACATTTGGTAAAAGCTGTGCATGCGCAGATAGATACATTTTGAATTGCATTAACATATTTTTTCTAATTTTAATTTTTTAAAAAAGTATACATTCTATTTTAAAATATAAGTCAACTGTGTTGTTTATATCACTTTTTTCTTGTTAACGAACAACTTTGTTCGTTAACCCACCCTTTTCTGCTCAGGGTTATGAGATTTTTGTTTTAGTGGTTTCAGATTAAACCTTGGTTCTGTGACCTTTTCCTTTTTCAACGTTTTTCTAACTTGCTAATCTCTGCTCTTATGATTATTAGTTCCTCGCTGCCTTGAGCTGTTCTGTGTTTGAATTATTAGCAGACGCTCAACTGCGTTCATTTTCTGTTATACTTCTCAAAAGCTCATTTTTATCCTTATTCCTGAAACTGTTTCTCTTTTGTTTTGTTTTGTTTGTTCGTTCACTTGCTTGCTTGCTTGGTTTTTCTGAGCAGGGTTTCCAAGGCCAGCATCAAACTTGGTACACAACCAAGAATGACAGGTGCACACACACACATACACACACACACACACACACACACACACACACACACACACACCTGCTTTTTATTCTACAGGTTTTCAAATGTCCATGTCTTTATAGCACAATCAGTTCTGCATTTTTAAATTTAACGTCAACTTTTCTTTTGACCGTGCTTTGCTGTCTAGTTTTAACTTCTTCATGGATTTCTGTGTCATCCTTGCGCAGGGGCCGCGCTGATCTCTGCATTGCTCCAGTCTTAGCGCCTGCGCTGCCGAAGGGAGCATTACTTTTAACTCCTTTAATCTCTTAACGGCTAAGAATATCCCACGGAAAGTCTGGATTGTTGTTGAGTTTGTAAAGGCTGGATTCGGGTGTTTTTTTTTTAATACAGGAGGGCTAGGGGTTGAGGAGTATGGGAGCAGTCATCTGAGGGGGAGGGAGTGCAAACCTGTCCAGCCACGATGGAGGTCGGTGTGGTGGTCCCTCGGGAAGCTGAGGACCCAGCTCTACCACTCTAGAGCATATCCCCGCAGGACGATGCATCCTATTATGGAGATACTTGCTCAACCATGCTCACAGCTGCTCTATTCATAATAGCCATAAACTGAGAACAGACTAGATATCCGTCTATGGATGAATGAATAAAGAAAATGTGGTAATTTACACAGTGGAATATTACTCAGCTGTTTTAAAGAATGCAATTCAAAGGTGAATAGATAAAAGAAAGCTAAAAGAAATTACCCTAAGTAAGATAACCTATATCCCCCAAAGACCAAAGGGGTAAATATTTGCTTATATGTGGCTGTTGTTAAGTCTTCAGTAAGTAGGCTACAATCTGTATAACCACAGAGGTTAATTACAGAATAATGGACTCGGGGGGAGGGTTAGAAGGATCTCCCTGGGTAGGGGAAATAGACCCATTACGGATGGATGGGGTGGGCTGGGAATGGAGTGGGAAGCGCAAACAGGGAGGAGGGGGGAAAAGGCGGGAAAGAGGGAGGCACAGCTAAAGCCAAGGGCCATCTGAGGGGCTCCTGTGGAAACCCAACACGGTAGAAGCTTCTTAAAATAGATACATATATGAAAGAATTCTAAATGGATCAGCAAGCAACAGGGGAGACAAAGCCCAAAGGAGACACCTCTCACCACCACATGAGAGCTTCAGGGCCGGGAACAGCTTCTGTGTTTATTATCTCCAACTGATAAGCCCTTGCTAAGGAAAAATTGGTTTTCCCACCAGGGGTCTCAGTGTGTGTACAAACCACACTTAAGGGCGGCCCCTGCACAAAACGAACTCAACGATATTTTTGGAGGACTTTTTGTTTGTTTTGTTTCCTGGTGCTTTGTCTGTTATTAGACAGACAAATCTAAAAGTGAGCTGTTAGACTCCAGGGTATTTTTACATTGCTGGTAGGGGACAAATTTTATTTCCATTATTTGTTTGTGCATGTGTGTACATGCTCATGTGTCTACACGTGTGTGTGGAGGCCACAGTGTGATGTCAGGTGAGCTCACTGACTTAGTCCAGAGCGTCTCAGCTGCCCTCCTGTTCTCCTTCGTCTACGTCTGATTGCAGGTATGTGCCATCACACCTGGCCTTCAGAGAAAGATGATTTATTTTATTTTTTAGTTATGTGTATGTGTGTATTGTCCATGTAAGTCTGTGCACATGTGAGCGCAGATGCCTTTGGGTCCAGGAGAGGACACCAGAGCGCCTGGAGCCGGAGTGACCGGCAGTTGTAACCATCCAGCATGGATGCTGTCTGTCCCTTACAAGGTGATAACACAACTTTTTACTTTAAAACAAAAACTTCTCACCTGCTCCTCTGGCCAGTGAGCCTTTATATGACTTATATACAATCCAACCACAGGAATGTTTTTGTTTTGTTTTGTGTTTGTGTTTGTTTTCCCAACAGTCCCTAAATTACTTGGAGTGGAGTTAGTCCCAAAATAACATTTAGCCAGAAAGATTGTCTGATGTGACTACTGTCCATTTCACTGAAGGAGTTCACAAACAACACAGAATCACTTTGGGCTTGAAGGCAACCGCCCAGGCTCTCACGGCTCTTCCCCTCAAGTGGTCAGTTACCCTAGCCACAGCACTGATATTATCTGTCGGTCCGTGTTCACCGGGACTCACCGGGAGCGCGTGGGAGCAGGGAAAGCTTGGAACCCTGGCAAACGTGGGGCCAGTCCACAGAGCCCGGTGAAGAGACGGGGTAATGGTCGGCCGGAACACTGTTTCACCTTTAAGGTCATGCGCTTTCTCCACGGGGTTACAGCACCCCGACTGAGCGCGCTTTCTGTATCTGGAAAGTAGCCCCCGAGCCCTCCAGACTGATGCGCAGAGCTCACACAGCACTCACGTTGTTTCTGTGAAGAGTTATTCCACTGTTCATTCCCTCTAGACAATGGCCTGGCCCCGTGTCATGGGGCCAGCCTCACATCCCCTTCTCTAGGAAGGGATTCCTCGTGGTCTGGATCACTGTCCTGCACATTTGCTGGACATTCACCTCGGTTGTTTTTAAAGACGATTCTGTTTTTATTGTGGGTGTCTGTGATGCCACACCGTGCAGGTGCTTGTGGCGTCCAGGGGTGAGCGTCAAATTTCCAAGAGATAGTAACAGACAGTTGTAATCTGGTGTGGGCACAGAGAATCAAACCTGGGTCCTCAGGAAGAGCTGCCAGTGCTCTTAACCGCTCTTCCTCCAACCAACCTCTGTCACCATAAGACTTAACTGCTGGTTCTCAACCTTCCTAACACTGTGACCCTTTAAAACAGCGCCTCATGGCGTGGTCACCTCAACCATAACATTATTTTTGTTGCTACTTCATACTGTCACTTTGCTACTGTTATGAATTAGAGTGTAAATATAGGTGATTTTTTTTTGATGGTCTTAGGTGACTCCTGTGAAAGGGTCATTTGACCATGAAAGGAGTCATTATCCACCGGTTGAGAAACACTTTTTTTGGAGGGGGTAAGACAGGGTTTTTCTGTATACCCTTGGCTGACCTGGAGCTCACTCTGTAGACCAGGCTGGCCTCAAACTCACAGAGATCCGCTTGCCTCTGCCTCCCAAGTGCTGGGATTAAAGGCGTGCACCACCGCCAACCAATGAAAAGCACTTCTTTTTAACAGGAGCTATGAAATTGTGCCAGACATGTCATCTAGAATTGAGTCGGGATGCCTTCTTTGCCACTGGGCAGGAAGAGTCATTTTCATCTTAACTGCCGCTTTTGGATTGCTCTCAGCACCACATAAAGAACTTCAAGACTCTGAGAAGTGGCAGCCACGACGGGTTTCGGTGCCTACCAGATGCACTGAAGAGGGGTGTTGTTCTTCTAGGCACAATCGAAGCCTTTCATCTGGGGCTCAAAATCTTTCAGTCTTTCCTAAACCTAACTGTCAACTGCCTTTCTTGTGCAAACCCAAAACACACCCTTCATGCCGAATCCGGACCGTAATCTGATCTGTGCAATGTCGACTTCTTTAGAGATGTGGCTCAACAGTCCCTTTTATAGAATCTCAACACTGTTACCTTGAAGCCCTCCCTCCATCCCACCACTCCCGTAAAGAACAGAAGACCTGCATGAGAAAGTTTCTTTCTCATGCATTTCAGCTCTCCCTTCTCCAAGCCTCCTCACAGCCCTATGAGCCTCTTTCTACTTGCTTGTAGCTCTGTACTTTTTCTCCCGGTGAGCTGGTCTGAGCTCATTGAGCCTGAGACCAGACGTTCCTTCTCTGGCCCCCATGCCCCATCACCATTTGGACCTTTTACAAGAGGCTTCGATCAAGAGCCGCAGTCACTGTTCTCAAGTGGATTTAGTGGAAGTTGGTGTAGGGAGTTGTAGCTCATCTGGACTTGAACTTGAAAGCAATCTTTCCTTCCTTCCTTCCTTCCTTCCTTCCTTCCTTCCTTCCTTCCTTCCTTCCCTCCCTCCCTCCCTCCCTCATTTCTTTCTTTCTTTCTTTCTGTTTTTAAATACAGGGTTTCTCTGTGTAGCCCTGGCTATCCTGGAACTCACTCAGGCTGGCATCTAATTCACGGAGATCAGCCTACCTCTGCCTCCTGAGTGCTGGGGTTAAAGGAATGCATCACCACGGCCTAACTGAAAGCAATGTTTCTTAAACCTTTCTGGTCTTAAATGCAGGCTGTTAAAGACAGGTTTCTAGAAGGCCAGGGTCCTGCAAAGATCCCTGAGGAAGAAAGGTGGACACATCTTAAGGCTGTGTCTGTTGACTCTCTGGAACAGACAGGTGAGTGCTGGCCTGAGTAGCAGGTTAACATCCATGGTGACTGGGTCTGGGGCGTTAGCCCAGGCAAGGATCCCAGGCCTGCAGTATCTGGTCTCTCACCCCTCTACATATGGCTTTTTCTTTATTTGCTCCATTTCTTTTTACATTTTTCTTCTTTTAATAATATTTTTATTTTTAAGATTATAATAAAATTATGTCATTTCCCCTTTCTTTTTCCTTAAAATCATACTATGTATACCCCCTTTCTCTCTTTCAAATTCATGGCCTCTTTTTTTTTTTTATTAATTAATGCTCTTATGAGTGTATATATTTTCTTAAATATATAAATATAACTTTCTTAGTCCATATAATATTACTTATATGTGTGTGTTTTCCAGGCTGACCATTTAGGATTGGATAACTGATAAGTGTGCTTTTCCCTGGGGAAGGCTATTTTTCCAGCTCTCAGCATTTCTTAGTCTCTGAAGTTCTTTGTCTAGGTTTGAGGCCTCGTTAGCACATTTACTGATGTTGTTCTTGTTCAGGTCATGCTTAGGCAGCAATTCTCAGAGACACAGTCTCACAATTTACCTGTTCCTCTGGCTCTTACTGTCTTTCTGCAATGATCCATGAGCCCTGAATGGGATTATTGCTTTTTTGGCTTTGTTTCCTGCATAGTTTGGGACCAAGCCCTTGACCATGCTAGGCAAACACTCTATCATTGAGGCATGCCTTGTTTCTAAGTCATTGTTTCTACCTACTGCATAATATTTCTTGACATGCAATTTCTGCCTCATAGTAAGATCTGCTCTTACTCCCAGTTCCTCACTCTGACAAGCACTTCAGGAAAGAAAGAAGAAGGAAGAAGAAAGAGGAGGAAAAAGGAGGAGGAAGAGGAGGAGGAAAAAGATGGAAGAAGGAGGAGGAGGAAGAGGAGGAAGAAGAAGAAAAAAGGAGGAGGAGGAAAAAGGAGAAGGAGAAGGAGGAGAAAAAAGAAGGAGGAGAAGGAGGAAGAGGAGGAAGAAGGAAGAAGAAAGAGGGAGAGGAGGAGGAGGCAGCATAATGAGTTTTTTCCTTGGAACCTAGATCTTCTTTCTCATTTATTATTATTTATTTAGTGAAATTTCCATAAACAAGTATGGTTAAAGAAAGATCTAAATCCTATGCTTTCCAAACAGTTGTTGGATAACAACCTTGAGACATAGTTGTTTTTCTTACCAAGGATGGAAATAGCACAACACAGCACTCGTCTGAAGCAATCTCAGCTGACTTGTAACAAGGCTTGTGAAAGGCTCTGGCTTATCTGGAAACACCCTGAAGACAATCCTGATTCAAAAACAAAACAAAGTGTTGCATCAAGCGGGCTCTCCCCTGAGTGCTCCTAGCAGCGGTCCAGCCCGAATGAACCAGGCGCAGTTTGGAGGCGTCCGTGCACTTCTGTGGAAGCCGGCTGCCACGCGGGCAATGCAGGTATTATTTGAGGCTGAGCCAGGCCCAGGCTCCAGCCACTTCTGGCTGGCCTCAGTCTGCTGCCTGAAGGTGGACTGCAGAATCTCTGATGTATTGCCAGGGGGGTCACTGGAGGGCTGTGTTTTTGCTCAAAGGCGCTGTCACTCGCTTGTCTCCGCTCGTAAGTCATAGCTCTGAAATGCAGGTACTGGCAAACACGACTCCAGCTGCCCAGGGCTTTTTATGACAAGTCCCTCAGATCTTCTGCCATCTGTCTAATAATATATGGGGAAGTGTGTGTGTGTGTGTGTGTGTGTGTGTGTGTGTGTGTGTGTGTTGAAATACTAAGCCCAGCACCAGCACTGGAATCTAAATAAACCGAGACGCTTTGTCAGAAAGTCATAGTTACAGCTCCACACAGCAGAGCCCTGCTTCCAAGGGAACATCTTTATGGGCCTGGCTGGGGGAATTTCCATTGGTTAACACTACAAATGGCAGGATGGCAGAAAACAACTTCAGATCCTGTGTGCAGAGGGTGTCACTTGTGCCAGATCCTGATCTCCCCTTTGCTCAGCCCAGGGCTCTACCTATGCTGCCTAGAGAAGGCATCTTCCTTTAATTGGCGAGTCAAAAGGACCGAAACCCGGGGCATTTGCAAACGTGTCCTCCTCCCCTATAGAGACACTCTATGTGCTGTGGCCCTATGGGCCTGGGGGGTGTTATACTATTGCATTTAAGCCTCGGTGACCATCCCAGTGAATTTCTCGGTGGTGGGAAACACATACAAGTTTATAGAACTTATTCTTTGAGATTCTCACACATGCATACAATGTGTCTTGGTCATATTCACTCCCTATCCCTTTCTCCAATCCCCCCCCAACACATCTCCGACTTAATTCCTTTTTATTGTTTGTGATAACCCACTGAGTCCTGTTACTGCTGCCTATGTGTACATGAGTGTGGGGCCATCCACGGGATCCTGGGAGTCCTGCTAGTAGCCTCCCCGAGAGAAAAGGGACTCTCCCCTCCCCCAGCAGCCATCAGTGGCCGATAACTATTTGACAATCATGTCGTATACACCTGTAAATGCTTAGCATTCATCCTAGGGTCTGGCCTCTCAGCTTTTGACACAGAGGAACCTCTGCAATCCCTAGAGGCAGAGTTCAATCTGCACCAAGTATTCAAAAGGAGGCTGCCCTGCAGGTGGACAGGTGTTTCCTAGCACAGGTGAGTCAGGCCTGGGAGTGGGAACCAGGCAGTTTCTGGTTCTCAGGAGACCATACTTCTCAACATGTACAGGCCAAGAGGGGAACTGTCCTCTTCCTTTGTCTTCCAGTGTTTGACTAAAATGTCGACTTTTCTGTGTCTGTAGGCAGATCATAGAGCCAAATGCTTTCTTATGCCAACTTTGCTCAGACTGCAAGCAATGCACAGGCACAGCTTCTCACTTTCCTAGAGAAATCATCCACAAGCTGAGAGATGCTTCAAACACATCAACACTGGATTGCTGTGAACAGTGAGATATATTTTCTCTTTTTTTCTTGTTACATAACATTTTTACTTTAAAAAAATGACATGCCTTGAGGCTGGAGAGATGGCTCAGGAGTGAAGAGTATGGACTGCTCGCTTTAACAGAGGAACTGGTTTCCATTCCCAGCACCCGCATGGCATTCCACAGTTGTCTAGCTGCAGGGGACCCAGTGCCCTCTCTGGTCTCCACAGGCACCAGGCACCCACGTGGGTACAGACAGATATAATTTTCTAAAAAGGACGCATCTTAACAGAATTGCTAAGAAAATGACACGCGTTTCCCTCGGCGCACCACCGACCTAGCTCCCATCTGGGCTGGTTAGAGTCTTTCCCTCCAATGTCTCGGCTTGGACCTGGAGAGACAGGCTCACGTCAGGGGCTACACAGGCAGAAGGTGGGAAACGCTGTTGCTTAGGAAGAGCTGTCCTGGTCTGTGGAGAAAACCTGGGTGCCCAGGAAGACTACAAATCAAACACACACCAGTACAGGGAATCCGGACTCAGCCAGGCAACACCAGTACAGGGAACTGGACTCAGCCAGGCAACGTCTCTCCTTGCCTCACTCGTGATTAATCTGGGAGGCTAATTAAGCATCCACTATGTGCTACGGCCAGAAGCTGTAGCAAATGCTAAGTATGTAAGGGCGTAAAGACGTACTCACTGAGGATGGAGAGGTGGCTCAGCAGTTAAGAGTACTGTGTGTACACAGCAAGTTCCCAGACCTCTCAAAAAACAAGAGTGCTTCATTTACTGTGCTGGAGAGATGGCTCAGAGGTTAGGAGCACCTGCTGCTCTTCCAGAGGACTCCGGCTCAATTCCCAGCACCCACATGGCAGCTCACAAGGGCTCTGGAAGTTCCAGGGCATTTGACACCCTCACAGATATACATAGAATAAACATATCTTTAAAAAAAAAAAGAAAACCGTAAGAAAATATTTTTCAAAAAGGCCTGTAGATTGCAAAAGAAGAAAGTGATCTGTCCCCCTGCTTGAAGAAGACATTATTTACACAGATCTAATGAGTGACCCAACAGGTTGAAAGATGTGATATCACTATAAACAAATTAATTTTCTCTCCATATACTTTTAGAAACGAATATTAGGTATCAAAATTTATAAGGTATTGTTCACTAATAGCTTGAGACAGTGTGAATAGTCAGGGTTAAATCTCACACAATTCATCCAACTCCTATGCCCTATAAAGCCTTAGATGCCAGGTGTGGTGGCACAGGCAAGTATTTCTAGAAGAAGCAGGTGGATCTCTGTGAGTTCAAGGCCAGCCTTGTCTACATAGTGAGTTTAGTTCCAGGCTAGTCAGAGCTACTCAGTGAGACCCTGTGTCAAAAACTTGTAAAACGCTGATGAAAAATAAAACTATACAACACTTTAAAAGTTGGAAGGTGTGTTCAGAAATCAGAAGACTCAATATTTCACAGATGTTGGTTCTCCTGAAATTTCTCTATTGATTCAATTAATGTCAATCAAAATTATAGCAAGCTTTTAAAAATAAAAATTGTCAGGATGTGGCGGATATAGCTCAGTGGTAGTGAGTTTGCTTAACATCTGTGAAGGCCTGAGTTTCATTCCCAGGACCAAACTACATAATACACACATATGAAGTCTCTTTTGCCACAAAAGATACCATGGCATAGGTTCTTGGAATTAAGTCATAGACATCTTTTTTTGTTGGCCATTATTCATCTTATGACATCTTATGAAGGACTTGTAGAGAATGAGTAGAAAACTATCAAACTCAGCAGTAACTCACACGCGCGCACACACACACACGCACATGAAAGAGGAGGTAGACTATTTTAATAAATTTAAGGTATACAGATGACAAAACAAATGCAAAACATAAAAAAGTAGTTACCTGCCGTGACCTCCAGCTTTAGGATTGAGCTGACTGGGGCAGTGGGGAATGAGGCCTTCCTACCTCACACCAAACACCATGCTGAGTCATCTCTCCAGCCTCTACGTTCTTTGTCTTGATTGTACTAGTAACACCACATGTCAAAATACATCAAATTTTATACTTTAAGTGGGTGTGGGTAGTTGCGTATTAATTATACTTCCACAAAGCTGTTTTTTGTTTGTCTTGTGGTACTGGGGACTGAAACCAAGATCTTGCACATGGTAGGCAAACATTCTAGTACTGAGCTACGTCCACAGACCCCAGGGTCTCATATGTAGCCAAGGCTAGCTTCGAATTCATGAGCCTCCTGCATCAGCCTCCAAAGGCTTATAGGTGTATACCACCATGCCTGACACACACACACACACACACACACACTAAGTCTGCTTCTGCATATGACTTAGAAGGCTTTGATTATTCACTGATGTGTCAAGAGCAAGTTGCCTGTGTCGCTGTCATCAAGCTCTTAGGTGATTTCCAGAGGGCATGCTTCCAGAGGAAGCATTTAATCTGCTTACCTATCTCAACTCAGTTGTAATGAATTTGTCCCCCTATATTTTTTAACATGTGAAATACCTTTTACCCTGGTACACTCCTCTTCTATCCAGCTACTTGTGAAAGAAAGAAAATTAACATTCACCTGTGCTGTGGCCCTGGAGATGGTAAAGAACACGATAAGCCAAAGACAAATGTAGTCCAGCTCAATAAAGAAAGACCAAGGACCACTGGTGTACAATAGCGTCAGTCTGGCTTTGTGTCATGAACTAGATTCCTTCTTCCTTCAAGAATAGTGTTTTAAATACTCTAAGCCCGGGGCTGGGGAACTCGCTTAGCAGTTAGCTGAACTTACTGCTCTCACAAAGGACCTGGAACTCAGCAACTTTATCCCGTACACCAGAAGCAAGGAGGCAGATTAGCCGGTCTCGGCGGGGGTCTTTGGAGGGTGCGCAGTCTCAAGCCACAGGCATCGGGAGCAGAGAGCTGCCGTCGGCACCTTGTGCCCACATTGCTCAGCCGAAGGTCCGCTGTTCATCAGCGTCCACACTTGGAGCAGTTGCTGTCACTCCTCTGAGCCTGTCCCCAGGGGCCTACCACCCCGTGGGGCCCTACCACCCCGTGGGGCCCTACCACCCGGTGGGGCCTTACCACACCAGGGGCCCTTACCACCCCGTGGGCCCTTACCACCTCAGGGGCCCTACCACCCCAGGGGCCCTTACCACCCCGTGGGCCCTTACCACCCCAGGGGCCCTTACCACCCCGTGGGGCCCTTACCACCCCGTGGGGCTGAGGCTCTGGTGGCCTCCACACGGCTCTGCTCAGGCAACAGTGCACATTTGCTCAGGCCCACATCCACTCCCCACAACCAGAGAGTTGGACAAGAGGTCATGTCCTCTGAGTGTCTGTCACTTAAAAAGTCTATGTGTCATCATGCATCTCAGTGGAAGTGATGTTTGTTTGGTTTTTCTATAGACTAAGAGAGAAACTCCTTTTGCTTTATTCTTTTAAATTGATTTTCGCTGGGGCTGTGAGAAAGTAACAGTGTTTTCATGGCAAGGGCTTTGTATTGTATTTTAAATAAGGAGAAAAATGGCACCCCAATATTAAGCAAGTGAGTATTGTCAAAAAGAGCGTGTTTGAAAAATTACATAGATAACCTCAGAAAAAAAAATTTATCCTGTCAGGAAAAAGAAGCTCTCCACCTTAAGTATAGCATATAAGTTCACTGAAGGTCATCTCTGTTATAAAATAAGATAATACAAGTTACAGCTAATTCATAGGACACTAAATGCAGAAGGCAGTCTGCTCATTATACTTATGACCGAGAATTTATCAGAATGACAGCTGGCACATTAACATGCTTTCTCAGAGACATGCAGTTAATAGCTTCAGTGTTCTGTCCATGAAGCACACAGTACACATTTGGCCTACAGGTAAAGTCTAGCTCCTGATAAATTTGGAACATTAGAGATCTTGACTGTACAATATTTTTCAAATACTTCATGTAGGATTCATTTTCTTTTCCTCATGTGATGGCTCTGAAACCCTAACAAGAGAAGATGACTATCAATAAACAATACCTGTGTTTGATGTCATGGGAAGACAGCCACTCATATACATACATGCACACACACACACACACACACACACACACACAGAAATACTTAACTGAACATCTGTTATCTTCTCTTAAATTTGGGTGTAGTCACAAAAACACTAAGGACACAGCAATTACAAAGTGTTGACAATCAGACTCAGACTTGGTGAACATTTTAAGTGTCCAAATGTTTGTAAACTTCAAACATGAAATATAAAATCACAAGATGTCTAAGGAAGGCTCGCTTATGGAATGCAATCTTAATTTAGGTGGGTTAATTTCACGCCTCATGAAAACCCGTGCTGCTAGGATGAATGCTGCCCTCACTGTCACCTCGGGGAAGCCAGGCTTTGCGGTACCCACCCTCTTCAGCTGGAGAGGTTGTGCAGCCGGAGTTTAACCAGCCAAGCTGCACACCTCGGCACGCCTCAGGTGGTCCTTTATCTTTCTAAAATAGAGTATGCGGGGATTTCGAGGCATTTGTTCAGGTATGACCAGAAGTTTATCTGTGCGCTGAAATACCCCAGTAGGTGATCTGAGGAACTTGTGGTTGTCTTTGAACGGAAAACAGACACCTGTGCTCCTATTTCTACAAATATTTGCTGAAATTACTGTTGCGACACAGTTTCTGGCGACAAACAGGACATTCTCTCCCTTAAAGGAGATGCCGCCGAGCAAGAGATACACAAATATTTTCATCTCAAGTAACCAAACGATAAGGCTTTGCGTAAAGGAAAGATTTTTGTAGCTTCCCTTTCACTGAGCAATTTGGAGTATGCCTGCAAATACTGAGAACTTACTAGATAATAACCAGAGATAGGGGATTCTGTCGGTGCCATCTCAAAAGCTATGTTAGGCATGTGCAGGTGAAGATCTGGCTGTGGAGAGGTCAGGTCGAATGTCTTTCAGTGAGACAGGTATGTTCTTAAAGCACAAACATAGGAAACACCAACACACTTTACGGGGATTGGCAACAGCAGTGTGTGCCAGGGCAGAAGGAAAACATTGCTATCCAGAAATTTAATGTGTTTAGCAGATAGTTTTTATATCTACAGATAAAATCCTATCTTTTGCCTAATTAGGCCAAACAACAGTTTCCCCCAATTTAGGATGTATAATGATAAGTTTTAATATTCCAGTCCCTTGAGAACCCATGGCAGATGACCCTTTGTCTTGGCAACATTAAAGACTTCAGCCTCTCAACACAATGGAATCAATTATAGTAATTAATTTTAAAGAAATGTGAAACTAGACAAAAATGTAGCCATAAAAATAATTAAAGCTGGGTGGTGGCGGCACACGCCTTTAATCCCATAGCTCAGGTGGCAGAGGCACCCAGATCTCTGTGCGTTTGAGGCCAGCCCTGGCTACAGAGCTAGTAGTTCCAGGACAGCCAAGACTATACAGAGAAACGCTGTCTCTAAAAAGAGTACTACAACAACACCAACAAATTATATATATATATATATATATATATATAGGTTCTTTACCAATCGTGTGTGTGTGTGTACATATATATATATATATATATATATATATATACATATATATATATATAGGTTCTTTACCAATCGTGTGTATATATATATACAAGCGAAAAAAATTGTGGACTTTAAGCTTGGCAATGGAAATAATTCACATAAAACAGAGGAGAAAGAAGAAGGATGTGACTAGAATATCAGTCAAGTGTAGGTAGAAGTCAAGCTGTTCCACACGATAGAAATTCCAACTGCCCTTCTCCCCTAAAAAACAATGCTGGCTGAAGAGGAAACAGAAATCTTATTTCAAAACAAAACAAAACAAGATTTCCTAAAATTTAAAACAATAATTTTAATTAAATAAAAATTATTTACATTTGGTGGAAACTGAAAACTGAGAGTCAAGAAGCTCGCCCAAACCCAAGCAGCATGCGTGCAGGAAACCACAAAAAGACACATGCTCCAGCTTGCTTGCCTGTCCCTGTGATAAGCATCATGACCAAAAGCAACTCGGGGAGGGAGGCGTGTTTTCATCGTATGCGCTCAGTTCATCGTTGAGGGAGGTCAGGGCATGCTCAGGGCAGGGCCTGGAGGTGAGCAATGAAGCAGAAGCCATGGAGGATCGCTGCTCACTGGCTTGCACTCTCACCCCTTAGCTCCTTTTCTTCTTGCCCAGGTCCACCGCCTAGGAGTGGCAGCGCCCACCGTGGGCTAGGCCCACCTGTGTCAATAGGCAATCAAGAAAACACCGCGGCTGAGAAGCCCTTTGTGAGTTGAAGGTAGGGATGGCCAAGAGTCCCCCCAAACATTACAGCTATTGCTATTGCTAACCTGGGGAGGAAAGGGTTTTCTCCTCACACGTGTGCAGTTCGTCACTGAGAGAGGCCGGTTACACTTGGTTGTCCCGCAGAGGTGAGTGCTAAGTGCCTATTACTGAAGACACACGTGCCTCAGACACAGGACGCAGAGGCCGGTGAGCTGGAGCTGACTCGAATGCTTCCTTCCTGAGGACTGGTTTTCATGGTACCAGAAGGCATTACGCCAGCTTGCAAAGGAGGGAAGGAGCCATCAACGGTCCTTCCTTGCTCTGGCACTGAGGAACCGCAGCAGCCCGCACGGCCGCATGCTTACCCTGGCAGGACTCAGCACCTCTAGGACTTAAGACTCTTCAACAAGAAGGAAATCATGCCTACCCACTCCCTAGGGCTGGCGAAGCCATGGATCATGGATCTTGGAGGGGAACCTGCAGCTCTCACTCGGCTAAACCAGCATAATCCTTACCTACATTCTAAATATTTGCCCTTAGACCCACAGAAAAGTGGGTCCATCTCACCCCTCATCCAGGAAACTTCTCTTTGCCTCAGACAGAGAGCATTACAGAAGACCACAAACAATTAAAATGTAGGGTTGAGGAGTGCAGGCCCAGCGGATCATCTACGGAACAACTCTTGAAGCTAAGGTTCAGGTATCCTTGTGGAAGAGGTGAATGGAGTTATTGAAAGAGCCACAGAATCGGGAGTTTACACAGTTTACACAGACATGGTGTAACGCTAGCATTGTCAGAAGCTAAATATGTTAAGCCTCACCGAGGTGACTGCCTACACACGACCTAAACAGGGACAGCAACACTAGACATGCTAAAGCAGACAAGGAAAGGCCCACAGGAAGGACCTCAAGCCTCCACAGAGAACCGCAGTTAGGAAGGAATGCTGACTGTGGGAGGAAGGATCTTCCCCAGGAAAGAACACCCAGTATCCAACACCGAATGCTCAGCCTAAAAACACATATGCAGGTGACATTAAAGGAACTGAGCATGTAGTATGTATGTATTTAGGAAAGAGTGTATGCGTGCGTGTGTGTGTGTGTGTGTGTGTGTGTACACATAGCAATTAATGCAAAAAGTAGCTATGGCTTTGAAAGAGAGCGAGGATAGTGACATTTTGACGGAGGGGAAGGAGGAAATGCTATAATTATAATCCCCAAAAAAAAACATTTAAAGAAAGGAAGGAAGAGAAGGAAGGAAGGAAGGAAGGAAGGAAGGAAGGAAGGAAGGAAGGAAGGAAGGAAGGAAGGAAGGAAGGAAGGACATTTCTCACTAACATGCCCACAGGCCAATCTGAGCATCCTCAGTTGAGGTTCCCTCCTCCCGGGAGACTCTAGGTTTCTGTCGAGTCGACAGCTGAAGCTGGCTATGACAGCATGCTCTGACAAACACGCTAGAAACAATGCAGTGCAAGTCTGGACACCATCAGAGAAGACAGACTGTGTGAGAGAATAATACACCATAGCCTTCTAATATTGCCGTAACTAAACAGCACACACCGGTGACCAAGACAGTAGAGATCACCTTTCCTTGGCTGCTGAAGTCTGAAGTTAGCGGTTTAACACGCCTGGGTTCTTACGGAGGCCGTGCCAGGGCATGTACACTGCTGCCTTCTAACTGTGTGCCCACATCTCAGCGCATACACATGGAGGCTCGGGGAGGACGCGTGTGCCCACAGCTCAGCGCATACACACGGAGACACAGGGAGGACGTGTGTGCCCACATCTCAGCGCATACACGTGGAGGCGCAGGCCGGGATGTATGTGCCCAAATCTCAGCAGGTACACGTGGAGGCACAGGGAGGACGCGTGCCCACATCTCTGCGCATACACACGGAGGTGCGGGGAGGACGCATGCCCACATCTCAGCGCATACACACAGAGGCGCGGGGAAGACGCGTGCCCACATCTCAGCAGGTACACGCGGAGGCGCAGGCTGAGACGTGTGTGCCCACATCTCCGCGCATACACGTGGAGGCGCAGGCCGGGACGTGTGTGCCCTTTCCTTTGAGGCCACCAATCCTACCCAGTCAAACCACAACTTGATGAGGTTATGTAGGCCCAGGCACTGTGCCGAACTCCATCTCCAACATCAGCTTCTCCGCATTAGGGCTTCGCCACATGGTTCTGGGGCGGGGGAGGAGAAGTAGACTTCGCTTAAAAGTAATGAAGGGTAGACCTGGTGCAGTGGTGTTTTTTAAAGATTTTTCATACACATAAAATTGGAGCTGGGTGTGATGGGATATGCCTGTTCTTGGTCCCAGCACTCGGGAGGCAGAGGCAGGCGGATCTTTCTGAGTTCAAGGCCAGCCTGGTCTACAGAGCTGGTTCCAGGACAGCCAGGGATACACAGAGAAACCCAGCCCTGAAAACCCAAAACCAAATAAAACAAAACAATCCCCCCAAAAAACAAAACCAAACCAAAACAACAACAACAACAACAAAATTTGAGTAGAATTTTAATCGTTAGACTAGTGCTATAAGAAATGAAAATCAAGTCAGTTAGGCTAAAAAAAAAAAAAATGTGATTCTAGATAAAAAATTGGATCTTATAAATTCAAAAGACTCCAGATACGGTAAACATGTGGATAAAATTTTTTTTTAATTTTTGTTTTTACGTTTCTTTAAAATACAACTGTCAAAAGTGACAAACTGCCGTAGAGTTTATAACACAGAGAATGGAAACGTGACAGCTCTAGCTCACAGGTAGGGCTGGGGTATAGAGAGGCTGCTGGAAGTTTCCATGCACTCTGCATCACAATGCCCTGTCTAAAACTAAGCTCTCGCAGGACAAACCCCAAAGGAACTCACTTTAGCACACCGACTAACAGCAGAGGCTGTTAGCACGGATTCGGCACAAAACGAGCCTGCGACAGGGGAAACACGGGGAGGGAGACGGGGTGCATGGACATGATCCAGATATGTGCATGCATGTGTGAAAATGTAATGACCGACCCACTATTTCACTCAATGAATATAAGCTACTAAAAACACAGAGACAGAAGGCAAAAACAAACAAACAAAACACAAATTGGAACTAGAGAGATGCCTCAGTGGAGAAGGACATCCTGCTCTTGCGGAGACCCATAATTTAATTCCCATCACCCACTCCAGCTCCACTACCCCCTTCTGGTCTCCAAGGGCACCTGCACGAATGTGCATATCCACACATAGATGCACACTCATATATATAACTGGGAGAAAAAAGAATAAAATAAAGCAATAAAAAAGAACAGTAAAAACACAATCTAAAAGGAAGGAAACAAACAAAAATAACAAATAATAGATAGGGGGGAAAAAGTAGGAAGATGGCAGATTTAACATTACTTATTCACTCACAAATTAATGGTCCTAATGTCCTTGTAAAAAGAGAAACAACTCTGTCTCCTTTTCTTTCCCATTCTCCTCCCCTTTTTTCCTCCCCTTTCCCCTCTCCTTTCTGTTCCCTCTCCTTGTCTCCTCTCCTCTCTTCTCTAAGTGTGCATTTGAGGAAAGACCGCAAGAAAGCACAGCTGCAAGGTGCCAGTTTGCCTGTATACAACACGGCATAAGTGTACTCAGTTTTCTAAAGCCACCACAGCTATTGCCTTAAGCTTCATGGTTTAAAAGAATAGAAAGCAATTTTCTAATAGATCTGGAGGCCAGAATCCTAAAACCAAGAGTCAGCAAGGCCACGGTCCTCAGAAGTCTCTAAGACAGAATCTCTTGCCTGGTCCAGCTCCCTGGTGGCTCCTGTGTGCACAGGACATGAGTTCTCCCTCTGCGTTTCTCTTCAGAGCTCCTTCTTCTGTGTCATCCTCACACAGGTACTTAGGTTTAGGGATTGCCTAGATCATTCAGGATCATCTCATTTAAAAATTTTTAATTACACTTATAAAGACTGGTTTTTCCAATTAGGTCACAATCACAGAGCCCAAGTCCTGTGGGACACATCTTTGAGGGCGACCATTTGACTCTCTCTCTGGGAATTTCCTGAGAGGGATGTTGTGAAGTTTAAATGAGATGCCCTTTCTGAAGCATTGTTTGCACAATAATTCTTAAATGTTGGTGCTTTACGTTAAAAAACTTTTATTACTCTTAATAATAACTTTGTAAAATGGAAATGACATCTTAACTTTATGAATTAACTCAAGAATTTGAAAGTTTAATCAAGGCATTGGTGACTTAAAAAATTAAAATTCATATTATGAAAATAAAGCCATTTGTAACAGTTTAAAAGCATGACACACCCAGAAAAAAAAATAAAACATTAACAAGACATTGGTGAGAGAGATTTCAAAAGCTCTAACTCAGTGGAGTGTTGTATTAGGTCATTAATATTCATTATTAATGTATCTCTTAGCAAAGCTGTGGTTAGTCCTAAACAGCTGTATAACCAAATCACCACACAGAGACTAGGATTTATTTAGTTAACCTAGAACACAATGCTGGGCAATAGTTACTCCATCCTAAACCTCCAAGCCCTCATAGTTTCCTACCATTCAGATTCATCCATTATACCTGCTTTTAGTGATATCTTAGGTCGGGTTCATTTCTCCACGTCGTTCCAAGATCTCTCCTCCAGCTCCTCCCTCTTCCTCCTATTCTTTCCTCTCCTCTCCTCCCTCCTACTCCTTCCTCTCCTCCTGCTTCCTTCCCTCCTCCCACTCTGACCCAGGATGTCCCACCGGATCCTCTCCATTGCTCAACATGTGGCTGGTTGTTTTAATTGACAAATGAGAACAAATTGTGGCATGTTTACACAAACTTGAGACAGGTGATCCTTACAATAAGTATCACAATACAACGTCCGGATTGAAACCAGATAGTGGGGAGAGAAATCAGCTTTTGAATGAACAGGGTAAATTGTATACATTCCACAAGAACGTTACACCAACAGTGGAGATACATACAATGTCCCTGGTTTTGCAGGCTCAATATTGTTGAGTCAGTTCTTCCCAAAGCAATTTATAGAGTCAAGATTCAATGCAATCCCAGTAGAAATGCAGCAGGTTCTTTGACAGAGATTGCCGAACTAATTATAAAATCTATATGAAGAAGCCAAACAATTGTTTAAAAATTAAAGGAAAGAAGGGAGTAAATTGGATAATGTGAGCATTGAAATTTACAATAATCTGCTGGGCAGTGGTGGTGCACGCCTTTAATCCCAGCACTCAGGAGGCAGAGTCAGGTGGATCTCTGTGAGTTTGAGGCCAGCCTGGTCTACAAAACGAGACCAGGACAGCCAAGGCTAAACAAAAAAACCCTGTCGCCAAAAAAAAAAAAAAAAAAAACAAACAAACAAAAAAAAAACAAGCCAAATTAGATCATAGACTTTTAACTTAGAGATGAAAATCTAATAAATTTAGAAGCTCATGAAAGATAAAACTCCCAGCGAACCTGGGTTAGTTGCTGATAATCCTTTAAAACCGTGGAATGATTGCCATGCCCTGATACTAATGTCACCTGTGGCTGTGTAGTTAAGCACATATGGACAGTCACCAAACTCACGCAGTGTGCAGAAAAAGAGCCCTACCCCCAACTCTTAAGGTGTGCGCTTCGGCGGTGAGATGGGCATCATATGAACACAGTGCTTTGGTCTGTGGGGTCCACAGAAGCCCACTCCAGGGGATCTCTTCCGGCTTTAGAGGACCGGTCTGTTTGGTAAGTTTATATGTAGCATCCCATTGTTAGGTCACACGTCCTAAGGCGGAGACTAAGATGGCAGGTAACAGGCCACTGGGCTGGGAAGTAGGCCAGGCCAGCATAGTCGGGTTAGAATAGCTCAGTATCTGGCCAGCTGTAGCTCCGGAAGCTATATGGAACAGGTCTCCGTGTCATTATTCGGGAGCTAGGACAGGCATAGGAAACTGTGCTTTTACTGTCTGAGGGGACAGCTGGTAAAGAGCAGGGAGCGGCCTGGCTCAGTGGCCTAGCAGCCGAGGCTACTGCTGCATTGGACAATCAGAGTTCCAGCTGAGTTCTGGAAAGCACCACTGGTCAGCCTGGCAGGGCAGAGGACTGTTTGAGGAATGTCGCCTTTGACTCTCTCCTGGGGTTAGGTGGCCCTGGCAAGCTATACAGGGTGTCCAGATAGAGAAACAGGAGACTCCACTTCAAATGTCTTTCCAAAAGAGGCAGATGACCCCTGCTAGAGAATGTACCATGCAGTTATGATGTCCCCTCGCTGCTAGGGGAGGGTCGAGAGACTGAAGAAGCCCCCGAAGCCTTTCTGGGAGGGGACCGGGACCCTCTATGAACAGAAGCAATGCATTTTCACAATGAACCAAAGAACAAAAATCGGCCCAGCCAAATGGCTGGGTAAAGGGGTTTGCAGCAAACCCTGAGCACCTGCGTTCAATCCCCTAGGCCCGCATGCTAGGAATGACTCAGTGCCTGCAAGCTGTCCCCTGACCTCCACGTGTGCCATGCATATGCACCCGAATGTATGAGAGGGAAGTACAGAGTGGGGAGGGAGGCAGACAGAGACTCAGAGGGAGAGAGAAGAGGACAGAGCGCTGAGGGGGCCTGTTGCGGGCTGATCCACTGAGCACCTGGCACGGGTGACCACAGAGGGCACAGGTGGTGACGGAAGACTTTGTCAGTACCCTAAAGGCCCCCGAGGGCAGGCCAGGTGAGTGGCCTACATGACAACATAACAGGCTGAGTGTGAGTGTGTGAGTGTGTGTGTGTGTGTGTGTGTGTGTGTGTGTGTGTGTGCGCGCGCGTGCGGGAACTGGAATGTGCAGGAGCACATATATTCACAGATACATTTGCACTTGTGTGTTTGCTCACGAATGTGGAGCACACTGACCTCTGCTGCTGTCCCTCAGGTTCTCCCTACACTGATTTTTGAGACAGGGTTTCTCCTCGGTCTGGGACTTGCATGGTGCCCTGGGATCCGCCAGTGTCCACCTCTGCTGGGATCGAGTGCAGGTCCTCACGCTCGCTCGGGAGACAGCACTGTCCGGCTGAGCCATCACTCCAGCCCTTTCCACGGTCCTCACCGGAAAGCCAGCTCGCTAAAGCCTGGAGGTCACAGGTGTCCTGTCTGCAGTGTGATGCAGGCCAATTAGAGGGACTTGAACCGAAGGCTTGAAAAGGCTTAGGAAGTGAAAGGATGACAAGGATGTGAAGATAACCACTTCCGAGGTGTCACGACCTCACTGCCTTTCAGTACTAAGTGCTTTACAACAATGATCTCGCCTCACCCCACAACACCCTTCAAAAAGGACATTTCCACAAATGAGGAGTGAGACTCAGAAAGAGGCCGCATCTTACCCAAGGTCCCGAAGACCTCACCCTGCCTCAAGCCCCAGACCACCCGGAGGTAAACTGAGTACACTCCCGGGCCTTTCTGCAAATGGAAACGCTATCACTGCCCCCCCCCCCCATCCTCTTCCCCAGGCACTTGCGTTAAAGATAAATCACTCATTAGCTCAGCGGTAGATCATAAGCCCCAGGTAAATGAGTGGCATGTTTATTTCCAAATAGCTCAAAAGCAATGTTTTACAAATACCTTCATGATTTTTCAGCTAGTTAATACTTTTAAGTTGACTATTCTCATTCCCTCCTAAGTTTTAATATTTATGGAAATTATAGTTTTGACATGTTTACATTTCTCAATGAATGTTAAACATGTATGAATATTAAACATGTGTGACTTTTAAATAGGTCCACCTGCTTCCACAGTGGCAGGTTTGAATTGTTTGGGATTTTTTAAAACTTTTTTATAAGCAGAGAGAATGAAATATTCTCCCCGAACTGACCTGATACAATTCGAATGGGAAATGTCCACCGCAGGCTTATGTTTTAAATGCAATTTCCAAGCTGCTGGTACTGTCATGGACAGCTGAGGGCCTTTAGGAGGGAGAGGCTGGCTGGCAGAAATAAGTGGATGAAAATGAGGAAAGAAAAGAACTCTGACTGCTCCTAGGTATGTCGGAGGAAAAGTTTACTGTCAGAGCATAACCACAGGTAGATTCATCTGGAGAGTCCAGGGTGAACATGACCAGAGGAAGCTGGCCACATGGGACAGGGAACGGAGGGAAACCACGTGCAGCAGCCAGGAGGCCAAAGGTTCGAAAGGGACAGGTAACCAAAATGTCTGGGTTATGCAGGGCAGAGCCTCTGGGGGAGGGCAGCCAGCTCCCGGGCTGGGAGCTCCGGGGAGGGGGCTGGGCATGCCAGCCACACCCTGTAACAGGTAGGGACTGAGGGATGCTGGGAAAACCTGGAGGCCAGGCCTGCTTCGACAGCCATTTGTCCTTGGTTTGAACTTAACAGTGGGTAGTTCCTGACTTGCGCTCTGCATCCTTTCTGCTGAGGTGTGAACAGCCCCTGCCACACACCGCTGCAGCCGGGAACTGACCGTGTTTTCCCGTCATGACAGATGAGCTCTCTGACCTGTGAGCCAAGAAGGTGAAAGTCCCGACCTGTGCAGGTCATGGCTGCCAGGCCCTGCCCCCTCTCTAGGGGCGGGGCCTCAGACACCTCGGTCCAGCTACCCTCGTCCCCTTCCTGCCCTCCCCGCCCAGCTCAGAGCACGCTTCTCTTCCCCTCCCCCTCCCTCGACGTTCCCAGCAAACCTGCACTTTTATAGTAGAGCTTCTCTCACCATCAGCTCACGGGCCCCTCCCTTCACCTCACAGTTCCCCGCCTGCTCCGATCCATCATCTCCAAACCCCAGAGAAGCTGAATACCCAGCCTGGTGACTCAGGAACTCGGGGACCCACCGCGTCTCTCCTCCCACCTCCCTCTCCGCCTGAGGCCACTTTGGATTCAGTAAGCGCCCTGTCCCCCAGCTGCTGCCGACAGGTACCAGGGCCTTTGCTCCGAGGTAACCCGAGATTAGCCTCACCACAGCTGCGAGTCCAAATGATCGACTTGGGACCCCACTTCAGTAACCTTGCGATTCCGGCAAAGGCTGGGGAAATGGGTGCTTCTGGGTCTAAAACTGAGCCCGGACACCTCCTGGTGCCTGTCCAGGTCTTCGGGAACGTGCGCTTTCACCCTCCCCCTCGTCCACGTTCCCCCTACCCCGTCCTGACTCGACCCCACAGCCGTGCCAGGGCTCGGTGGGTGGAGACGGCCGTGGGCAGTGGTGGGGCGAGGTGGGCGACCCCGTTTTACATCCCCCTTCCCGTGGCTGATGTCCACGACGGTTTGGGATAAAGGGAATGGAGCCATAGCTCTGTCACCGCCTTTTAAGCTTTTGCCGTCCGGTCTGCGGTGTGATAGGATCAGCAGGATCGCCAGGCTATGAACTGTAGCTATGATTGAAAGTTTTCCTTTGATGCTAATTCGGAAATATATTTACAGTCATGCTAAAAAACCGATAGGCTTCACCTAGTCTCTTGCTAATGTTTTCAAGGTTAGGCCTAGGATGGGTAACTACACAGTTTGCTTGGCTCAGCTATACTTGATAATTCATGGTCCTCAAACCCGTCAGAAAATCTGCAGAATGGTACATTTAGATGCTGAATAAGAAAACTAGTGTGACAGAGACGCCAGCTTCTAGCGGTGATTCTGAGGCCTCCAGAAAGATCACAAGGACAGATCACTCCACCATGACGGCCTCAACTTGCCTGCTGCTAAGGCCCTGCCGGAGAGCTGACTGCCCCGGTTTGCCTACACAAAATAAGGACGGCCATTCTCCCAAATTCCTCCTCCATGTAAAGGCCTCTCAGGTTTCCTGGGCGCAGCACCCACAGACTGATGCTGTGATGCTGCCTAGGACTGTGCTCACGAGAGCCACTGACTCCACAGGAGCCCAACGGGAAGGCATCTGGGTAATGGGTGAGCAAAGCTGATCAATACTCAGGGAGCTCGGATTATGCTTCCTACGAAATTCATCCTTCTCTGGTGGGTTTAACAGCAGAAAACAAGGCTTCGCTGGCCCTTTCAGAAATGACCTTACACTTGATGCAAGATCTGAGCTTCTGATAAAGTGATTGAGCGAGAAGGTGGTTCAAGGTCGGTGACGAGAAAATAACTCTTCCCCCACTATGCTACTAGTTTTGTATTAAGACTGTTCAAAACGTTAACAATCAGATTTATAATTGTCTCCCGAACAAATTTGACTCCTTTTGTAAACTTGAAAAGATTCTTGTAAGCTTCATTTACTACCAACAAAAGGCTGGGGCGTTAAAGTCCCTACCTGCCCTCTACTTAAAGGGCATGGCTGCCAGATCCGCCTTCTACCTAGGGGCGGGGCTTCTCCTCCGGAGGCCCTTCACTGTATAACCTTGGTTCAGCTACCCTCTTCCTGCCCTTCCCCCCCTTTACACCCTTCCTGCCCTCTCTCTCCCCCTACAGTGTGCTCTCCCCCTTACCTTCCCCCTCCCTTGCTGCCCCCAATAAACCTGCTTTTATATAATATAGCTTCATCTTGCCGTTAGGTTACCCATTATTTTATTTAACCAGTCCAAGACAAGTCTTTCTCTCCTTGTCAGGCATTGTGGGCATCGTAGTGCAGAGCGGCTGCTGCAAGGTGTCCTAAACACCATCCCTGTGCCCTGGTGTCTCTTCTCTTCAATAGGCCTCAGTGGCCAAACAGGGAGGTGCCTTCCCAGTTTCCAGAGTCTAGAATCTTCTGACCTCTCATGGAAGAAACTTTGCAAACAAACAGCTATGCCTGTGAGCCTGCTACTCTCTTCTCCAGCTCTGCATCTTCACTCCAGACCTCAGCTCATCCACAGCCTCCCAGGCTCCTGTGTGTTCTGCAGCCCAAACAGCGTGTGTTCCAGACCATTTCAGAGCTTCCCTCTTGCCCACAGCATCTGCTTTCCCAAGGAGCCATTTCAGCATATTGAATAAAGTTCCTTAGCTTGTGAGGATACACCAAATGTGGGGTTTGTGAGCTAGTGCAACACCCTCTCAGGGAAGATATGTGCTCACAAACATCATCTTTCTGGGAGCCACGACATGACTATATATCTGGAAGTCTCTGCTGTGAAGCTTGAGGTGAGGGCCCCAGGGCTCAGAGCAGATGAGGCCCGTGGCCCCTGCCTTCCACTGTGCTCAATCCGATCCTTTCTCCTCCAGTCCCCTGAGATCCTCAGATAACAGGGCTGAGCAAGGAGGCTCAGCCCACTGTATCCCTGGACGACTAGTTTGGATCACTCTTTCTGTCAGGAAGGTTCCTGTTTTTTACGGACCTCTCCCCGTCACCACGTCCAGGACATCCCACTTCATAACTTGTATATTTAAAAAAAGCTCATCATTTCGTTCATTGTTTCACAACAGGCTTGATAAGTAACGGGAAATTCTAAAACATTTTTTCCAGCATTGCTTCACCTTCCGTATGTAAAAAGTATGTGTAAATACTAATTACATGTCATTGAAGAGAACACAGTAAAATAATGCCTACACTCCTGGGGATTTTGAAGACCCAGACTTTTTGATTGAAGATTAGAAGAATAGAATTCTTTCCTTGGATATGTGAAAGACAGAAATCCTGGCTTGTTCTAGAATAGTCTCTGAGGATCAAAACTAATTCACTTTTATGATAAAAACAAAAAAGCCTTAATAAAACAGTGTCGAGGAAGACATGAAATATCTAGTACAATTGGGAAAACCACGGCCCGTGCTGTGTCCCTGATCCTGAAACGCGCTTTATTTGTGCCTGTGAGGCGGCACAGCTGCCTCCACAGCTCGAGGAACTGCTGCTATGCCCTGTCTTCCTCCTGGAAGGCTCTTCTATTCCGCACATGTTTCCAGTACTGAAACAGCATACACAGGGGCAAGAGAGGGCTGACCAAAGGGAGCTGGAGTGAGTTCAGAACACTTGACTCTTTTTGGCATTGAGGAAGGAGCAACCATTTTATTATTAAGAATAGCAGGGCTCCCCCTGTTCTGGGACATATGCTGTGCTGGGCAGCTGTGAGTCCAGGCAGCCCCTTTGTAGCCAAGAGAGGGCCTGTCCTGCCCTCTCCTCATCAGGGAACTCTGACATGCTCTAGCCAGCTGCCGTTGCTAGCTAAAACTGGGCACACAGGGAATAATGTAGCTTACTCGAGACATTCCAATTAAACTAAGCGTGAGAGTGCCCACCCTTCACAACTGAATGGCTGGCCCTCTCCACTCTAGCACCAACCCGGAGAACTATTGTCAAAACCCAAGTTTTCATCTGTGAGTTCTCTACCCTAAACTGACACAAGTGTACGTTAAGTGTGAATCACACTTGCAGCAGGTGGGAATTTACGAGCCCATGGTCACATTCTTCTTGAAGACTGCTTAGAGAGGCCTGTGTGCTGTTTTCCCTAAGGCGAGGCTTCCCACAATGTGATGCTTCAGTAGATACAGGTTTCCAACATATTGAGATTAATCAGGAATAATCGTCTTAAAATATTTATCTATTTAGTGGTATGTGTGTGTGTGATCTCTGTGTGTGTGTAGTATGTATGTACATGGGGTGTGTATGTGTGTGGGGGCTGGCGTGTGTGGGGGGGTATATGGTGTTTCTGTGTGTGTGTGTGATGTCTATATATGAGTGTGAGGACGTTTGGAGTCACAGCCCTTCTGTGACTTTCAGGAATCCTTTCTCTCCTTCCCCATGAGTTCCGTAGGCGCCAAGCTTTCGTGGCAAGTGCTTTCACCTGCTAAGCTCTTTTGCTGACCCTCAACTCAAATTGTTGTTATTATTTAATTTTACAGTGCTTGTGTGTGCGCACGCACATATGTGCCATGGCACACATGCGGAGATCAGAGGTTTCGTTTGGGAGTTATGTGGTTTTCAGGTGTTGAACTTAGGTCATCGGGTTCAATGCCCTTACCCACCGAGCCATCTCACCAGCCCTCAGCCTAAGCTATTAGGAGAATCCAAAGGAGGCCCATCGCTTTCCTAAAAGCAGTTTATGTCCTGAGCTGTGGTGTGACCATGGTTTGCTGTCAACAGGTCTCTCCTGCAGCCTTTCCTTGTCCTTTCTTCACGTGAAGGTGCCAGTGTCCTTCAGCTCCTGTTCTGTGCTCCACGTGGGTACCAGAGTCCCACACTTCCTTCCCCCAGGCTGTTCCTCAGACCCAGAGGCCAAGCGCCACCCCTGCTGGCCTTTGCGTGAGCAATGCTGTAGAGCCACCCGGGTGGTGGGACAGGGGGAGGCTGGGGTGCGGAGCTGTGCTGCAGGCAGCTCTGTGTCTCAGAACATCGGCTGCGTCCTCGGCCCCGTTCCACAGAGACAGCACTGGTGGCCAGCCCACCACCCTTCTTCAGTTTGCTCTTTCATCAGCATTGCCTGAAATGAGCAGAACATGAAGCCGCCTTGGAGCACAACGCTTGGGTCTGAATGAAGGAGAAAGTTGCTTTCGGAAGGGGCACTACAATATTGAGTTGAGAGGCATTTCTGTGGTCCCAGTTAAGTTCCTAGGCTAGTCCTCAGCAAGGGTCTGGAGCTAGCCCTCTGTGGCTGGGTCCCAGGGAACATCTGTATCTTGCCTCAGAGTTGTTATTTGTCAAAGGATGAGTCACCTAAGGGTGACCTAGGGGTCATTTATTAAAAATAAAAAACCAGCTGGTGTGGTGGTGCTTGCCTTTAATCCCTGCACTTGAAAGGCAGAGGCAGGGAAATCTCTGTGAGTTCAAGGCCAGCCTGGTCTACATAGTGAGTTCTAGGCCAGCTAGAGCAACATAGTGAAATCCCCTATCTAAAACAAACAAAAACAAAACAACAACAACAAAACAAAAACAAACACCCTTTTAAAGAAAGAAATAGAAGTAAAGATTCCAGGGCAGAGAGGTATCTCAACAGGAAAGGGGCTTGCTGCGAAACTTGAGGACTTTGAGTCTGATCCCTGCTACACACATGACAGAAGGAGAGACTGGCCTCCTCAAGTTGTTCTGACATGTACAATGTAGAGCACACTGCTGATGACCTCCCCCTCCCCCCAATTAAATAAAATATAATGAAAGTTTAAAAATAACCAGGTGATGGTAACACATGCGTATATACCTTTAATCCCAGCACTTGGGAGGCAGAGGTAGGCAGATCTCTGTGAGTTCGAGGCCAGCCTGGTCTACAGAGTGAGTTTCAGGACAGCCAGGGCTACAATGAGAAACCCTGTCTACAAAAACAAAAGTTAAAAATAACAATTTTAACTTTTAACTATTTTAACTATTTGGCACATCCAAATACGTCCCTTCAGAATCCTTAGGAGTGAGGCCTGGACCCTGCAAGCTTACTGTCAAAGTTGGTCATTCTTTAGCATGCTGAGGTCTGGGGACAGCCGCTAGGGAGAGCAGTCTGCAGAAACTCATTTGAGCCCAAGGAATTTATCAACAGGGCGCAGGGCTCACTGGGAAAGGCGTTGATGGGTTCCAGTGCCAATCACTTACAAAGAGCCTTCACCGAGGAGTTAGCCACACTTCAGGGAGTAGCCAATCACCAGTTCCTTCCATTATAACCTCCTAGGGAGACACATCAGTCAGTTACACCTTAGTATGAACTAATATTCTTAGCATCATTCCCCTTCAACAAGAGGATGAACTTAACTCTTAAGAGAACTAGTAAAAAAAAAAAAAAAAAAAAAAACAGAACATAAGTAAGTATATGAGATTTTTTCACGCCGGGGCTACAGGTACGGAGTAAACTAAAATCAAATGAAAGCACACCAAATTAGCGCTGCCGAAACAAAGCAAGAGGATTGTGTGGCGGTGATGGGGTGAGCTGTTGGCCACGGGTCCCTCTGACGGGAAGGTCTTAGAAGGCTTTGTGACCTGGTGACATTTCAGCGTCATCTTGACCCCATAACACAAAGAACTGAAGGATCTCAGGAACAAAACCAAGGTTTCTCTGGAGCAGACTGAGCGCCGGCGGCTAGCAGAGGTCTAGCCCTTTAGTGCTGTGTGCATTGTGAGGTTTCAGGCTCTCCCCTCTGGGCAGCCCTTCCTCCTATCAAACCCTCATCTCATGTTTACATACAGACCACATGGATGCATGCCCACACACGCACTGACAAAGTCCTTTGTGTTGTACACGGCATAGCCGTGTATGTGTCATTTAATAAATCAATAATACAACAGCCCTCTCTATCACAAATGACACAAGATGCATTTTATTGTATTTTTTTCAGTCCCGGTTCTGTGTCTCTCAAGAACCTTGAATGATTCATCGCCTTATGTACTTTCCTCTGTCAGAGTGGACATGGGAAGAGCAGGATAGGGCTGAGGCTGTGGAAAGAGAAGAGCATCCATGAGCTTCATGCTGCCTCAGATGAGGAGGGTACACACAAGGTGCCGGGAGCTCCCCAGGCTGGCAGAGTGGGTCCTCGGGTGAAGGGTGGTCCTTTTCAACAGAAGCCCGCTGTGTCCTCCACACAGTCTGCCCACACTCCAACACCTGTTCTCAGAGGAGCCCATCTGAAGACACGCTGCAGAGCCGGGGTTTTCCTTACTGAAGACACACACAGATACACACACACAAGTGGACACACACAGAAACAGAGAGACACAAATAACCCCCCCACACACACACACAGGTATACACAGACACACACACAGAGAAAGAGAGAGACAGAGGTACACAAATAACCCCCCCCACAGGTACACAGACACACACACACACACACACAGACCGACGCACGGTCAGTTTTAAAGTGGTGGTATCTGGCTTACAGCGGAGGAGCCTGTACAGATAAGATAACCTGTGACTAGACCTGTTCACGAATGGGAACATCACACTGTTTATTCAGCCCTCAATTGTTCCATTTCACAGGCCTAGTGCTAGCCCGCCCCCAACGTGCTCCTGAGAGGTGGTGGGCTCACGGAAATCTTTAGGTCCCGAGGGGTGTGCTCTCGGCTGATCGTTGGGCCCCACTGTCTTGTAGCTCTTTTATTTTTATTTCTTTACTCCCAGCCACAAGGTAAGAAGTTTTCGTCTCTGAGGGCTTCTGCCATGACCCGCTGTCTCACCTCGTCCCTGAAACAAGAGCAAACGTCTCCTTTTTGCTGTGTGGTTGAGTCTCCTGGCGCTTGGTGACAGTGCTGGTAAAGTCACTCGTGTCTTCAGATGATTCACTGGAGCGGATCCCTGCTCTGCTGTGTTCTGTCTTCCAGCACACTGTATCGTTTAACCACGAGATGCTTGTTCCTGCCTTGCAGTGTGCTGTGTGTAGCTACCATGTGGACACTCACACACCCTGAAAGAGATGTTTCATTCTGTGATTCTATCTTCTAAAAAGTACAGTGGTGGAGCATTTCCCACTTATGGAAATACTTCCCGTCTTGTCGTTTATAACAATTTAAAAATTGGGAAACAGACTTCCAGGTAAGATGGTGGATTAGAAGCATCCACCAAGGGACCTGACGAGAAGACTCAGAACAAGAAATCACAGACTCTTCCTCTTTGAGAGGAAGAGCTGAAGAAAAGAAACCCAGATGAGAGCTTCTCCAAAGAGAAGCCTCCGGCTGGCACCCAGTCCTGCCACGCTGCTCATACTGGCCAGGGCAGCAGGGATGCCAGGGGGGTACTCTCTTCCTCCTGGCACCGTAGCCACAGAAGAGGCGGCGAGGCACCAACCAGAGTGCAGATGTCACCAGAGGTGGCCATGCCGTGGACAGACAGATGGCGGAGCAGTGCAGGCTGGGAAGATGGGCAGCAAATATGGCATGAGTGCCCTCTGCACAGCTGCACAGCCGAAGAAGGAGCCACCCTTGACACTGCCGTGGGGAGTGACAGCGTGGAAACACAGGAAGGTCAGGGTCAGGGTTTGAGGATCAGGGTCAGGCAGGGTTAGGGTCAGGGTCAGGGCTAGGGTTTGAGGGTCAGGGTCAGGGTCAGGGTTAGGGTTTGAGGATCAGGGTCAGGGTCAGGGTTAGGGTTTGAGAGTCAGGGTCAGGGTCAGGGTTAGGGTTTGAGGGTCAGGTTAGGGTTTGAGGGTCAGGGTCAGAGTTTGAGGGTCAGGGTCAGGGTTAGGGTTTGAGGATCAGGGTCAGGGTTAGGGTTTAAGGGTCAGTGTTAGGGTTAGGGTTAGAGGGCTAGGGTTTAAAGGGTTGGTGTTAGAGGGTTAGGGTTAGAGGTTTAGGTTAGGGTTAGGGTCTCTGATGGACATGGGAACACCCGGTGGATGGGGAGAGAGCCCCTAGAAACACAAGTGTGTGTGCCTTCCACACCCCACCATGACCTCAGTCCCAGAAAGCCCCACATCAAAGAATGATTCCCCAAATCAGAGACTAAGGATGGGCAGGCATGATTTTCAGATTAAGGAACTTGAAAAGCGAGTAGACTCCCACACAGGACCCCTCTTGGCAGGAAGGTCTCACCATCTGTAGACTGTGCAGAAGACAATCAAGGGGATGGAGGAGCCACATCCATCCCGAGTAGGAAGAAACTGACTGGGATTATAATATTGCATATTGCTTTAGTTTACTTATGCTTGCAACTTCCATTTCTTAGCTGTTCTGGTTTAGCTTGTGTGTGGTCTAAATAGGCTTTCTTGCCTATCTGTTCAATATCAACTGTGCACTAGTTTCTCCAATATTTCTCATCAACTCTCACCTATACGTGTTCTGTCTCTTATCCTTACTCGGCTCTCATTTTACTGCCTAATTGCTAATTTCCTTAGCTCGAAAACAACAAAACCCTACAAACTATTTTTTCCTATCCAGTGCCCCAGTGCTGCTGTTTAAGAACCTTAAGTGCACAAATACCTTCTACTTCAAGTTCCCCCAGGACTGCTGTCAGATGATTATATCTGGCTGCAGTTGCCGTCCGCCATAAATAGTGAGGACTATAAATCCCAGTGAAGACAGCTCACCAGGAAGACGCGTGTGAAATAAAATAAACAAACAAAAAGAACAGGGGAAGAAAAAAAATCAGATTCATTCCAACAGATGCACAAAACACAACAAAGAAACACACACACATACACACACACACACACACACACACACAC
>NW_026590809.1:2984848-3103383 GCF_907164565.1 Psammomys obesus | reverse complement strand
ACACACACACACACACACACACACACACACACACACACACACACACGAACAGAAACCAAAGACAAGATAGCTGAAAAGCCAGAAAAGGTATTAGAGTTCCAATTCTGAAAAGACCCTGTGACTGCAGAGGTAACTCAAAACAAGCAGATGAGTGAAGTAAGAACATTTATTCATGGCTTAGGTGGGGAAAGTAGCACAGGAGATGAGTGAGTCATTTGGAGAAGAAATGCAGGCAGGAAAAGTTCAACAAGGAAACTGAGTTTCCGATAAACAACCAACTAGAAGTGCTAGAAATGAAGAGTCAGTCAAATGAAGAGCACAGCAGAAAGCATCAGCAATCGAATTTACCAAAAATATCAGGGCTAGAGGAAAGGGCCGAGAAAACACTCCATTAAAACATTTATGAAAATGGGTGTGTAGGGCATGGTGACTCCTCTCCATAATTTCCGTACTCAGAAAGCTGGGGCAGGAAGATTGCTGTGAATTTGAGGTCAGCAGGGGCTACTTAGTTCAATGCTTGCCTGAGATCCAGGGTGAGAATCTTTCTCATATAACCCACAAAATAAATGAGTAAAAATAAGTAAACAAATATAAACATGACAAAAACATCTAAGAATAGGGATATGATCCAAAGACCAAACCCAAAATATCACAGGATAAAAGAGAGGGCTGAGGTAACACTAAAGGAATGGGGGATCTATTCACTGAAACTGTAGCATAAATTCCCTGCCAGTTTAAAGAGAATGGACAGCAAACATAACAGGTGTTTTAAACCCTAAAAAGACATGACTGGACAATAACCTTCCCGTGGCATAGTCAACATAAACACAAAGCAAATAAGCAATAATTAAAGCTGTAAAGGGAAAACCCCAACTGAGGCAAACACAACAGAATGATACCAGATCTCTCCCAGGCAGCTTCCCAACCAGAGAAACAGAGAATGGTTCATTTTAGGTCCTAGAAAGAGCCAATCAAAGCTGCTATCCCCCAACAGTTAGCTTTTTTAAATTAATGCAAAAATAGAGATATTTCAAGACAAACACAAAATAAGGTAATTCACGAATTTGGGTAATTCACTACCCAAAATCCGTAAAGGAATTCCAGACACAGAGAAAGAAGAGAGATGTTCTCATTCACAAAAGCACAGGAAAGAGCACATTTTCTTGAAAGGATTAGATGAGCAGAGGAGAGCTCAGTAGGAATCCATTGCATCCCTCACTGTCATCCACCAAATACTAATAAGGAAGGAAAAAACAAATAATAATAATCTAACCAACCAGGAAAAAATAACCAGTAAAGCCACAGGAAATAGCAAACTCATCCCAATAATAACCTGATGAAAATAATCTCTGCTGGCCATTTTAAAGAAGCCGATTACCAGACTAGGTGAAACAAGATTCAAACATTTGTTGTTGCCAAGAAACACACTCAACTGGCAAAGACATACACAGATTGAGAGTCCAAGGACAGACAGCAACCTACAAAGCAAATGGAACTAAAAGCAAGCTGGCTCAGCGTTCTGATTCCAGACAAAGGAGGTTTCAAACCAAAACTAGTGAGGAAAAAAATAAAATAAAATAAAATAAAGAAGGGCACTACACAGTCACAAAGTGAAAAAAACTCACCAAGAAGATAGAAAAAAATTATAAGTATTTATGTGTCAAATGCTGGGGCTATCAATTCATGATAACAAACACTAAGAGGCAGGACAATTCAGGTATATTTTTCAATAGTAGTAGGAGATTTCAATGTCCCGCCCTCATTTTAAGCTAGGTTTCCAAACTTAAAAAAAAAGTTACCGAAGAAACTGGATAGCAAAATTATACCATAAGATAACTGGAGTTAACAGTTACTTACAAAATATTCCACCCAACGGATATGTAATACATAGTCTTCTATGGTCTTGGGAATCTTCTCTAAAATTTATCATATTATGGGCCACAAAGCAAGTCTGAACCAATACAAAAGAATCAGAATAATGCTTCATGTCTTATAATGGACTAAAACTAGAAGTCAACATAGAGAAAGAGCATAGAACCTACACAGATACTTGGAGATTTAATAATATACTTTTGAATGATCAGTAGTTCACTGAAGAAACAAGAAAGAAAATTTAAATATACCTAAGAGCTTATAAAATGAAAGTACAGCTTATTTCAACTTATTAGAATTACAGATAAAACAGTTCTAAGAGTAAAGTTCATAGCTGAAATTGCTTACATTAAAAATAAATCAGAATAAGCCAAGCCCAAACACAATAGGCAGCAAGAAATTATAAAGGTAATGGCAAAATTTTATGAAATGGATGTATAAATATATAGATTCAATACAGTATGTATAGATTCAATAGAGTATCTATAGCAATCTGTAGATTCAACACAGTCCCCATCAAAATTCCAAAGACATTACTTGCCAAGCTAGAAAAATAATCTTTAAAGTCAGATGGAAACAAAAAGACTTCTAATAGCCAAAATAATTCCAAGAAGCAAGAACAACGCCAGAGGTATTACAATTCTTGGTCTCCAATGATACTGCAGCAGTAGAGTGAGTGTGGGAACCTTTTCTATAGTGGCTTATTCATCACTCCTAGATGCTGGGGCCTAGAGCACGGCTGCAGTACTCTTTCTGGAAATGGTTATATAACAAATATCCTATACTCTGTAGGCCATATTGTCATTGTCACAACGATTTTTCCACAGCGCGAAAGCAATGACAGAAAATGAGCTCCTAGCTAGGTGCAGTGATCCCAGCCCTTGGGGAGGCAGAGGCAGGCGGATCTCTGTGAGTTCAAGGCCAGCCTGGTCTACAAAGTGATCCAGGACAGCCAGGCCTACAGAGAAACCCTGTCTCTAAAAAAAAGAAAGAAAAATAGACAAAAGAAAGAAAGGAAGGAAGGAAGGAAGGAAGGAAGGAAGGAAGGAAGGAAGGAAGGAAGGAAGAAAGAAAATAATGCGGCCCTAGGGTCAGGGCGCCAGCCATAGGAGCACAGAGACCTCCCTGGCTCTCTCCTGGAGAGATGGAGTGTGGGTGGCCGTATGGGAGAATGGGAGGTTACGATGGACAGTGACAGTGGGGAGGGAAGACTTCATGTGCTTCTCAATGGCTGGGACTCAGCTTCTGGCCCCTCACCCAAGTCAGGATCAGCTGAGAGATGCAGTCTAGCTGTGTGTCCAAGAGGAGAGCTGAAAAAAAACATCTTTTTTGTCTTTGTCTCTGCTTGCTTTTCTCCTCACACTCCCATACGTCTGTAACACATCCAAACTTTCCCACGGTGGACCAACCCTGAATCCCAAGTGGCCTTTGAATCCCTCTTGAGGTCTAGGATGTCATTGTGGTGAAAGTTTCCTCCATCTTGGTTGCAGAAAGACAAAATACTTGTCTGTCTTCCTTTCCACTCCCTAAGGGGCCATTCTGGAGCAAGGATGGTATATACACAGTGAAAATGTCTATTTTAGAAAGCAAAAGACCTTCGAAACAGTATAGGATGCTGAGCCAGAGATTGTTCCTTGAGGCCACAGGATTTATTTAACACCATGGACAGACAGATAGATAAACAGCATGGTGGTGTCCCTGTGTGTGCTTTAATTAGAGGGAAAATCTCCGCCCACATGGCAGAAGTAGTTTCTTATACTTCATAAGGATGGGGGGGGGGGTCACAGGAGAAGCCTGCAGCCCAGCACTCTGATTCCCAGGCAAGAGACAGAAAGGGGGGTGGGGAGCAGGATGTGTGGCCACTAATACCCCCTTTGATGTGAACTCCCTTCCCCAAGTGAGAGACCCTGCAAGCAGGGACTCACAGACAGAGTCTCAGTAGGGTGCCCAGTATCTGTGAGAGGCGAGGGCTGTGTGCAGATTGTGGCTTCAAAGGCTGTATTTTTAACACTACATTCTTACAGAAAAGAAAGAATGAAGACACAAAGGGGACCCTGGCCCTCCAGGATGCTCTCAGGCCTCACCAGTCCTCTTACCCCAGTTTTCCTGATCTCTGCCTTTGGAGTGACCTTTCATTCATCAGCTCCTTTGGCCTATCTGCAGCAGGAAGTAGAAACACCCCATTGATGCTCTCCTAGATTTATAGATTGCTTTTCTGCTAAACTGTGCTCAAAAGCTGCTGACCACATCATATTTCTTTTTTGTTTGGTTTGGTTTGGTTTTGGTTTTTCTAGACAGGGTTTCTCTGTGTAGCCTTGGCTGTCCTGGACTCGCTTTGTAGAACAGGCTGGCCTCGAACTCACAGAGATCTGCCTGCCTCTGCTTCCCTGAGTGCTGGGATTACAGGCGTGTGCCACCGTATAGGGCTACAAAAAAGTTCTTGATCTCAAGAACTCTTGAATTCGTTTCATTTGCTTCTTCGTGCGAGCACTCCACCGCCATCACTTCAGTGGCTGTGTGAGTCACCTGTTTATTGTTTTCATGACGCTTAGGAACCCAAGTGTATTAGCTCATCTTCACTCGGCTTGGCAGAGTTTAGGATCGCCTATGAAGCAAACCTCTGGGAATGCCAGGGCAGTCTTCCCAGGCAGATTAACGGAGGCAGGAAGACCCTCTTGAATGTGGGCTTGCATTGTTCTGCACCCTGTCATAGACTGGGGAGAGCAACCAGGGGGTTCCAGTGTTCGTCTCTCCCAGCTTCCTAGACCGGCCACAGTGTCTTCAGCCAAGGCACATTGCACCCTTCAATCCCTAAGTTGCTTGTTGTAGGGTACCTTGCTACAGTATTGAGAAAAACAAATAACATGCTGGGTTTCTTCTGATGTGTGGCTTCCCTGCAACCCAGCATGTCCCAGCTCACTGGTCTCTATATCCATCAGCCAGAAAACCCAGTCACAGGACTCCACCTAACTGCAAAGGAGCCTGGGCAAGGCACCAGTCCTGCTGTGTGCCCAGGATTTTAAAATCTTGGTGAACGAACAGGGTTCTCTCTGAATCCTTTTCCTCCTGGGACATTTCTATTGATTGTGTTACGGGGCTGCCCCACCTTTCAGTTCCTGTGTTCTGATCACGAAAATAAAAGAAGCTGAGCGCTGCAGTCGGAAGCAGACATGGCAAGCACAGACACAGCAAACAGAGAAGCCTGTGAGTTAAAGGCGGTCGGCGACAGCTGACGTGGGGACAGCTGTGCAGAGGCTCACTCTGTTAAATGGCTTCAATCTGTGAACATGGTCCAGGGATCTTAACACCACCAGCTGAAAAATAGTTGAAACTTTAGTCTCTGGATAAAGAAAGTGAAGGAACCAGATTTAGCTGTGATTTAATAGAGTTCAGCATTAGAAGGATGGTTATTTATAGCCGGACATTTTTATGCCTCTGAATAATATCTCTTATTTTTATGGTTTGGCTTATATTTGCATTTTAGAATCCTTTATTTTTAGAAATCATAGTGTGTGCCCGTCATGCTCTACTTGAAAAGCCCTCATCTATCGACCTTACTAATTAATCCACCCCTGGTAGTCTACCCTCTGTTCCTGTGACAAAATACTGGAGGTAACAGCTCTAGTAAGACAGGAAGTCCATTTGGGCTCATAATTTTGGAGGGCTCAAATGCATGATTGATTGGCCTGTCAATTCTGTACTTTTGGGGCTGGACAGCATGTTGTTCACCTCATGGTCGGGAGAGAAGAGAGGGGGGCATAGCAGGCGTCAATGATGCCCCTCAGATTAAGCCCTGAGGTAAAGATTTCCCTCTGTGCTCCACCGCTTACAGCCTTCACTGCTCCTAATAGCCCCGAGCTGGTCCTCTGCTCTTAACACATGGGCCTTCAGGAGCATTTAAGAGCCAGACTGGAGGGACATCTATGCATCAACAAATATTTGTGAATGTCCCAATAAGTGTCTATCACACGCTGTGCAGCGATGGTTAAAGGTAAATTATATTGTCCCTGCTCTCATGAAATTAGGAAGTCTCTTGGGGAAGAAAGGTATTGCCCACATCTCCGGAGAGTAACAATTCTCTGTTTCTAGTAATATAAAGTTATAAAATACAGGGTTGTAGAGTTGGGCTTGGCGGTCTGTACCTGTGGCTCTGAACCTCAGGAGACTAAGGTAGGAGAGCATCATGAGTTCAAGGCCAACCTCGCTAAGATATGGACCTCTTGTCCCATCCAACAAAATTAAGACCTCATCACGACCATCAACAGCAAACCCGTAAGTGTGAGGTTTTGGCTATAGTACTGTCTAGTCTTGAAGTACGACATTTCTCAGCGTTTGTCAAAAAAGCCTGACCTTTGAGGTGTCAAGGACAGCTTTCTAGGTAAAAAGCCCCATTGCTTCTTGTTTAAATAAGCAATGCATTATTTGTAAATTACAAATCATTAAGAACGAAACAGTGATTTTGTGTTTTCCTGGAGGTGGCCACACAGACCAGGTCCTGATCGCAGAGTGTTTGTCAAGGCGTCCGCACAGCATGTGGCGGGTGACACATACATTCTGTCTCCTGATTCCTTTGCTAAACATACATCCTCGCAAAGTTCTAGGCTGGAACACTGAGGACCTCTATATCCTGTGTCAGGGCTGCATAGGATTCTGTCATTTAGACGGTTGTCACGTAATTAGCCCTGGTCCTCATTTTCATTGCTTCTGTGAAAAACCCCTCGGTGGCTGAAAATACGTGTGTATTATACTCACTGCAGCACCGTGCAGAGCTACAGCGTCTTCAGTGGTCCCCGGGGCTAAAGTCAGGGTGATAAAGGCTACGTTCCTCAGGGTTCTAGAAGAAAACGTCTAGACCTTCGTGCTCTTACACATTGCTCTTTTCTACTTTAAAGCACTTCTTAATTTTCATTTATGTGTGTGTACCACAACATACATGTGAAGGTCCGAGTTCTCTCAACTGGGAGTGACAAGATTTCACAGCAACCACTTCAGATCCCCCCGCCCCCAGCCTGTAACCTGCTTTTAAATTTTAAAGAAATAGTGCTTTTGTTTTTTAATTATGCATATAGTAAGTGGGCATTTGGTGCAGGTGGCCAAGAAGCCCAGAGATGGAGGATCCTGTGTAGTGGAGTTTCGGGTGGTCATCAGCCTGTTTCCATGCTCCTGGGTCACGTAAGCCACCCTAACAAAAGCACGGGGTCACACACAACCCCCAATGATAGAAGGGGACTATATGGGAGAGAGAAGAGGATCACTGAGCGTGGGAGGGGCCCAAAGTGGTGGGGTGCAAATATGACGAAAATCATTCTTCAGCACGAACATGTCAGAATTAAGCCCATCAATACACATGATCAACTCATGCTTCCTTTTAACCCATGTGATTCAATGGTGTACTCCTTTGAGAAGACGGTGGAGGAGGAGCCTTCACCTGGTAATATTTTGACACTCTGATACATTATATGAGAAGACTTCTGAATACTGTGTCACGGCATAGAATGCTTTTAACACGCCGCAGTGTCCGTGGCTGGCACGTTATAGATGACGTATTTGTACCTTGGTCTGTATTTATCTTTCTTTATTTTATCTTTGTTGGATTTTAAAATAATTTTATGCTAATTTACAAAAATAACTCTAAAATACTTTCCATAGGTGTACAAATTTTAGTATGTTTATCCTATATTATATGTCTAGTATCCACTTATGAGTGAGTATATACCCTGTGTGTCTTTCTGCTTCTGGGATACCTCACTCAGGATGATCTTTTCCAGAATATCTGTACACCTAAGGAAGCTAATCAGGAAGGATGATTCTAGCTAAGATGCTCAATCCCCATTCAGAAAGGCAAAGAGGATGGACATCAGAGGAGGGAGAAAACAGGGAACAGGACAGGAGCCTACCACTAGGGCCTCTGAAAGGCTCTACCCTGCAGGATAACGAGGCAGATGTTGAGACTCATAGCCAAACTTTGGGCAGAGTACAGGGAATCTTAAGAAAGAAGTGGGAGAGAGTAAGACATGGAGAGGACAGGAGCTCCACAAGGACAGCAACAGATCCTAAAAGCCTGGGCACAGGGGTCTTTTCTGAAACTGATACTCCAGCCAAGGACCACTCATGGAGGTGACCTGGAACCCCTGCACAGAGGTAGGTTATGGCAGTTCAGTATCCAAGTGGCCTCCATAATAATGGGGACAGGGACTGTCTCTGACATGAACTGATTGGCCTGCTCTTTGATCACCTCCCCCTGGGGGGGGAAGGAGCAGCCTTACCAGGCCACAGAAGAAGACAATGCAGCCAGTCCTGATGAGACCTGATAGACTAGCATCAGAGGGAAGGGGAGGAGGACCTCCCCTATCAGTGGACTAGGAGAGGGGCACAGGTGGGGAAGAGGGAGGGTGGGATTAGGAGGGGAGGAGGGAGGTACAAAGGGATACAAAGTGAATAAACTGTAATTAATAATAATTATATATATATATATATATATATATATATATATATATATATATATATATATATATATACTTTCCTTGCTCTGGAAGAGTTTAAGCGACACTGGGATTGTGTTTAAGTAAAATCGAATGGCATTCTCCTATGACATCATCTTGACCTGCTGTGATCCCCGGTGGTCCCTGTCAGTTTCCCCTCTCCTACAAGTTTCTTTGCTTCTGAACAGTGCTGATAATGCCGTAGGTGTGGCCATTGTGGTGTGCCCCTCCTTTGTTTCACACAAAGCCCCTATGCTCAGGTCGCTTTCTTCTGCACTGAGACCCAATACTGACTTTCCTTCATTTGATCAATGTGTCTTTAACTTCCAGCTTTCTGAGCTGTGTCCTGTAGGTGTTTCTTGTGTCTGCCAGTTCGCTGATCTTTTCTTGAGAGACCCATCCTGTTCTCAGCTCTGAACAGAGCTAAGTCATCCCATGGTTTCAGTGACGCTTAGCTCATTCATGACTCACACAGGAGGTCTGTTGACAACTCTACTTTCTGATATGTGATAGTTATTCTGGAACTCAGTGTCTTTACTATTCTGTCATTCTTTCTGTTTCATTACTTTAAAAACTTTACAGTTGGGTTTTTTTGGGGGGTTTAAATTTTATTTTAATTTTTATTAAGTACACTTTATTCACTTTGTTTCCCCCCCTGTACCTCCCTCCACCCTCCCCTCCCAATCCCACCCTCCCTCTCCCTTCTGCATGTATGCCCCTCCCTAAGTCCACTGATAGAGGAGGTCTTCCTTTCCTTCCTTTTGATCCTAGTCTATCAGGTCTCATCAGGACTGGCTGCATTGTCTTCTTCTGTGGCCTGGTAAGGCTGCTTCCCCCTCAGGGGGAGGTAATTAAAGAGCAGGCCAATCAGTTCATGTCAGAGACAGTCCCTGTTCCTATTACAATGGAACCCACTTGGACACTGAACTGCCATGGGCTACATCTGTGCAGGGGTTCTAGGTTATCTCCATGCATGGTCCTTGGTTGGAGTATCAGTCTCAGAAAAGACCCCTGTGTCCTGAATTTTTGGTTCTGTTGCTCTCCTTGTGGAGCTCCTGTCCTCTCCAGGTCTTACTATTTCCTACTTCTTTCAAAGAGGATGGACATCAGAAGAAGGAGAAAACAGGGAACAGGACAGGAGCCTGCCACAGAGGGCCTCTGAAAGGCTCTACCCTGCAAGCTATCAAAACAGATGCTGAAACTTATGGGCAACCTTTGGGCAGAGTGCAGGGAATCTTATGAAAGAAGTGGGAACTACAGTTGGGTTTTTGAAACATTATTTGTACTGTTTCTGTCTGCGTGCCTGGAAAGGTATGTCTTTGTTTACTATCTTTCTATGCCATAATTTATATAAAGATATGTGGATGCCTGGCATGACGGTGCACATCCATAACGTGGGCTACAAGGTAAAACTTTGTCAGAATAATAATTAGATAATTGCCTGGCACTGAAAAAATCAAAATATTTAATCTTTTAATGCAGTATTTATTGACTTTCTATTTAAGCAGAAACAAGTTAATTCATCAAAACTATATATTTTCCGAATCTAGAACACCAAATAGACTTACTAATAGCCAATTTGTTCTATGGCTTTTTTGCTGAATGAGTTTTAGAAAACTGGCCTGAAGCCTTTTTGAATAATGGCAAAATGAACATATTTCTTCTCTCGTCTTCCCTATCGTCAGCCTTCGTCAGCTTGGGTGTTTCCATACCTGTGTGGTCTGCTTTTGTTCCTGGTCCAGCTGTCCGGAGCTGACAATCAGCCTGATTGTTTTCTGCTTTTTTTCTCCAGCTTTGACTTAATTTACAGTTTCTCTTGGTTTACTGCATTGATAGTATGTTCCGGGTCATTATCCTCCCAATTTGCCCTCGCTTTACTGACTAAATGGACCGCTGTTTGCTGACAGCTTCGTAGCTGTGGACACTTCATTTGTAACTTAATGAGCTGGTGGTGCTGTCTTTTAAGGGGCTTGTGGGAGCTTCCCTTTTTGCATTCTTACATAAATCAAACAATACACATTTCTGGTTTCATAGTTGAGAAACAGCACAGCTGAGGATGAGCCCACTGGGCCACAGCTTCTCTGTTCTGTGAGCAGCACCACACTTCATTTCGGCCTTTGTTGCTGACATGGAGCGCTTTTGGCCATGTGAAGTTTTTCATTATGGATGACTTAGAGGTTTAACTGAATCCCCAAGCCTGCACTCAAATTGAATTTTAATTTTCTGTCTCTTCATGCATCTCTACTCTGGGGGCTAGCAACATTCAACCTACTTAGGTAATTTTTTCGGGATGTATCCCAGACCCATGCTTTTATTCTAGAAAAGATATATGAAAAAATATTCAACACCACAGGGAGATGAAGATTTAAGCCATGATGAGGTATCATGTCAGTTCAGTTAGACTGGCTATTATCAGAAAGATGTCCTTGCTGGCATCTTTTTGTGGGGAGAAAGGAAGTTGCTTCCACTCCTGGTGGGAGTGTAAATGTATGGAGCCATTATGAAAAGCAGAGGTTGCTCCTCAAGCTGCCAAGGCAGCTGTCCCGTGGGCCAGCAATTTCATTACTGGTCATATATCCAAAGGAAACGAAATCAGTATGCTAAAGAAACATGTGGAGTCCCATGTTTATTGCATCATTTCTCCTACCAGCCAAGCAATGGAAATGGAATTGGTGCAGCGTCCATCAGCTGAGGAATGCACGCATGAGGGTGTGGGTTTTGGACCCTACAGAATGGAGAAAGTGAGCTGAGCACTAGCAATTTACATCTCTCTGCTTCCTGACTGTGGATGCAACACGATCAGCCGCCCCAGGCTTCCCTGTCCCGACGGACTGTGTACTCTTAGACTGTAAGCCCGGATAAACCCTTTCTCTTTTAAGTTGATTTCACCAGAGTGTTTTATTAGAGCAATGGAAAAGAAGACAAAGTGCCGGAGCAGGTAATCTCCAGCCCTGGGCTTCTCAGGAGAGAAGTGCTCATGTCTACCTGGGCTGAGGAGGGAAGGGAGCGATTCCACTGGGCCTTTTAAATGCCCACAATCAACTCTCCTGTTTTCAACCCACCTGTACCTACCAGGCACCTATTACTGTCAGTATCTGAGTTGTCATAAGAGCTCTCATTTGTTTGCTTGCTTGTTGTGAATGTTACAAAGGGACTGACTTAAGTTGCAGCTCTGGTCTGCTACAGCAGTTGCTACCTGTTCCCCAGGTCCAAAATCCTCGAGGACAGGAGTTGCCCTCTTCTCCCATACTGTCTGTCTTCTTATCTCTGTACTGCCTGTCGGTACTGTTTGAGAGGGAATGTAAAGTTCTATCTAGAAAACTTCTGCAAATACAGCATCATGCTACTTCCACAGGAACAGACAAACAGGGACTAGAAACCTGGTTCAGAGGGTAATATCACTGGCTGCTCTTCCAGCCCCAAGTTCAGTTCCCAGCTCCCACAAAGTAGCTCACAACCATCTACAGCTCCTGCTCTAGGATCCTAGCCCTCTTCTCGCCCCCCGGGCCCTCTATACCCATGGCACACACACATACATGCAGGCAAAACACTCAAACACATAAAGTAAAATAAATAAATTTAAAATGTTTTTATGTAAAAAAATGCCTAGGTCGTAAAGTCCCAAGTCCAGAATATAACCGAGAATTGTCAAATTGAATAAGAAAAGATTACCAACAGGTGCCCAACTCAGACGTTGGAATTATGTAACAAGGAGTTAGAAGCAGCCATCCTCAAGCTGCCTCAGGAATTACAAATGCTTGGAACACATTTTATACAGCTTCTATAAAGAAGACAGAGGACAATGAAGAAGTAAACAGATATTTAGAACTGAAAAATACAATCATGTCAATTTAAAAGTTCTCGGGTATCATTTTCTCAACAGCAGAATGGATAGATCAGAGGAAAGAATCAGTGAGTGTCAAGATAAAAAAAAAAAAAAAGAAGTACCATCATCTGAACAATAAAATAGAAAGTAGAAAACAGCTTAGAGAACCTGAATGGCAAGATAGCATGGATTGGAGAAAGGGGGAAAGGCTGAAGAGTTTTCAGAAAAATAGCAGCTGAGAACTTCCCTAGATTTTGTAAAAGTGTGGCCCTTTCTAAGTCCTAAAAGAAAGTAACCTAGAATTCTTCAGCAAACAAAAATGTATGTCAGGAATAATTAAGAATCCAAGTCACTGTCAGGTGAAAGAAGCGAAGAAGGCCTATCACCAGCAGGGCCTACTCTGAAAGAGTGGAGGAAGGATAACTGTGTGTGTGTGCGTGTGTGTGTGCGTGTGTGTGTGTGTGTGTGTGTGTGTGTGTGTGTGTGTACACGTGCATGTGTGTGTACACTACAAGTACTTGTTCACGTGGGCATGTGAGTATCTGCATGCAGATTTAAGAGCGTGCACGCTCTTAAAACACAGCAAAGAAGAACGTTCCGTGCTACTGATGTGAGGGAGGCAGAGGACATGAAAATGTCTCATCGTGGGTTGTGTGCCTCATGGGCCATCACTTTTCAGCTTTTCCTTTAGATCAACAGCTCACTCCTGCTCTGGGGTGCTCCTTGCCCTTCCTTCTTTCAAATGTGCCTCTACTTAGAGATTGCTGTTGGATATGTCGTTAGTTCCCCCAGAGATATGAAAAACATCTGTTTGCTCACACCAGACACCTACAACAGACCAAAGAAATAATTCCACCCTAGTCTAACTGGCTGAAACAATGAGTTCATTGAAGCTACTTACAGAAGCCTGGGTGAGAGGCTGCTTCCAGGTGGGAGTGAGGCTCCGGGACCACCCTCAGCACCGATGATGACACACAAATGCACGCCTGGAAAGCCGCACCTTTTCCTTCAGCAACTGTCTACACCATTGGGAGCCTGCAAACCTCATAGCTTTCTGAGTTTCCCAAACCTTACACATTCCGGGTGCTTCTAAAATCTTACGAACTTTCTTCCTCCAGGAAGGAATGTTTCAATCCAGAGGAAACTGCTCCACAGCATGCAGCCTTTAAAGAAGCATGGTCTGAAGAAGCGGGGTCTGAATTCGTCAGAAATGCCGTTGTAGGAAGAGGAAGAGAGCGGCAACATGCGTGTGAACAGAGAAGAGACACTGAGGCGGGATGGTGCTCTACAAGTCCAGAAGAAAAGTCTCAGAGAAAGTCTCTGGTCTTGAATCGTAAAAAACACATTTCTGTTGTTTAGGCCACCCAACTGGAACCATTCTGGCAAGAGTAAAGATGCTACAGAGACAGGTATGGCCCTCCCTTTGGCCATCAGACTAGTGAAACAATGGACCTCAAGAAATTGGAATTTTCCCAGGAATCCCATGCTGGAGAAGATAAAAACTGAAGCCTGGTGCCAGCCAGATGTGGAGCTCATCTGGTAGAAGAGATTTACAGTTCGTGTTTGTTTGTTTGTTTATCATGCATGTGGACGTGTACATGAGTATACCATGGGGGCAGGGGAGAGAGACAGAGAGAGAGCGGTCCAAGGACAATTTGCAGAAGTCGTTCGTCTCCCCTACCATGTGGATTCTGGGCATCAAACTCAGGTGAACAGACTTGGCGGCACGTACTTTTGTAGGCCGAGCCATCTCACTGGCCCACTCCATCCTTCTACTTGATCTATTCTATTTGTCGAGGGCCTTTTCAATATTTAAAAATAAAAGTACTAGGCCCTGGGGTGCAGGAATGAGGTTCCCACTGCTGGCTTTCTACATTTAGGGGCATGGAAGCAGACAGGCTGACCAAGGGCAAAGAGAGAATGCGTGTCAGCACTGAGAGCAAAGTCTTGGATTCACATCGTGGGGTCACATTACCAGGCAAGAGGAGATAACGATGGATGCTTTGTCTATGCCAGGCTAAAGGTGCCATTCCAATGATTTAGGAAGAAATTGAGTTTGCAAAAATGAAAGTAACCTAAGATGCAAGAAATAAGATAGAGGAAACTGACTTTTCATCCTGCAGAGAATGCTTAGAGGGCATTTCAGTGCGTTCTTTGAATATGCCTACGCAAACAAAGACCTCAACAAGGCAGCTGAATTGGCAAAAGGTAGATCTCCATTGGAAAAAGCCAGTCATCTAAGGAAAGATAAATGAGTTTCTGATGTAGAAATCAAAGATTCATCTACCTTTGTCACACGAGCTGGACTGAATTCCAGCCATTCCCTAACTGTGACAGCGAGGGTTTCTGTAACATTCTAGAAGTCAACAGCCAGTGGTTTAAAAAAAAAAAAGAAAGAAAACTCAGGCAAAACAGGGTATGGTAACAATGTCTGTAAATCTCGGGTGTTGGAAGTAGAGCCAGAAGGGTTACTGTCAGTTCAAGGACAGCCTGGTCAAATCAGAAGCCCCCCACCCCCCAGAGCTGCGGAGTGAGACCTTGTTTCAAAAAACAAACACTCAACTGCAACAACAGACGGAAACAGCAGCGACAACAGACCACAGCGGATTACCAGCTCAGGAAGCTGCTTGGCACAGGGGTCGTGCCCATCAGGGCCTTGGCCGCCTTATTTGCTGCTGTTATTGTCTGCCTCTTTATTTCTGTTCCCGTGGACTTGTATCTTGGCCCCTCACACTTTACCCAGCACCATTAGGATCTGTGATTATCTGTGTTGGCAGTAATGAAGCTTACACACTGGCATGCCAGGTCAGCACTCAGATCGAAACATTTAATTGTTTCAGGACCGGGAGCCCATGTGCTTTCGGAGGATCTTCATAAAAGAATGGCCACTTGAAGTGATTTTATCTTGTTCCTTCCAAAATGATGGAGGCCATTTGAACATCTGGTGTGAAGCTCCAACTATGTTTTACTTTTTAAAATCTCTGTAATTATCTTTTTATCCTTTTATTTCAAAGAAACGGGCCTTCTTCCCCTTCCTCTGATGTCCCCCTTCCCAGGGTCTAACACAAAATTATTCCCACCTTTCTCACACTCTTTCTATTTCCTCTTTTTTTTAAAGTCTCAAAATGTCTCTAAGATTTGTTCAAGCATCGGTTTACATAAATACACGTGAAAATACCATGAAAATCCTGTACCCTAGAACCACCATAATTGGTCTGTACTTATCAGTTTAGATTTTTTTTATCTTAGCCCCCCACAAACACAAAGAACAAGACACAATTCCTCAAAAGCTTATTTGAGATGCACGGACAATAGTTAAAAAAAAAAAAAAAGAAAGAAAACTAAAGAAATCTTAGGTAAACATTTCCATGAAAAAAGAAATATTATCCCATAAGAAAGACTACCAGAGTTTGAGGAGAAAGACACGGTGTTGCGGTGTCTGTCCTGGTTATGCTGAACTGCGGCTGTTAGATTATTTCTTACCTTGACCAAGCAGAGGAGTAAGTGAACTATATGGAATCATAGGTCCCTGACATCAAGTGACAAACCAGTCCTCATACTAGCAAGGAAAGTCTTACTGTATTATCTATCCAGCCTATGAATGTGGTGGTTTTTAAATGAATTCCTAAAATGTGTTAGCTATACTAGACTTTTCATATGACTCTCCTTCCTCTTGTCCTGAGATTTTTGAAGCTGTGGTAAAAGGGTTGGTTCATCCTTTCCTGATTGGGATCAGTGACATGCAGGGGACACACCAGAGCTGACTCTCCTGCTTTGATGATGCTAGCTGGATCCCATTAGCACAGAAAGGACAAAGGATGTGATCCAAGCCCATTAATGCAGTGTTAACTATGTTTTAAACTAATAGGTGTCATTTTGAAAGAACAGTTTTAGGTTTAGAGAGAACACCATGTTTAGAATCCCACTGATAGCTGCGTCCCCATGACTTCATGTTTAACAGATGTATATGAAGAAATAAAAGAACTAGATTTTTTTTTTCCTTCCAAAGTTCTAATTAGGAGAAAAGCATTAGACCAATTCCAACAAAAGGATGTCCTACAACATATCTGACGGGTACCCCTCCATGCTGTCAAGGTCAGGGGGTGCAAAGGCAGGCTAAGAAACTCACAGCCACGAGGAGCCTAAGCACACATATCAGTGAAGTATGAGGCAGTATGCCAGAGCAGAAACAGTTCAGGAGGCCAAAAACTAGGGAAATGAGAACACACTCTAGAATTTGGCGTATAAGGGCTTCTCACCCAGGGCTGGAAAGACGGCTCAGCAGTTAAGAGCACTGGATGCTCTTCCAGGGGACCTGGGTTCAATTCCCAGTTCACATATTGTGGTTCATAATCGTATGTAACTCCGGTTAAACAGGATCTGATGCCCACCTTTGGCCTCTGTGGGCACAAGGCACTCATGTGGTTAACACACGTATATGCAGGAAAAACACTCTTACATGTAAACTAAGTAAGTCCTTAAAAAGACTGTACCAGCACTGGTCCACCAACAGGAGCCGATATACCAAACTGATAAGTTAGTGAAGGCTCATGGGTATCAGTGGGGACTCTGAATGTGGTGAGTTCTCTGCCCATCTTTTCTCTAAACCTGAAACTGTGCTTCTAAAATGACAGCTATTAATTTTTAAAGACCTGGAGAGCTGCTGGTGTGGGCCAGTGTTCAAAGGCTGGAGCCCAATAGTCGTGGGCAGCAAAACTCATGTCTGCTCAAGGAGGACAAAGCTTATGTTTGCACGGCCTTCCTCTTCTTCTAGATCTTTTTGTTTGGTTGATCCTTCCTTCCTTCCTTCCTTCCTTCCTTCCTTCCTTCCTTCCTTCCTTTCTTTTGTTTTCTTTTTGTTTTGTTTTGTTTTGTTTTTGTTTGGTTTTGTTTTTTTGAGACAGGGTTTCTCCATGTAATAGCCTTGGCTGTCCTGGACATAAGTTGTAGACCAGGCTGGCCTCGAACTCAGAGATCTACCTGCCTCTGCTTCCCAAGTGCTGGGATTAAAGGCGTGCACCACCATGCCCAGCTTCTTTTCATTTCTTATGACCTCCCCAGCTTAGTGTGTGCACATCCAGCATGATTCTGCACAACCCATCTCACTGACCCACACACCAGTCTTCTTGAAACACCTTGTAGGCACACCCAGAAGCATGTGGCACCTTTCCATCCAGCAACACATTAACTGCCACTGCCCACCGAATTACTCACCTCTAAGGGGAGTGAGGAAGACCCATCAAAAATAGCAAATTATTCCACCAATCAGTGTTCTAGGGAATGGCTGAGACTCAGTCATACAGCACAATGATCATTAGTTACTAAAGCAGACTCAGAAAATGGAAATATTGACGTCTTTGTAAGGAAATATGAACATTGGTGCTCTACGTTATTGAAAACCTGCAAGCCTGGGCCAGAGGTTAGACAAACACAAGTACGATGCAACCTCAGGGTGCCACAACTTCTGTTCAAGCAGGCTCAGGTCTCACCTGATCTGGGCAAAAGGTCTGATTGGAGACATGGTACCATCTTCATGATCCAGAGTCTTTGCTCATGGGTCTCTGATTGATACACTTTTCTGCTGCTAACAAATTCAGTTTTCAAGTCTCTTTCCAAGTGGCACCCACTGATTTCCCCTCCCCTCTTCCTACTAGCTTTTCTTCTGTGTGACTAAAGGACATGAACTTTTCCTAGCGCACGTGAACATCTTGAAAGAGGGTTCCACTTCATTGGTTGTCTCCCCAGGACTTGTCATGACGTGCAGAATTAACATGGTCAAAATTTGTTTTGCTAAATAAAAAAAGGAAACCAAACAATCATATGGACAAATGAAGATGCCTGGTTGACTTCCGAGGTCATGAAACCCTTCAGCTAACTCAGAAGTCTCCCCAACCCCCATCTCAAAAAACAAAACAAAACAAAAACAAAAAAATGCTACTAAATTCTCTGTTGCTTCCTCATCCACCTTAAGATCGCTGTTAATCCTCTACTCCCCAACAGCCAGAATGCAGCCAATGCTGGAAACCAGGCACGGGCACTCAGGAGGGCAGCACTTGGTCTGAAGTACAGTCTGTGAGCTGATTCGGGCAGCACAGGGATACTAACCCTCCTCTGTGCCCTTGCCCTGGGGCTGTGCAGCTAACAGGAATGTGGTTGCTGGGATAATCTGAGCTGCATCAGAGAAACCTGACAGAGAGCAAAACAAAACCCACTTCAGAAACTGTACTGAACCATAATCTCCATGGATACGACCACAGCCTCCCTATATGTAACAGGTGCTTCGATCACTCTAGTGCGCAGCCAGGATCTCTTTTCTCTAACGGCTGCAAAGACAGGGCTGGAGAAGCTAGGTCCTGGGAAACTTTAGGAAGTGGCTGAAATGGAAGGGAAGACCTTTTTAGGAGGGAAAGGAAGATGCACTGACTCATTGCTTGGTTGTCAAGGAAACCGAGCCTGCAGTCAAGGTTGTGGGGCTGGGCTTCTGACCGAGGTCTGTTTCCTCACTCCTATTTCCCCTGTAGATCCCCACTCCCCAGACTTCAGATTCTCTCAGTGTTGTTAGACCATGAATGCCAAGTAAAGTCAACAGCAACGTCCAAGTGATGGGGAAATCAGGAGGTACACCATCTCCCAAGGGTCCTTTAGCTCTGAAACAAAGTTCTGTTTGCTTTCTGCTTCAGAGCACTGCAGTGAAAGACAACTAGTTTGCATTGATTGTTTCCTTCGAAAGGGAAAAGCTCTTTGTAGGAGCCATCATCATCGTTATTCCACATCTTTCTTTTCTGAGTGATAAAGTATTTTATAGGGCTAGAGAGATACACAGCCACCTGTAACATCAGTTCCAGGGGCTCTGATGCCCTCTTCTGGCATCCATGGGCACTGCATGTTTGTGACAGCATATACATACATGCAGGCAAACACTCACACACATAAAAATAAGTATTTTTTTAAGTATACTATAGCAAAGACATCACCAATAGCACAACCTCGCTACCTGTATCAACTGATGCTCAGTGCCACAGCTGCCATCACAGTGGACTCATCCCAAGCAGCATCACTACAAATGTAAGTGATTCCCTGTGCTAGGGCGTTAGGATGACAGCAATGTCGTTAGGTACCCAGCGTTTCCCAGCTCCGTGGTCATCTCCTACAACTACCTCCTCATGACCTGGCAGGTCTTTGAAACGTCAGTTTGCACTCTCCCTTTAGCCTGCATGTGACAAGTACTCAATAGATAGGAGTGAAACTGATTCATTTGTTAGGTCATTTAGTCACTCAGATTTTCAGTGTCTAAATTACCTACCCGTGTCAGGCCTCAAGAATGTCATCATTTGGGTAATTTACTCTTTCCAAACAAAATGCATTCAAGCATATATATTCATTTCTTGAGCAAGAACAGATAACATTATACCAAATCCTATCATTAGCCTGCCTAATATTGCACTCTGACTCTAACAGAATGCTCCAGCTTGGACTCCTTGGGAAAGGTGAATCTGCCCTTCCCACAGCGCATTGAACAAAGCTGTCGATTACCGCGGTCCTCAACTGACCACCGCAGGCTGTCAGTTAACGTTCCGTCAGCTTTGACAGCCCTTGCCGCAGCATTTACACAGCCTCAGCGTTCCCTAACAACTGGAAAAGAATCCAGCACACCCACACTTCTTGATGCTATTCCAGAGATCTGAAATGGTGGGCAGAATATCCTTCTTTCTTTATTTTCTGTTAGCTCTAAACTGGTGAAATCAAGAGCTCATGCTATTTCTTAAGCTTTTCTGGCTGGAAATGGTTTGAAGAGTCTAATTGTTGGCTGCGATGAAGGGAGCAGGGAAAGGGCATGTCCAAACAGAATCTCTAAAAGTTCTGAGGTCTGCCCCTCTCCCTGGAATTCTGTGGCTGCCCTAGGACTGTGTTGTGTGTTTGTAGGTTCAGACCTCCTGCCCTTTGACTCTCTCTCTTTTCCTTCCTCCTCTGCTTCTACCCCTGTGAACACCATCCCAAAGGCCTGGTGCTCCTGGGGCGGGGATACCAAAGCATTTCCTGTGCAGCATTTGGCATTTTAAACTCTGCCTCAGCTGTAAAATGTCTGCTGTTGAAAATTCCAGAGCTTACCATGAAAGACACAACACCTTGGCTCTATAAACTGGAGTCGAAAAATTCAGTGGTGCACACCTAGATTAGAAAGGTAAAGTCAACCTCATCTACACGGGGAGTTTAAGGTTAGCCTGTTCTCAAACGAGGAGGCAGGGAAGCAGCAACAGCAGGGAATGATGAAGAAGAAAAGTAGTAATTTCAAGATAATTATTAAAAATTACCACCTTTCTTAAACAAATACATTTCAAACCATGCAATTCAAGCAACAGGAATAAATGCAAGGATTTTCTTTGCTTTGAAGGCCTGGAGGCCAGCCATCTACCCTGATTCCTTTGAGCTGAGCAGCGCCAGCTCTTGGCTGAGCTAAAAGCTGAGGTCTTTGTCACTGGCATCCAGGAGTCAAACTGTACAACGGTTCCACTGGGCTCTTTCTGTCTCTCTGCTCCCCGTAGGCCTGAGAAGGCATTGCCCAGATCGTTCCCTCTTGCCCCTTCTCCAGTCAGGACAAGGCAGGGAGAAAGAGAAAAAGGAACAGGGAGTGATGCCCTGAGTTCTGAGGATGGCCACCAGCTCACACAACACACACAGGTCAAGAGATCTGGGGCTGAGAGATGACTCATCAATTGCACTGTGGATGGCCAGAAAAAAAGGATTCTTCTTTTCACTTAAGCTATTTCATATAAATTGCAAGTTGAACACACCTATGTCAAAAATCTAAAATGAAAAATGGGGCCCAGAAAATAGCTCAGTGGGGAAAAGCACCTGCCTCCAAGCCTGATGGCCAGCTTTGATCTCTGGGCCTCACGGAGGAGGGAGGGAAGTGACGTTGGCAGGTTGAATTCTGACTTCCACATGTGTGCAGTGGCCCACAAGTGACCCTTTAAAAAATAAATAAATAAATGTATTTTTTTAATTTGGTGCTCTGCTGGATGGTGGACACATATGCCTTTAATCCCAGAACCCAGAAGGCAGAAGCAGGTGGATCTTCAAGTTCAAGGCCAGTCTGCTGAGAGAGTCCCAGGACAGCCAGGACTACAGAGAAACCCGTCCAGCTTTCCAGCTTAGCATCCACCTGATATTGCCCTGTGCCCTCTCCAGAAAAGAGTGGTTTCCATGCATCCACCAAAGTCAGATCAAAGTAGGACTGCCTTGGTCGATGGGAGCTCCCAGGCTGGGGGTCATGTGGGAACTCAAACACGTAAGCCATAATTTTATCTGTGTTTATAGTCATTGTTAGTGGCGAGAAACACTTTCCCTGCTGCCTTCATCCTGTCTTGCAAGAGCAATGTCCTGTCTTGCCTACACGCTTCTCATGAGTTCCAAACCTTGTAATGGACCCAGTCGATTGCATCTCTTACATCTTGGAACACATCCCAGGAGGACACAAAGAGACCCCCCATCTTTAAATCCTGTGTTGCAGCTGATATATCTGGGAAAATTTGAAAAAAAAAAATTTACTAGGCCAGCCAACAGGAAGGTCTCCAGAAGATTGAGTAGTGTGTTCAGAATGTAAAACCATTCAGTGTCATCTGGTTGGATACATTTATTTGAACACTGCTCTCTAGTTTCTGGTCCTCTGAGGAGGTAAATCCATGTGCACAAACCAAGAAGTTTCCAAAGGCATCAACTTTCAAAGATTTCCATGGAGTGTGTCAAAGACAAGTGCTCTGGTAGGGAATGCAGAACCCTGTGTGAACCCAAGCCACTTCTGTGGCTAACCACGGGAGACCAATCTCTCCACAGAACAATCAAAGCCAGGAGATCCGTGTTCCAGAGACTTGTATAATATATCTGGTATAATCCATACCAAAACCCAAACACTTTACTTCGGTTCACAAGCCCCTGGTGAGAGGCTCCTCACCCAGACTTTCTCAAGTACCCTCAATCCTGTTACCAGGCACAGCCACCGCACCTGTCAGCGACCTCTCCAGGAGACTGTCATGTTACCTATATGCTGAAGTCAGCCCCATCACAGCTTCTTCCTTCCTTTCTCCTTCTTCTTTCTTTTCTTTTCTTACTTTTCTTTTCTTTCTTTCTCTCTTTTCTTTCTTTCCCTTTTTCTTTTCTTTCTCTTTTTCTTTTCTTTTTTTGCTTTTCTTTCTTCTTTTTTTCTTTCTTTCTTTCTCTTTTTCTTTTCATTTCTTTCTTTCTTTCTTTTTTAAAGACAGGGTCTCCCTACATAGCCCTGGCTGTCTTAGAACCCACTCTGCAGATCAGGCTAGCCATGAACTCACAAAGATCTACCTGCCTCTGCCTCCCAAGCGCTGGGATTGAAGACATGTGCCACCAATCCCTAGCCTTAATAACTTTTTTTTAAGGGCTGGAGAAGTGGCTCAGTGGTTAAGATCACTGGCTGTTCTTCCAGAGGTCCTGAGTTCAATTCCCAGCAACCACATGGTGGCTCACGACCATCTATAATGTGATGTGATGCTCTCTTCTGGTGTGCAGGTGTTCATGCAGATAGAGCACTCAGACATATAAAGTAAATAAATCTTTTAAAAGTTATATTTTTTTAAAATAAGAGCTCTCCACCAGAATCATGTTAATTCAACATCTTGTGACTCTGAACTCACTCCAACTGAGAAAGGTTATGGAAGTTTTGGTTTCTTTGTAAACTCAGTTATGGCATGTAAATATGTTTTTGTTTTAATCCCAAGAGTGGGATTTTAGTTGGGCTTTAGTTTGTCCACAACTGTAAATTGTCTCCTGCAGAGCGTGGCTTTTGCCAGCTGGTAGGGACCTTCCATGTGCAGCATGGAGGGGGCGTGGTCTAGGATCTGAGTATAACTATGAGAGCCAAGAAAGAGAAGGTGTGGCATTCGGTGTTGGCGTGTGGCGTGGAGCAGTTTGGAGAGAGCAGACACCAGACATAGTGTGGTGGTTTGGAGCAGACAGACGAGAGAAATGCTCCGGGACGCAGCTGTGTGGAGGAGCCTGCCAGCTGTGTCTGCAGTTGACGGAGATTGGTACAGAGTCCTAAAAGACCCCCTGACCCTAAACAGCCAAAGAAGTAAGGGGTCTGGGCTCCTCTTCCCACTAACCTTTCCTCTCTCCTACTTAAAGTTGGGGGGTTGGTGGAAGGGAGGTAGAGGCCTAAATACCCCAAATAAAGAAGAAATTTTAAAAAGTGCTACAGAGAAAGAGGAGGAGTCTCCTCTTGCTGTGGCAGTATGGAGGGAGCTGAGGACTGTTAAAGCATGATTACCTGCTATGGAGGACTGTTCAACGCTGCTACAAATACCAATACTGAGTTAGGTTTTCCTTATTGCTTTCTGTGAATGATTAAAGCTGCCAAGTGCTGCCCATTTGACAGGCCCTTCCCTTGGACCTGGCAGCCCTGAGCAGGAACCTGCCAGTCAGGCGGTGCCCTCACTATCAACTGGCGGGAATGCCCTTCTGGCAGCAGGGCTGTTCTGGAGATTCGACAAGCACTCTGAGAACACCCAGCAGCCACAGAAGTCATGCGCCAGCCATGATCACTCCAGACGGCCTGGCAGCCTTGGAAAAGTAGCGCAATTCAAATGACCCCACTTACCCTGCAACTATTCTTTCCCAAGCTAGAAGCCAGCACCTCCCTCACAGCAGAGCCTAGGATTGGTACAAACTCAGTGTTCATTGCATGAAGTACGGTGTTGTGATTAGCGCAAACACAGTCCCTTATTTGCATAAAGGGCTGTGTCATAAATGACATAAACACGCTTGTTACACCCATTCCTGTCCATACAACTAAACTGCTCCCTTTAGAACACATTCCTAGAATACTCTCCCTAAATGTGGGAGAATTTCATACACACAGACAACGTATTTTGATTGTATTCACACCCTACTCACCCTGTAACCCTCCCAGATCCAACCCCGCTCCAAACTGTATACCATCTCTCTCTCTCTCTTTCTTTATAGCCCACTGATTTCAACTTGTGCTGCCCATAGACTCATGGGTGTGGGCCCATTCTCTGGAGCCCAGTTGACCTACCAGGGGCCACACCTTAAAGAAAACCAACTGTCTTTCTTCCAGGAGCCTTCAACTTCCAATGGTGCTCAGCTGGAAGTGGGGGCTTGTGCAGGTCCTGTGTGGCACCTCAGCTGTGAGCTCACGTATGCAGAGATCCTATTGTGTCCAGAAGGTGGTGTTTTTGTCCAGAACGCCCTGACCTTCACCTGGCTCTTCTGCCCTCTTTTCCTTGATGGTCTGTGGGCCTTGGGGGGATTCAGGTGTGATCTGGATGTCCCATTTGTGGCTGTCAGGTCACGTTTTGAATCGGCTGAGAGATACTTCCCTGTGCTCTCCTCTGGTATTAGGCCCAATAAAAGGCTTCTTCTAAATGGCTGCCTTTTCCTAGTTTTGTTTTGATTTTTATAAGTACAGCAAGATGACTTGGTAACAGAAAAGAGGAGATAGAAGAGGTCAGCAATGGCAGCAGCACCAGCAAAAGCTGGAGGTAACGGTGGTACTCTGTCAGCAGTGGCAATCCGACAAAGAGCTCTTTGAGACAGAGGGTAGCTAGAGTCTGAGGCAGTGGGAGCAGAGGCACAGCCAACGAAGGATGATGGACATACAGATGCTATGAAGAGGCAAAAGAGGGACTTTTGGTTAGTTCCAGGGAGCTGCCAAGCCCTAAGGGCTGAGATCTCAATGCCAAAGGTCCATAAAAGCCATATAACCCTAGGGTTAAGAGACACCCAAGGTGTGAGAATATGGCACTAGCTATTGTTAGGAGCTAGGGCCCCTGTTACCCAGTCCCTCCAAGCTGTATGCTCAGGCTGGCACTGAGTGCTGCTGCAGCAAAGCATCACAGCTGTTGCAAACGCCAGGGGACTGGCAATTAAAGCCAAGAATAACAAGCCTCCACCCTGAGAAGCCTGGGTTTCCCTCTTAGCGATCAGCCTCAGCTGCTCAGCCAGATACTGACTCCACACAAGGCCTTCAATACAAGCCTGGATGAACCTGGACCATCAGGATAACTAACCACTCTCACTCCATGGTGGCAAATAACTACTCAGTCGTCAGTGCTGTCTGCCAAGAGACTTTAATCAAAAGAAGGAAGATAAACTTTTAAAAAGCCTCGGCTAGTGACATGGCTCAGTGGGTAAGGGTGCTTGCTGTCAAGAGCGATGACCTGAATCTGATCCCCAGAACACACATGCTGTAAGGAAGGAATCAACTACTCTCACGGTTGGTCTTCTGATCCCTTGTGCGCCTTGGCACACATGCCGTGTGTGTGCACACACTAAGTTGATAGATGGGGTATGGGTGAGTGGGGGTGGATGGATGGATGACATATGAAAAAAAGTTTAAGGGCTTGGAAAGATGCTCAGTGGTTCAAAGTCCTGGCTGCTTTTGCCAAGAACCCAAATGGCAGCTCAAAGTGTTCTTTGTGGCCACCAGGCACGCATGTGGCACACAGACATACATGCAGGCAAAACACTTATTCTCAAAAAATAAAAATAAAACACAAGAAAGCAGAACAGGACTTAAAGAAAAGGTTAAAGCCAGGAGGTGGTAGCATACTCCTTTAATCCTAGCATAGGCAGGGGCAGAGGCAGGCAAATCTGAGGTGGAGGCCAGCCTGGACTATAGACTGAGTTCCAGGGCAGCCAGGGCTACACAGAGAAACCCTGGCAAAAACAGAACAAAACAAAAACCCCAACGTAAGCAAACAAACAAACAAAATATTTAAAATACTTAAAAAAAAAAAAAGCTTAATGTCCGAGAAGGATCTCAAATGACTAATTAGGACTAGATTCAGAAAGCGCCCTGGAAACTTTTGCTGACGTGGGGGTGGGGTCCAAATACTCTGTGTTCCTGTAATAAGCGCTAAGTAAGCTCCTGGGAATGTTCCTGTTTCAGTCGCCAAGATAAACAGTCCCAGAAAGTTTCACTGTGCTTCCCAGCCTGGACCAATCGGCTGCCATTTGCAATCAGCTGCTGAGGACTAAGCACTTTCCACTCCTCACAGGGGAACTTGGGTGGAAACTCCTTCCAAGCTAGCCCCGCCCTTTGTCTTTTGGCCACACGCCGTCCTTTCGTACTGAAGGCGGTTTCTCTCTATTTTATCAGTTTATTCATCCACATTTCTTTGTTTGTTTTGAGGCAGTGTCTCACCACATAGTCCTGACTGGTCTGAAACTTTCTATGTTTAACCAGGCTAAACGGATCTGCCTCTATTTCCCAAACTGCGGGGATGAGAGGTATTCACCGTCATGCCCAGCCTCTCCCCTCCCATCTTCAGCACTTTTTTGGGGGGAGGGGGGTGCTTTTGTTGTTGCTGTTGACAAGCGTGTAGGAAATTTCTCTTTGCAACTCTCTGGAAGATGGCCACACAAACCCCTAGCCCAGATGCTCTTCAGAGAAGCTGCGAGGCGTCCCAGAGCTTCCTTTGGAAATGAAGTGAGTTGGGGGGAGCCCACGCAGTGGGGTTAGCCCAGCCCCATGCGAAACTGCGTCTGTCAGGGTTTGTCATGTTCTCTAGCTTCCGCAGCTCAACTTCCAGGATTGGAAATTCTTGTTGATACTATAACATCAGTGGGAAAACAATGGCAGTGTGTTCACTAAAATTCTCTTAAACAACAGATGATGTCCCCCTTCCCAAGGCTTGGAGGCAGATGCTGCCCCGAGGCACAAAGAGGCTGTGCCATGACATCTGGTCCTGGTGCTGAGGTCACACCCTGCCACTTCCAGCCAAGGTCAGGGAGCAGACTGCCAGGGACACAGCCTCCGTGAACAGTCGTCCTCCATGGTCCACGCTGACCGGTGGGTTCCCAAGCAGTCAGGGCCTTACTGCCACCAGCTCAGACTCCTGGCTGGCCTCCTCTGCCTCCACTGAGCAAACTGGGCTTGCTGTGATGGCATTCAGCCTCAAGAGTCCTTCCTTCCTCTCTCCTCACTGGGAACTTCCCAAGTCAAGACGTAACCTTGTAGCTTATCGGCAGTGTTGTCTGCTGTGTGTGGGTGCTGGGTTAGAAGGCGATGAACCTGCGTTGGGCTACCCTTCTGTAAATATGGAAATTCTGGCGCACTCCTGTGGCTATTAAGGGACAGGTGTCTATATATCAATTAGCACCATTCCTGGCACTTATCAAACGTTCTGCTGTTATATCGGAAGTGAATATTATATTTAGGGTTTATTGTTCCAATGTACTTGAAGGTGTCACATAAAATACAGTAGAACCTCAAATAAGCTAGTGTCAGGATAAGGCTTTTTGGGGTAAAATGAGAGATTTCTTTCCCCGTCAGCACGTGCCTGGGGACACGACTGGACCTATCCAGTGGCATCCTGACTAGCTCTGCAGTATAGTTTGAAGGACTAAGATGACACAGCCACATGCCACACCTCCTCAGTCAAAGGACGCACTGACCACTGCTGTTTTCACTCTGGACCCTGGGATCCAGTTTTTCTGATGATGGACAAACACTTCTCTTCTTGAAAACCTTTGTTCATCATTGATTTCTAATCCAGGAATGATGCAGTTTGGTCTTTTGTGGGCTCATTTTTTAGACTTTTCATTGTCCAGTTAGGTCCCCAGCTAGAAGGCATTATGCCTGGATATGCCATTAGTGTCACTGACTTGTGGAAATGCAGCCTTGGCACCTGCTACAGGACAAAGAACCATATAAGAGTTAAGCAGATGAGGGTAGCACTGTCTAAATAGTGCCCAAGACCTCACTCTCGACTCTCCATAGTACCAGAATTCAGAAAACTGGTCATTCCAGCAGTTTTGACTGTTGGTTAGCTGTAAGACACACCTGGAACCACACGACATAAGCTTCACATTTAAAGAACATATAATTAACTCACTCTTCAGTCTGTGCATCGCATGTGACAGTGCATGTACACACGTAAGCGCACATGTAGAGTCCAGAAGTTGACACGGGTGCATTCTTGACTGTTTTCCACCTGGGAGGCAGCGTCTCCCAATGGCCCTGAAGCTCACTGATCAGCGGGACTGGCTGACCCTCAAGCCCCAGGACCCTACTTCTCCTACCCGGTAGCACTGGGGCCGCAATGCCTGCGGCTCTGCCTGGCTCTTAGCAGTGTTCTGGGGATCTGAACTCAAGTTCTTGTGCTTAGTCAAGCAGGCACTTTAGCAACTGAGCCGTCTCCCCAGCCCTACATCACTTTTCAAATGAATTCTATGACTGATGGGTGAACTCACAGCCACCTCTATCCAAGAGCCACCAGGAATGCCAGTCCTGGTCTTGTCTTTGTCGGTGAGACAGGCCTCCCGCACCCGTCCGTCGTTTGATAAATGTGCTCCTCCTGGAAACGCTGAGGAAGCCTCACAGCTGCAATCCCCCAGGAGCTCATGGGTCAGCTGGAAGTACTCATGGCCTCTGAGAAGGAGTGTGGCTTCTCCTTCGGGGATTCTGTTCTGAAGAGGAAATAACAAAGCAGGATGTCTGAAAAGGATGTGTTGAAGACTTTTTGGTCACAGAGAATAAACCTGAGCTGGGCATGGTGGTGCATGCCTGTAATTCCAGCGCTTTGAGAGGCTGAAGTGGGAAGATCCTGAGTTCAGGTTCTGCCTGAGCTATACCCTACCTCAATGAAAAAACAAACAAACAAACAAACAAATAACTTAATATTTAGTAACTGTGGGTTTTGGCAATAGAAAATGAATATAAGGGAAGAAAAGTGGAAAGTCTCTGACAACAGAAGGAAATGCAATCACGACTAAATTAATAAGTGAAATATATCTGTGATACAAATTTCTTATCTCCTGCTCTTTTGTGCCTAAGGCAAACACAGAACAGCAACTTCAACCCTCCTTCATCAGAAGCTTGTACAATTTGTTGAATGCAAGCTGGACCAGAATAAAGTAGGGCTCCAGTGTGAGACTGCCTAGTTATCTGGTTAGGAGTCAGGCTGTGTTCACTGCTGGATTCTGCAGCAAACAAAAATGTCACTCTTGCATTCACTGCCTCTGTTGTCCGAGGCATGCACTGACGTCAGCTGTGGTTCCCTGTTCCTCAGACTCACTCCGTGTGCCTGGCTCCAGCCGGCATGCATGTGGGAATGTCCGAGACAGAGTATTAGGAATTTCCTGAGCGACTCTTTATTCAAGAGTCTGTTCCAGTTGTCTAAGGTGGGACAGAGGAATTGTGATCTCATACACAGTGACATCTTGATATTGATACTGCAGAACTACATGCAAACAGAACTCAGAAGGGTAATGGGCTGCTTCTGAGCTCTGTTTGCATGTAGTTCTGGTTACATGTAGGTGTACATCGAGCCCACCCAAAACAAAGTTAGATTTTAGGGACTTCGACCAGGATGGGGGTGGGGCACGGGGTGAGGGGGGCACGGGGTCGGGGTGCAGAAAAGCTGGGCAGTGCAGCTAAGCTTGCTGCTCTTGCATTTCTGTCTGAGCATCGGCTAAGCTAACGCTGCAGAGCAGAGGTGTTCACACTGGTCTCCACTGTGAGTTAAGTCAAGAGGAATCTCATACTCAAGCTGGGTTCGGGACGTTGAAGCCCAGAGACACAGACACACAGAAGCCCTTGGGGAGGAGGTAGTAAGAATGGTGTCCTCACACCACACTCGGAAGAAGCATCAAAAAGGTGTCGCCCCACTTTGTCTTCTAATGAATCCTCAAGAGCCTCGCAGGAATGAGAGTTGAAGCATTGTGGGAGGATGTTTTGCGTACTGTGTATTCAAATGCTGATTTCTGCACCCGGAGAGCTGGTTGCAGCCTAGACTTTGGCCTTGTCATTATTATGAAGCATCTCCTGTCTTGATGTGTTGTAAACACTTTTCTCCATCACCTCCTGATGGGCTAAATAAAGAGCTGGACAGCCAATAGCTGCGTAGGAGAGGATAAGGCAGAATTCCGAGTCCAGGGAGAGGGTCCCAGGTAGGGGCCAGAGAGAGAGACTGGCATAAGTCACCACTGAAATGTGGATGAAGAAGGAGGTGCCAGGGTGAGACTCAGAGGGCAGGTACCAAGCCACACACCTGGGAAGTAGGCCAGGCCAGAATTGTCATGTTGGAATAGCTGAGTATCTGCCCAGCTATAATGCCTATTTTTAATAAATACGCAGGTCTTTGTGTCATTATTCAGAACAAAGGTGGTCATAGAAAAATCCTTGCATTGTACAAAGCACGGTGGAGCTGAAAAGGTGTCTCAGTGGGAAGTGCCTGCCGCACCGACAGGAGGAGACCTGAGTTAAGATCCTTGCCACCTGTGTAAAAAGCCAGCTGTGGCAGCATGGGACTATCATCCCAGTGCCCGGAAGCAGAGACCCAAGGATCCTTGGGTGTTGAACTGGTTGGCCATTCTAGCCAGTGGGGAACTCCAGATCCAATGAGAGATTCTATTCAAGCAGTGAGGTAGAAAGCAACGGAAGAAGAGATCTGGCATTGACTCCTAACCTCCATGTACTTAAACATACATGCATGTGCCCATAAAGGAACGCACACACACTTGCATGCACTAAATAAATAGGTAAACACATCAACTAACCAACTTATTTTCATTAAATAACAGTGAAGAAACAGCCAATTGTTCAGGCATCTCTTCCCGTCGGAGGAGTTGTTGGTGAGGAGTGACAATAAAGCCAGCAAGAAGAGAATGGCGGTGGAGAATGCACCTTTCAGAAGAGTCAGGGAGAAAAGAATAAAGTGAGGTAAAACAAAGACAAAAGAATACTAGAGAAATGGAAGGACCAGGTTTTTATTTTTAGCTGTGTCACTTCTAAAAGATGCCAAGAAAAAACAAAAGTCTTATGTTTTAGTGGAGTAACTTTCAATCCACATTTTCTTTGCATGTGAAGAATACAAACACTAGGGCTAGGGCTGAGAAGCTCAGAGTGTTGGGTTTGGGTGGAAGCCAAGAAAACTCAGTTCAGAGGCAAAAGCTTAAAATGCAAGCTTCATTTTCTGGTCTCGCAGGGAAGCGGCCAGTATGGGATCTGAATCGCATCCCCAAGGGAGATTGTCTGGCATTTTTTAAAGGATGGGAAGAGAAGTGGGGTGGGCTGTTAGCTGACCGATCGTATTTTGACACAAGGGGTTAGGCAAGGGGTGACTGGGCCTTTTCAAGTTCTCCCGGTTTTCAGGACCCTCGACTCAGCTCTTTGTTGTCATGTCCTCTCTCGGACTTTGGTCTGGAGTTTAGAATGATAAGGGAATAAAGGAGTGGGCAAGCTTTAAGTCAAAACAGGCCACACATTTACAACTTGTGTGCCTTAGATGACAGATAGTGGCAACTTCTTTCTTTACATCCTTTACTGATTAACACACAAGCATAAAAACACCTCAAGAAGCGGGATAGTGGTTGGGTCCCGCCGCCTGGGAATATGAACTCAGTTTTGACACTGCCAGCAAGATGGAACTGTTCCTGACATGGATGGACCCAGGAAACTGCCTCCTAACAAGAGCACTGGCTACTTTTCCAGAGGACCTGGGTTCAATTCCCAGTACCCACATGGCGGCCCACACCATGTGTAACTCCAGCCCCAGGGTGTCCTGCACCTTCTCCCGGCCTCCACTGTCCCTGGAATCACATGGTATACAGACAGAGATACATATGAGACATACATATAAAAAAAATGAAAACTGTGACTAGAAATGCTGATTTGAAGGAGTGAATTGCTATAGCATCTCTCATTCTGTGTGTCAGGGTTTAAGTTGAAATTCTAGGTCATGAAGGAATCATTCGAGAAAGGAGTCTTCAGAAACCCCAGAAAGATTTCTATGGCAAGCCAGACAACAGAGACATACACCTTTAATCCTAGCACTTGGGAGGCAGAGGCAGGGCAGAGCTCCAAGGGTTTGAGGCCAGCCTGGTCTACAGAGTGAGTTCCAGGACAGCCAGAGCTATACAGAGAAACCCTGTCTCTCTAAAAACGGAAGGAAGGAAGGAAGGAAGGAAGGAAGGAAGGAAGGAAGGAAGGAAGGAAGGAAGGAAGGAAGGAATTTTGTCCGTTCTAGGTTCTCTAGAAGTAGGTGACTGCAAACATGGAATTTTCGACTCTGAACATTCCTGAAGGCATGCATGGTGCTCCAGGAAGAGTGCAGCATTTAGCAGGACATGATAAACCGTACTCTGCAAAGGCATCGAGAAGTCTTTGCTGAGGCTGTGTTCCTGGAAATTACTCTGTATTCTACTGTGACCACTTATCAGGCCCAGCTGGAACCTTCAGAGAAACTTCTTGACAATGACGGTGTTCCAAGGCCCTTTCTTTGCTTTAAACCCTGCGGGGCAGTAGTTAGATCACTGCTTGCGGGATGAAGACACTGGAGTGATCAGCCCATGACTAAGGGCATTAGAAAACAGTCTGAGGAAACACTGCAGAAAGCTGGTGAACACAGCCGAGTCTGAAAGCGCAGTAAGTCAGCATCCAGAAACCATCTCAGTTTCTCCTGCCTTCCCCTTCTGATACTACGGCGCAGATACGGTGGCGAATCCTGGCTTCCCTAGTCATTTTACGGCAAGGAAATCCAACCACACCCAGACCATTACTGTATAAATTTTAAGAGCAGATCAGGAGTACACCACATTTCTAGGCTTTCCAGTCCCCTTTCTTTCTATTTGCACATTTCCTCTTCTTTCAAGTCAACTTTTCAGAATCTAATTGTACACATTCATCAGAAGAAGGTTGCCACCATCTGGAGCCTCGGACCTCGGGAGAGTGTAGAATGTACTAGGGAAGACAAAAAATAAAAGGAAAGCAATATGGCATCTATAACCAAGTGATGTCTCCAGGTGGTTAACAAGTGTGTTACCCTGACTCCAGAGGAACCCAGTTCAAAGTGAAGCGAACTACTGAGCACTTGGAGTTCTTGAACAAGATGTGACCTGAAACTCTTAAGAGGAAGATGTAGCTGGTTGAGGAGGTTGGGAGGAGCGGGCAGCTAGATGCTAGGTATAGAGGAGGCAGAGAAGTGGGTCAAGCTCTGACTTCCCTCTTTTTCCTTCCCTTCACCCCAAACTCAGAATTGTCAATATGACAGAAAATAATAGAAATAACTGGAAAACATTTTTGGGGTGAGAGCAAATGTTTTTCTCAGTGAATGAGGAGCAGGAATAGCTCCCCTCTTCCCTTTTAAACTGAGATGTCTTGTAAGTCTGGGTCATTCTGAATGACAAAATGTCATGCTGCTTTGACATGAATGAGGCATGGAAAACATTGCCTCTACAACTTGGAGCCAATATTGAATTCCATACAAGTGATGGGCCCTTCACTGAAAGGAGCAGAATGCACAACTCAAAATGGCTTCGACAATAAACAACCTCATGTAATAAGAAATGTAGGGGCTGAGGAGATGGCTCAATAGATAAAGCACTCCCCAGTCGTGTGAGTTTGGATTTCTAGAGTGTACACACACACACACACACACACACACACACACACACACACACACCCTGGGTGGGACAACACTACAATCCCAGCATTCTGGATGGACAGGGAATACCTGGGGCAAACTGGCTAGCTAGACTAGCCAAACTCAAGGCTCAGCAGGAGACTTAATTCCTTGGTAAACAAAGCAGAGAATGAGCAAGACAGCGTCAACCTTGGGCTTTAACACCAGCACACTTGTGTGCTAACACACATGGAGCACAGAGACACACATTCACAAGCCAAAAAGAAAGGGAGGAAATGAAATGTTCAGGTTGGAAATCTTCTCCTTGGTGCAGCATCTGATGTAAAAGCACCAGGAATGAACAGCCTCTGGGTTTCCTCTCAAACCCTTGTCTTCGGCCTCCGGGTTTCCTCTCAAACCCTTGTCCTCAGACTCTTAGTTTCAAGATGCCTACAGCAGTTCCTGATGTCCTGAAAAGGCCATGTAAAACATTCCTTCGCTTGCTGCATGTCTCCTTTTGAGAGACAAGTAGAAAGAGAAGGCCACGGGGAGAATCCAGACTACAGAAGGGAGTAGGAAAAGGAGAAGGTAGGGCAGACCAGAAGGTGTTACTGTCTGACCACAATCCTTAGACACCTTTGCAAGAAGCTGAGCCACTCTCCCCTGGGTAGTGCACAATCAAGCTGCCTAAGGACAGGCTTTTGTAGTGAGAAATTGCCAAGGCCTCCTGCTCAGAGCCACATGAGCATCATCTTGGAAGCACATCTGTCAGTGCCAGATGCCCGCAGAGCCCAGATCAGCCTGCAAGTGCACGAGGGAGCCAGAGCTTCGCAACTCAAGGAGCCACTCCGGAAATTCCTGCATTTCTTCTCAGAAAACCTGGGAGACAGCAGGCACGTTTTTTCAGACCATGTTTATAGTAACAGATAACTAACAGGTCAGGGAAGCAATTGTGACTGTGGCGTTCCTGCAGGGGAACGGAGTATTCATTCTATGTACATGAGCAGTATAAAAATACCTTAAAACTGTCTGCCTGAAGTAAGAAGAAAATGCTTAGAGTCAAGAATTTGAATTTAGAATTCACTAGAGGGTCAAATGTGGTCATTCCTACTAGAAATCCCTGCACTTGGGAAGTGGCGACAGGAGAGTATGAATTCAAGACTAGTCTGGAATACAGAGTAAGTGCAGAGCTAGCCTGGGCTACATAAGGAGACCCTGTCTCGAAGGAAGGAAGGAAGGAAGGAAGGAAGGAAGGAAGGAAGGAAGGAGGGAGGGAGGGAGGGAGGGAGGGAGGGAGGGAAGGAAGGAAGGAAGGAAGGAAGGAAGGAAGGAAGGAAGGACGGAAGGAAGGAAGGAGGGAAGGAAGGAGGGAGGGAGGGAGGGCAGGAGGGAAGGGAGGTAGAGAGAAAGAGAGGGAGGGAGAGAGGAAGGGAAGGAGGGAAGGAAGAAAGAAAGGAAAGGAGGGAGATAAGGAAGGAGGGAACAGAAAAAGAAGGGAGGGAGGAACTTGGTGGAACTCTAGCCTCATCTAGCACTGTAATTTCCCATCTTTTGAAGTTGTGATCCTTATCTGTAACATAAAGAACATAGATACCTGCTCTCCCATCCTCCTCCACCTCTCAAGAGTTGGCAGACTTGTGAAATGCTCACCTTTGCTTCTGTGACACAGCTCAGAACCACAGAACAAGGTGCCTCGGCTCCAAATTACAGTTCAGCCACGTGTTATATGGCTTATAAGCCACGGTCATATGGCTTACGGTCACTGTCTTAAGCATCCTTTCTCCTGGTAGATTTGTTCAAGGGTTAAGTGTGGTGCTTCACACAAAGCTCTGCATTCGATACTGGTGGGTAAGCCCTCGCGGCATGCAGGTCACCCTCCCACCCGCGTCACAGCGGTGCGGCTTGTAAACTGAAGCAAATAGGTCACTTGATGTAAATGGCCTGTTTTTACGTGTTACACAGAGAAAAGGCAGATCAGGATTAGTCTGTTCTACTCTCCCAAAGCACAGCTTGCGTAGGTTCCATCTTATTTGTGTGGGTTTTCTTCTTTAGTGGAATAGAAGCCATTATATATTACGTCAATTTCCTGTGTCTCCATGTCTGTTCCTTAATGACTGCGTTCATTGCTTGTCACGTGCCCAGTTTGGTTCTGCCACTTTGAGGTCCCTCTGCCCAGCTCGCTCTGACTTGAGCTGAAGCTAAAGAGTCACAACTCTTTGACAAGCTGCGTCCATCCTCTTACACAACTGTAATGCCTAGCTAGTTCTCTTTGATCTAGACCAGTTTTCTTGGATAAGTTTCCAGAACCAATACCTGACTTTTGAGTGTGCTCATCAGCTTAGGTAGGACTCAAAGGTGGCAACATGGTTAGAATATTTTGAGCTTTCTATTTTCCTGTTGGCAAGTGCAGGCTGAGACTGTATTATCTCTCTCTAGCTGGAAGCACAAAGCATGCTGGGCTGAACGCTGTGCCCATGGGCACGAGGTAGACCTATGCATTGATTAACAGTCAAAGAATCTCACTGCCTGTGCACTAAAGCTTTGAATTGTGTACTAAAATTAAAAACCGTGGAGTATGTTGTTTCTTTTTTCTGCAGTATTTGCTATCATCAGTTCATTTATAGGCATAATCAGCCATTCAAACATCTATTGTTCCTCACTACAATCACCTTTAAGTGTAATATCTGACTGAGTCAACAGTGAAAAAACAATTCATACAACGGGAGAAATAACAGCTCATAAATCTGATACAGGGTTAATATTTGAGGATGGGTAAGTAGCTCCTATGGTTCAAAACAGATACAACAGAAGAAAAAGCACCAAGTGAAAAGTAGGCAAAGGACTTGACCAGACTTTTTTTTTTTTTCTGAAGATGATGTAGAAATGGCCAATAAGCACATGAGAAAATGCTCGGCAAACAGTAGGAAATGCAAATTAAAGTTACAGTGAGGTGTTTCTTCAACCCATCATGACGAATTTTATAAACAGAAAGAGAATAAGAGTGAGAGAGAATATCCAGTGCGGGCAAAGATAGAAATGGGAACCCTGCTGTGGATGGGTGGAAATATGACGCAGCATGGCTGCTATGGAAAACACGATGGCAATTTCTCCTGAAAATTAAATCAAGACATTATGGCACAGTTCCACTGTGGAGACCAGACGTGCATCGGCGCAGCAGCGTCTCACGGAGACGCCTGTTCACTCCTGCAGGCAGGAGCGTTAGTCACAAAGGCCAGGAGGGTGCTTCTCTGGGGTAGTTTTCATGACTGCACCCATGAAGCAGTGCCCACACCACCCTTCCAGTCCACACAAGGCTGAACGGACAATCAGGAACGGAAGAGAGGCTGTGTCTGCTGGCAGAAAACTCAGAATTACAGGAACAGAGGGCCACCAGGTGCAGGAGCAGGAAAGGTGTTCTTAGCGGTGGGCAGCCACTGGGCAGAGTGTGCGAGTGTGGGACTCCGGGCTGTGTTTAGCAAACAAAACAGAGCCAGGCTTGAACTTCCAGGGATAAATGATGTGAATGAATGCATTGTAGTAGACACTGAACCCAGTCGTCGTCGTCGTCGTCGTCGTCCTCCTCCTCCTCCTCCTCCTCCTCCTCCTCCTCCTTCCCCCTCCACTTCTTTCTCTTTTTCCTCCCCCTCTCTTCCTTCTCCTCCTCCTTCTCTTTTTTTTAGACAGGATTTTGCTGTGTCTTTCTGTCTGGCCTAGAACTCACTATGTAGCCCAGGCTGGTCTCAGATTCACTGAAATCCTCCTGCCTAAGCCTGCCAAATGCTACACTACGGACATTAACCACCATACCCAGGCTCGGGTTGTCTTAGGGTTTTATTGCTTTGAAGACACACCATGACTATCGCAACGCTTATGAAAAATCAAAACAAAACAACCATTTAATTGGGGCTGGCTTACAGTTCAGAGGTTTAGTCCACCATCCCTGTGGCAGGAAGCATGTGGGGCTGGAGGAACAGAGGGCTCCACATCTTGATCCGTAGCAGCAGCGGGAGAGACTGTGTACACTGGGCTGAGCTGGAGCATATAAGCTCTCAAAGCTAGTCTCCCCAGTGACATACTTCCTCCACAAGGCCACACCTCCTACTAGTGCCACTTCCAATGGCCAATTATTCACACACATGAGTCTATGGGGGCCATACCTATTCAAAACACCAGATAGGTCTTGACAGTAAATTTTGTTGACCTGAACTAGCTTCAAGAACATGAAAAACACTTAGATGTGCATGGCTTTGGTTAAGAGTGTCCATTGGGACCACTTACAACACACACACACACACACACACATATATATATGCACATATTCTTAAATACTATACATATTCAGAGAGAGATTATCATCTTGAAAATAAAACCCTGTAGTCTGCGGGCTCAGCTGGCCTGTCTGGTAACAGGCCTAAGACATTCATCATCTTATTCTGGTCTTTTAAGACATTATGGCCGTTTTTATAAATAAGAATTTGTGTCGTTTGGGTGGCTGAGCTGTGTTTTAGTGACACATGACATGGTCTGGCAGTAACACAATGGTAAGCTGGAGAAGTGCCATCAAGAGAGGAGTGGGAAGCCCAAGGCGGCACATTTCCTTTACAGGAGAGCTGTAACTGCGTCCGTACGCTCACCATGTGTGCTCAGATGGTCACATGGCAAGAGGTATGGGAGCGCCAGGAGGGGAAGCCAAACTGACAGCAACTGACAGTGCCCTCTGCAGCGAGACCCTGGGCTGTTTCCAGTTCCACACCTGACTGCCAAGGACCTGCATAAGCATCTGCCTCCAAATGAGCAATGACTCGGGATCTAGAAGAAGAAAGTCCAAGGTGGCTTGGGCTTCTATGTTAGGACAGACCTCCAAGACCCCTTCTCTGTGTATGAGTGTGTTGCCCACCCACGTGTGAAAGTTCACCATTGCAACTTGACTGCTGGTCAGCAAGGTCTGGGTGCTCATCTGTTTTTAACTCCCTCACCCCATTGCGGGGGTTAAAGCTATGTGCTACCTTCTAGCTTTCACATGGGTTCCGGGTGCCAAACACAGGCCGCATGCTTTTCACAACAAGCATGTTACCATTTCTGTGAGCCCCCAAGAGCCTTTTCACAGTTTTGTTTGGCAACTACGACTATCATGATAATATCAACATTATCAGTAAACATGTGGCTAATTTACCCCTAAATCTTTAGCGAGAGAGAAGGGAGGGAGAGAGAAAGAGAGAGAAGAAAATGTGATAAACACTTGTCTTGGGAAGAGCGTCCTGCTGGACCAAATGGTCATCAATAATTTTCTGAAGCCACTCATAACTCTGGAACATGTTTCAACAAAAGCCACGTGTGAGCCTGACAACCAAAGAACAGGAGAGCCAAAGCTTTGCTGTTGCTGCTGTTGCTGTACTTTTATGTGAGACAGGTGACATCTACACCCATGATCCACAAGACACTGTAGCGATGACTCCGGGATCATCGAAGGGCTTTAGTGCCAACGGGGGCGTCAGCGCGATGTAGGTGTGCATACTGTCCCGGTTTCCAGCACACAAGAGAAAACCTCCACCCTGCCTCTCTTTCCCAGGCTGTAACCGTCACAAAGAGCTGGGCACAAGCCAGGCCACAGGCACTGCGCATTTCTGCAGCCAACAATACCTAGCCATACCAACATGAGATAGATTTACGGGCAATCTGACCTGGCATGCTTAAAATGGTCTCTGTAATGACTTCAAAACTCATTTCTGCAATGGTTGTTGTCAGGACAATCAGTTGCTCTTCAGGCAATTTGTTTCAAAGGTAGTTCTAAATACTGCCAAGAAAGCTGAATCCTGCTTGGCTTCTCCACTCCTCAAATGGCCCTTTCCCTGATATGTTCCTGGGGTGCTGAAGTGCTTGAGTCTCGGAGAATATATTTTACATAAAATAGAGTAAAATAGAATACGGACCAGCAGAGCAGCTACGGTTAACATGAGGCCAACATAAGATAATAATAAATGATTTTGATAAATTAACAGGGCAGAGAAAGAAAAGACTTAAAAGTCTTGTTCTCACCATTAGAAGATGTAGCTCGGTGGCAGAGCACTTGAGTATAAAGCACCCAATCGGGCGATGACGGTGGCCACTAGAATAGTGTCTGAAAAGTAGCTAAGTATTCACCAAACATAGAAACCGTAATAGCTATGACAGCGTGTGCGGTGGTTGGAGATGTCCCCACAGCCCTGGGCGTTTGAATACTTGGTCACTGTTCGGGGAGGCTCAGGAGGTGTGGCCTTGCTGAAGGAGGTACGGGTGGGGGCTGCCCTTGAGGTTTCAAAGCCTCACACCATCCCAGTTCCTTCTATCTGCTTTGTGCTTGTGACTGAAGATGCGGGCCCTTGGCCTCCTTGCCACTATCATGTACTCTTACCCCTCTAGAACCATAAGCCCAGATAAATCCTTCCTTCTGGAAGCTGCCTTGGTCATGGTGCTTCATCGCAGCAACAGAAAAGTAACTAATACTATGTATGAAATTTTTTGTTTTGTTTTTCAAGATAGGGTTTCTCTGTGTAGCCTTGGCTGTCCCAGACTCACTTTGTAGACTAGGCTGTCCTTGAACTCACAGAGATCCACCTGCCTCTGCCTCCCCAAGTACTGGGATTTCAGGCATGTACCACTGCATCCGGGTTGTGTTAAACTTTTAATCAGAAAATGATCATAAAAAATTATACCACTCTATTTGATGGAACTTAGAAATAACCTGATTCTTCACCATCCAGAAAAAGCAAATGGATTCATTTTCATTTTACCAGAGAACTGAGGTCCTCCTTTGCTGTTACCCAGCATTGTGGTATTTGATGGCTACTGCCTCGGGGGAAAAAAAATGGAATTTCAAAAGAATTCCAGGAAAGCAGAGGCTCCTGGGTAATATGTGGGTCTCAGAGGGAAGCAGCACAGCTTTCTGGCTTGAGATTTGCTCTGTGATGCTAAGAGAAGGTTGACGGGTCTGATGTCCCATTGCCTTAGCTTAAACTGGCCTTACCGAATGACCAGCCACGTCTGACCTGGGGGAAGTGAGCAAGCGTCTGTGCCTTAGGCCTAGTTCTCTCGAGTGGGTCTGCTTTCTGAGAGAAACTATCATATGGCTTTGTGTCTATTTCAGTCTTAATTTCATTGGGAAATTTTCTGTTTGCTTTTCCAAGGCTTCTGCCAACAGACGTGCCATGAATGCAGGCTGCACCATGTGCACTTGTGTGTGTGTTGTGTGTGCATTTGTGTGTGTCGATGTGTGTTCCTGGGTGTGGCGTGTGGGCCTCTGTGTACAGACCTACTTTATTTAGGGATCTTCGAAGCTTCCACCTCCCTTCCACCCACTGACCAGAGGTATGAGAGAAAAAAGGTCATTAGGAAAAAGGCGTCTTGGATTTTTTAGAAGCAGTTCCTTGGGATGAGTCCACTCTTTGTTATCTTTATCTGGGTACCAGCGGTCCAGTCCACATGCCAACACAGAACAACAACGAGAATCAGCACTCTTCAGCAGATTTGGACAAGTCAGCAAAAGCTGCAAGACCCAGTTGATTTCCCCGAGTTCTCTGGAACTTCTTCCTGGGAAGTTTCCTTCTGGGAAGTCAAGTGTCGAAGCACCAAGACCAGCCCAGAGATGTCGATGCAAAAGACCTTGTCTCACTGTCTGTCAGTGTCTGTATTTCTCCTCTCCTCAGAGTCCACCCACGATGTTCTCTGCCGGCCAAAGTCACACCCCTCACACGAGATAGCTCACAGCAAAACACCACGTTCCCTCTCACAAGCCAGCCTCCAGCCAAACATCACCTGCCCTCTCCTAAGACGGCTTCCAGCATTACTCCACCGGGTCTTCAAAAACCAAGAACGTTCCACTCCACTGTGTGCTGTGTGCACATCTGTGTGCACATCTGTGTGTCTATGCATGTGGTGTGTGAACCTCTGTGTATGTGTGTGTCCATGTGTCTGTGTGTGTGTCCGTGTCCATATGTGTCTGTGTCTGTGCTTTAAACTGTCACTTGCTGACGAAATGCTGCAGACCTGAGCTGGCTCTCTAGTTTCCAGCAGGAATTACTTGTGGGTTCTGATCAACCTGCGTGCTCCCTCCCATCGTGCCAGCTCCTAAACATAGTGACATTAACTCCCTTACATTTGACACTGGGCAAAGAGGAGGTGGATCAAATTTGGTGGATCAACCAAATTTGCATTGCCCCAGCTCTGCGGCAGTGGACATGACTATGATAACCTGGCGGTGTGATGCTGTTTGCTTTCTTTCTCTGTCTCTGTCCCCATCTGTCCCAAACTCCCACCTGAACACAACAGTAATACATACTCACTGTACGGCTTTTATTTCCCATTATGGAGTCCAGCTGATGCTGGTCAGCACTACAGAGGGACAGAGGTTCCTGCTCTTTAAAATCTCCTGAAACCACAGGCTATTAAACGGATGGCTTATCAGCAGCCAGGATGCAGCAGAAAATCCTTCTACAAAGGTAACATTTGAGCTGTGGCAGTCTTCTTTGAAACAAGACTGCATCACACTAGCACAGTAATAGTTAGACATAAACATGGCATTTCTGTACCAGCAGCCAGACTAACGTGTTTGAATGTCAACACAAATTGACACCGGGACATGACGGCACGAGGGCTTAAAAATACCACTGTGACTGGAGGTGTTCTGTTGGCAAATTAAAGACATCGGACAAAGGAAGGTGAGCCTCAGACTGCAGGAACTCAACGCTCAAGTGGAGGAGCTTGGGTTCTCCGGGGAGTGATGGAAAAGACTTGAGCGGCTTTGCGGCCTGGCAAGCCCAGCATCTGAGAGTTAGGGACACCTGGTGCACACCGACGCAGGTATGGCTACGGACTTTCCTTCAGGCACGGGGGGTGAGAAAACGATAAACCTGCAGGATCAAGAGGAGGCAGGTGCTGTCCCAGCCTTTTAGTCACAGAGATAGTAACTCCATCCTACCCGTGAGGCTCTCAACCAGCGTGAAAGATAATAAGAGATCACGGCAACTGGCCTAGGAGTTTGTGAATGTTTCTGAAAGTCAATTTCAATGAAGGCAGTTTTAAAAGTTCCTATCCTTTGCTGTTACTCTGAACCACAAACTAGCCGTGACTGAGGACTTGGGGGCTGGGAAATGTTCTTCTTTGTTAGAGCCAAGGGAGTTCCATGTGCGTGACTTCCGGGAATGAGCTCAGCTGTGATGGGGAGGGGAAGGTGAGCGAAGGAGGAATCTGGTTTAGCTCTTTGATCTGGAATTACCTGGAAAAGGCCTGTGTCCTTGTCAGCAGTTGAACTGAGCCACCGGAAGGTTGTGACTCCCACTTCGGAATTGCCAGACTCAACCGGAAATAGTGAGGCTCAGGCCAACGAGAAGGCTCAGTGCTCACCTCTCCAGCCTGGAGACCTGGGTCTGATCGTCAGAGCCCATGCAAGGGTGGACAGCTATACAAAGCTGTCCTCCGACCTCCACATGCAGTCCAGGCCAGGCGCACCACGAAAACATGTGCAGTAACTTTAAACTCCAGCGGAACAAGGAAGACTGGGCTGATTTCTCACCAGTACACAGACAGTCCTCACTGAAAACTAAATTCACTATTACAATTTGACACATCAGCGACAAATATTTAAACAGTTTTCAATGTCACACAATTCAAACCATCTCTTCAAAGTAATGGTTGGTACTGTCTCCCAATAAATGGCCTCCCAGGTTCTCCCCAAACACTCAATGCAAACATCGTCTCCCGGGATCTCCAGACACCACAGTCTGTAGTCCCTTTACCTGCACAGACACTAGAGTGCTCACATTATCTGAAGTAGGGCAGAGTGTGCACATACCCTATGCCTGTAACCTCCGGTGTGGCTTACATCACCACCAGGTCACCAGTCACGCTGCAATGTGGCTGCTGTGCTGGTATTAGTAATTGCCAGGTGGCATTGCTCACCGTAAGAACAAGAAAGTAAGGACTGCATCTGTTCAGCATTTGGGGGTATTTTCCAAACATTTGTTTTTATGAACACACATTCACATATACGCGTGTACGTGTTTGCATGCACATGGAGACTAGAGGACAACCTTACGTGTCATCCTCCAGAAGGCTGTTCACTCCTTTGAGACAGGAGCTCTCACTGGCCTGAAGCTCACCAATGAGACTGGCTGACACTGAGTGCCACGGGTCTCCTTTCTCCACCCTACCAGCACTGGGATTACAAATGTGTGCCAGCCTTCCTCCAGGAGCAAATGGGAAACTTGAGGTCTCCATTAAATCCCCCCCCACAGAGATTAGGGAATCACCCAACAGAACAGGCATAAACAGCGTAAGAGCCAGAAGGAATGAAGGATACTGAGGATACCAGGAGAACAAACCCTCTGAGTCAACTAAGCAAGGCTGCTATGAACTCACAGAGACTAAAGCAACACACACAGGGGCTACAGGATTCTACGCAGGTCCTCGGTGAATATATTATAGCTAGTTTCATGGGACTCCTGACGGTGAGAGCAAGTGGGGCTCTGAATCTTGTACCCACTCTTGAGACTCTTTTCTTTCTCTTGGGTTGCTGTGTCCAACCTCAATATGATAGTTTTGCTTCATACTACATTCAGGGCCCACAAACAGAGAGACAACTGTACTGACCGACAGAAACAAACCTTTGGGGCTCAATGGTGCAAACTGCCATGACAAATGTTCAACACAATGTGAATGCTGTGCTAGCAAGCAAAACACATAGCAACTGTTAATACTGGACTTTTCTGGTAAAATTAATTATGCATATGATATATGGAGTGGTTGCAAATATTTAAAAAATCCTCCTCCAAGCATGAATGAATAGCGTGAGAAGCTTTTATCCTTAAAGTGGAGCCCAAAGTTGCTTCCTGAGAAACACCATGTCCATCGTTGGCTATGATGAATATCACACAGGGAAGGAGTCTGGATACGATATGCATGATTGACTTCCAAATTAATTTCTGATCAGCTAAGATGACAGAGGTAGACTTCATTAAATTTAAGGAATTGCACAAGCTAATTTGGATCTGCTCGTTAGTATTTGGCTTACAAACACATGGATATGTGATCCAGCTGGTTGTGAAACTGCTTTCCTATCCAGTACGAGCAGGCCTGGGGATTAACTAATCCCCTCCCAGCCGCCCTCGGTGGCCAGTGTATCTTCCAGAGAGAACCTAAGAATTGTGCACGACCAACTTGTTTAGTTCAGTTGCCACATACAGGGGCTTCTATCAGCCTTGTTGTTGCTTGGGGGGAGGTGGAGTCAGATGCAGCCAGACCTCACAGAGTAGTCAGCCAATGGCCACGACCCTAACGGAGGACAGTAACACCGAAGTCTACTCTGCCTCTGCCATCTTTATTTGTATCTATCTATGCAATCCACAAATAAGGTTACATATATGTCTGTGCTTTGCCCACTAAGTTTCTGCTATATTTTGGATCTAAATGCCCCCCAAAGGCCCATGTGTTAAGAATCTGTTACTCAGTTTGGCACTCTTCCAAGTGGCAAAACAAAAACAAAAACAAAAACAAACCCTATTAAGAAGTGGGGCATTATGGGAGGTTTTAGCCAGCAAGGGCATGCCTCCAATGGGGATTGTAACATCCCAGTCTTTTCTTGTCTGTTTGCTTTGCCTCACACTTGAGATGATAAGTTACTTGCCCTCACTGGAGGCCTAAAAGCAAGCCTGTGAACCAAACAAAAGCCTTCCTCTTTCTTAGTTGATTTTCTTCAGTGTTTTATTGCATCAACAAACAGCTGACTTAAAAAACAGATTCCGATAATCAATAATCCAGTGAAGTTCAGCTACTTCGGCTTTCCCTTTGCCCCAGGAACACACATCTTGTAAAAGCCATGTTTTTCTACATTTTGTTTACATTTGCTTATTTATTTCATGTAGAGGATGGCTGATGTGGAGAAGCACATGCGTATCATGAAAAACAAGTCAGGAGACCACATGGAAGCTGGTTCTCTCCCACGTGGGTCCGGGACTCAAACTCAGGTCATCGGGCTTATTGGCAAGTACCCTTACCACTGAGCCATCCCACCAGCCCTATTTCTATAGTTCTTAACAAATACCTGGCCGTTCTTGAGAAAGTTCCCCACAAGTAAGCTTATACTTTATTGAGGGCACAAAGCTCAGAGGAGCCAAGGGTTTTGGCTGACTGTCCTGCGCGTTCCTATTGGCAGGCAAATAAATCTGAAAGGGAGACAGAGTGTCTTGTAGTTCTATGTTTAATCCTGGGTCTTGCTTCAGAAGCTCTTGGTCTTAAATTCTATTTTTTGTTTATTTGTTTTCCTTCTTCCAGTTTTGTACTTGGATGACTGTATCCCCACAATGGGGCTACCCTGGCACTGACCCTTTGGAATAAATTGCTTTTTGGCATAATCACTAATAAGGAAGTATAAGCCAACATGTGGGCCTCTCTACTACAACAAAAATAGACCTTAAGTATCCAAGAGTGAGGCCCGTCCTTTGGCTGACTTGGCCTCGGGGTGAGATTGGTGGGGCAACACGGCCCTGCCGCAGCTGTAATTTAAAGAGTTGTGAACTGTACTTCCTCCATTTCTGCCTCCTTGACCCCTCCCAGCAACTGCCACAGCTGTTAAATACAGAGCCGCCCTTACGGTCACTGTCCAGAGCTCATTATAGCACTGCTGTCTTGATGCTCAGCCAAACGTGGATAATTTTCTTGAAAGGTACCAGTTAAGAATACCATAAGTTAAGAATATGTTTCTCCACAAGTTCAAAGCCAAATATCCCTGTTCCCTTTCCCATAAGCACTAAAATAAAGAGCTTCCTCTTCCTCATTGCCATAAACATAGCTTGTTTCAAGTCTGCTCTTCTTCCCAATATATAATATATGCACACAAGGTAGAAAGTCTAAAGGAAGAAGGATTGTGGAGGAAAATATCTAGCCATGTTATGTTGTTTGGCTATATAGAAACCAATATTGGCAGTCGTGACATACAAAGGAAGTTATTATTTTAACAAAGAAAGAAAGGTAATTGTAAGATAGGGCAAGGAAGAAGGACAGGCCCAGAGTGTTGCCTGTGAGCTGGCAGTTCACTGCCTCTTTGGCTATTCTGAAATAGTTCCAGAATTTCAGCTCCTTCAACCATGGTCTGAAAATACTAAATGGAAAGTCCCAGGAATAAGCAATTCCTATGTCCTAAGCTGCAGGCCACTCAGAGTAGCCCAGTGGAGTGATGGATTAATGCCCCCTCTGCCCAGAGCACACACATCCCATACACGGCCTGCCCGTTAGAACTTAGTAGCCCTCTGGGTGATCGGATAGTCCATCCTCGCTGGCAGTGCTGTGTTTCCGTAGTACCACTCTTTGCTCAATGACATTAAAGTACAAGCCCATGTGGATATGCCAACTTAATAAGGCAGAAGTCCTCTGCTGAGGTTGCTAAGAGTATGGAGAGAAATAATTTTATGTCTCTCTTAAAATGTCAATAGTTACAGCTAAAGTGCAGGAAAAGCACTTCATCAGAAGGAAAGGACATTAAATAACACGGTTTTGGACAAGCCACAGCTGTAGCCTTTACTTATTTTTCATAGCTAAACATCTATGCAGATGTGGCCAGTCTTTCCCCAGCCAGAGGTAACAGGGCACACTAGGAAGATACACCCTGTGTTGGGACCAATGGCCTTGCCCCTTCGCCACCACCTTCCCACAAATGTCTGAGGTCCAGCCCGCCTTACTCATTGACAGTAACCCTGATAAAGAGAAGAGCTTGACTTTGGCGTTGAGCTGGGTACTCAAGCAACCCCTCTGGGTGAGTACACTCCTAAAGAAGGGTCTAAGCCGTTCAGCGTTGTGTATGCAGTGTGTCACTGAGTCAGCATTTCGGGGCACAGGACTGCATCTCCATCTTACTGTGAGCTTACATTCTGATTCGGGAGAGACATCCATAAGCATACGGATTCTGCTATCATGGTTTGCACAAGGCACAGACTCAACCAGCACCACCAAGTGGAGAAAGGACTGTTCACGGGGAGTGGGAGTGAAGACGCGCTCCCAGGAGCACTCACCGGCACTGAACACTCCCCCTCAGAACCGCAACTGTCCTCTCATCTCCTCGTTAGCTTGTCAGCTTGAAAGACTGAACTAAGACCATCCTCTGTGTAACGCTCAGATTCGCAAAAGGCCAATTTATCTTTTGATTCCTCAATGAAAATAACTAAAATGATGTTTGGCATCTTCCAGCCACAAATGGTGAAGTATTTAGCCAAAGTGGAAACTAATTTGATTTTTCATGCAGTTAGATAGGAACGCCAAGAAACTGTCTTGGAGAATTTTTTATGCTTATTTGATCTTAAGGGTTTAGTAGATTTTCTAACAGTCAGCCAAAATTATTTAGCAGGTAGGTGGCTATGCTTACCATGGCCCTCAGAAAAGAGAGAGCATTTGCTGTAGAATATCTTTTGAATTTGAAAAAGGCAATAAATCATTCTCACACCCAGATAAACCATCACCCAGGAAAATACTTCACTAGTCTTTTGAAACACCTAACAGTTGTTAAGATTTTACTTGTCTTTCTACCTTGGCTGAAATTACCAAGTTACAGAAATAAAATGGGCCTTAAGTCAGAAAGAAAAGGGGGGATGGAGAGGAACTTCACTGATGGCTTCGCAGGAAACCTATCTGGATGTCTTCATTTCAGCCTGAGCAGTGTGCTTCCCTTACCTGTGTGAGGAGAACTGTGGGGCATTAGCACTCAAGTTTGTTTATCAGTAAATCACAACTCCCTATAATGGTTGAATATAATAATAATATAGCGTTCTAAGAAGGACATAAATAAAACCACTATTAGCCTAATTTAAACAGCCACGTTCAAAATCTCTTTGAATTCAACTATTAGGTAACTCCAGTGCCCCAAGGATTTGCCTTAGAATATGACGAAGAAATCATTTTTTAATTTAATTAATTGTTTTGAGTATGAGTGTTTTGCCTGCAGGTATGTCTGTGTGCCACACGGATGCCTCATGCACAAGACGGCAAGAAGACCGGATCCCCTGGGACTGGAGGTGTAGAGCTGTGAGCTGCTATTCGGGTGCTGGGACCTGAGCGCGGATTCTCTAGAAGAGCAGCCATGTTCTTAAGCCCTGAACCGTTTCTCCAGCCCTGAGAAATCATTCTTGACTCGACTAATCAGATTTCTTTACTCTCAAGATTTCTTGCACAGAATATACATATATTCTATAAAAATATTGTGGTTTTAGTGTATATTGCTTGGAGACTATAAACAAGCCCCTCAAGTCATAACAGCTGGATAATGGATCCCGGGTTCTCAAGCTCCTGAGATGTTTGACACTTAACATGAAATCATTAAGAAACATAACCCACAAATGAAAGCCATGGGCCTTTCTGGGGCATTAATATTGCAAGCCAGTCAGATGCCCAGGAACCATGCAGTTTTCTACTCAGAATCTTTGAAGCCCGAGAGAAGAGGGTCTCTGAAAGCCCTCCAGCAGTGTAATGGAAACCATCAGTTATGTCCCCCATCACGTATTCGACAACAGGCACCACTGGCCGGGGATAACCTGCTTGACTTTCTGGCGTGGTCTTTGTCACACAGCAGCCGAGGAACTACTCTGAGTCTGCAGGGCCGTGGTGCATCTGGGTTGATCTAGTTGGCCTATGCAGCACGTGTGTGCAGCTTTTCAGACACGCTTTTGCTTCTCTGCCTCTCGAGTATGTTCTGTTCACTCACGCGGATGCAGCAAATGAGCTGACTATACTGCAAATGAAGCAAAGCAATCCTTTGCAGATCTAATTCACATTTCATTACTGACTCAGAGACATGCAGTCCCTGAATTCTATGCAGGTCCTGAGGAGAAAGATAACAAACACAGACACTTGCTAGCAAATGAACCAAATGGACTCAGGTCATGTGCTTGCACACACGAAACTCCACAAATGCATTATACATATATGTATATATGTAACAACAAACACTGAAGAGAAGAAGTGAGGGGCATGCAAGGAGCTGGAAAGGGGACGATGCTATAATGTAAATGCTCATGTGTGAAAGTCTCAAAAAATTAAAAATTTTAAATAAGAACGTTAGTACAATTTTTTCAGAATTAAAGCTATTTCCCGTTTAGTTTGCAGCCCCTGGAGACGGGCTGTCACCGTTGCACCTTAGGGGTCCCGGGGACCAGAAGGCTCCAGCTCCACTCGGCGTAAGCATGTGAAGGTCTCAGCTTTCTCAGTTGTCCATTAAACCACTCTTCAGACAAAAAGGAAATCAAAGCATTACGTGAACTCACATTTGTGTGAATTTCATTAATTGGGCCCAGGGCTCACTCTTTTTTTTAACTTTGTCATAAGCAAATATTAATTTGCAGACTTTCTGCCAACCCCCTGGAAGTCATTGTCAAGTGCTGCTTCGAGAATGTTCATTTTTTTGACTAGGAAATGTTTTCAGTTACCTAGTCATGTAAAAAATGTCTTGGTTTGGGGTTCTTTTTAAACCAGTCGCATGAGATACGAATCAACTATGAAAAAATTAAACTGAGTAAGTTATGTTTCGGTGGATGCCTGTGCTCCAGGCCATCCGGCCACCCTCTGCCAATGACCCTAAAAGCTGAAAGCTGTGCCGTCCAGCTCAAATTCTTCCAGGTCACCCCTCCATACTGCCAATCACCCTGTCTTAGGGCCGTGCCTGGATAAAAGAAGAATTGAGAATGGTCATTCTTCAACAACTCATGCTTGTGAGGTAGACCACGTGTGTCATGACAGAGGGGGGACTTGGATCTCCCACAACCAAAGTGTGGTCTGCCTGTCCGCAGCACTGGCTCTGGCCAACTGCTTGTTATCAACACTGACCCTTACCTGCTGCAGACCCGGCCAGTACAACCTACAGATAACGAGGCCCTTCAGTGATTCTCTGCAAACGTTAACACCTGAGCAACATTAGTCAGACAAACTGAAGGTTTTTAGCTCCAAGACTCTTGGCTTTGAGGCCACTGTGAATTACTTGGTCTCCCTGAGCCTTAATTTTCTTATATAAAAACAAACAAACAACAAAAAGTACTACATCAAAAAGGATAGTAACTGGGAGAGAGAACTTCGGGTGTCCTTGAGTGGGGAGAGTCCCAGAGCTCTTACAGATCACCTAAGCGGGTTCCCAGCACCCACGTGTCGCTTACGACTGCCTGCCTGCAGTTCAGGCGCCCCAACGTCCTCCACGGCCCCCGGGGACACCAGGGGCATGTGTGATGTGCATATATGCAGGCAAACGGTCAGACACAAAAATAAAACCATCTGAAGAAATGCTCTGGCATTTCATCGCATAGTAGTGTGGGTATCGTTAACAACTGTGTGTTAACGATTTCAAAGTACCCAGCAAAAAGAAAAATATGCGAACAGCTGCCAGAGAGAACTTTTATGTTTCACCACAAAAGTTTCTGAGACGGGACTGAAGAGATAGCTCAACAGTTAACTGTGTCACTCTTGCAAAGGACCCGAGTTCCATTCCCGGTGATGGAATGGAACTCGGGTCCTTTATCAGGGCCATCTGTAAATCCATCCCCAGGGTATCTGATGCCCCTCCTGGCCTCTATGGACACTTCCTCACATGCACAAACACAGACACACAGAATTTTTTCTCTAAAAAAAAAAGTATGAGTTGATAAATAAGGTAATTACCCTGACCCCTGACTTTTTTTCGGGGGGGTGGGGGGTGGACAGGGTCTCCTGGCTGGCCCTTACTCACACAAACGCAGCCACCTCTGCCTTTCGAGTGGTGGGATTAAAGGCATGTGCCGCCACGTGAGAGCGGGTGCCAACGCGACAGGCAATGTTCAACCCTGGCTCCTGCACCCAGGCTCTTGCTTTGAGTTTCTGTCCCAACAGGATTCTGACCTGTAGTGGAAGCCAAACAAGCCTCTTCTGCCTCCAGCTGCTCTGGTCAGAGGTTTATAACCACAGCAATATGCTGAAAGCAGGATACCTGACTGATCTTGAGCTGCTGAGCTCAGGTAACCCCTTCCTCAGCCTCCTCGGGTGACGGAAGGCTGGGAGCCTGTCACCGTATCAATTTAAAAGTGTATGGCAGGCCTGTAGTTGAGTTCTATTTCTTGCTTTGTATCACACCGCTGTTTCTATCTATTAATATATTTTTCTCTTACTTACCTGTTTTCTTGCCCTTTTTTACTATCTCTCACTTGTATTTCTCTCCTTCCCCTAGTCAACCCCAGGGTGCTTTGCTGCTTAACTCCAGGTACAGCAAACCTGGCATTGTTTCTGATACATAATTCCTCTACCTTAAAACATGGGGATGCCTTCTCAGTAGATGTACTGTTGTCTTATATATGGCTTTGATGTACAACAAATAATGTTTGTTTTAAGTCTCATGCCCAGGGACTTAAATTTCTGGTCCTTCAAGCAGAAAACTTAGAAGTCACCATTCTTGTCTTAGCAAGTAAAAAGCTGAACAAATTAAAATAGCACAAAGCAAACTGTAGCCCCCTCCAAGCTAGAGATAAGCAGTTGGATAATAAAAAAAAAAAGAAGAAAAAGAAATCATAATTTAACAAAAGAACAGATGCCTAACAGGGAAAGCCAGAATAGGGCAGCCTGAACTTTAATCTAACTGCTGGGAGCTCATTGGAGACAGCGTCTCTGCAGTCCCCTGCAGATTTGTTTATTTATATAACCCTCTTGAGCTCTACTAGGTTCTCACAGGGACTGTGGAAGGGAAACCACCTCAACACCCAACATAGAAAAAGAGACCATATTGAACTATGTTAGCACGTTCTGTTCGCCGCCCTCAGAAGATGCTGAACCTGAGTCCATCCTGATAGGGCGCTCAGAGCCTGGGCTGGAGGAACAGAGTACCAACCCTAGCCCCTCCATCCATCCTGCCTTACCTAACAAGGAAGGAGAGCACAAGCCAAGAAGCAACTGACACCACAGCTAGGAATCAGAGGTGCACTAAAAGACAGAAACCCAATCATAGGCTTTACCCCTCCATACACACATCACTGAAATCACTATACACACCACATGGCAACAGTTATAATTTGAAGACACAAGACAAGAAACCAAACCATAGTCACACATGGCAGGGGTACCGAACTATCAGACTGGGAATATCTGAAACAGATATGATTAAAATGCCAGAGGCTTTTTAATGACTAGAGTAGACACTAGGCTAAAACAGATGATCAGGGAAAAACGAAAACATGGAAATTCTACAGTCAAGCTCAATGGCCTACATAGCTGTCATCCCAGCACTCGGAAGGCAAAGACAGAAGGATCGTAAATTCAAAGCCAGCCTGATCAGAAAATTCCGGTCCAAACTGGGCTATGACATTCTGTAATAAAAACCAATGTAATGTTAAAGAAATTCTTAATATCTTAAAACAAAATGCTAAATATAAAGAATATGGCAACTGGCCAGGTGGTGGTGGCACACACCTTTAATCCCAGCACTCTGGAGGCAGAGGCAGGTAGAGCTCTGTGAGTTCCAGGCCAGCCTGGTCTACAGCATGAGTTCCAGGACACCCAGAGCTATGCAGTAAAACCCTGTTACCAAAAAGACCAAACTAACCAAACAAACAAACAAAAAATGAAAGTCAAGAGAAAACATGCTTTATTAAAACCTCTTTATATATATATAAAAAAAAAAAACAACTCTAGGGTTTATTAAAATCCCAGAGTATCTCAGAACTGTGGGAACTTCAGAAGATGATGCAACATAATGATTATAGCAGAATGAGAAAAACACAGAAAGAGACAGAAAGCAACACTTGAAACATGACTGGGAATTCCCTCCAAATTGATTTTAGACACAAAAACCAAGTTCAGAGAACACCAAGCAGGAAAATAACAGAAAAAAGTATTATGACAATATATTAGTTTCAACACCTCAGGGGCCCCACACACATACAAAATCAAAGAAAAATTTCTTCTTTCAGAAAGGAATGGGCTGAAATAGAAAGTATTGAGAGAAAGTCCCACCAATTTATAATTCTGTAGCCTGCAAAATTTTCTTCCTAGACAGAAAAATAATGAAACAAAATACAGAGAAATATTATAGTAGATTTGCACTGCAAGGAATATTTACAGTTCATATAGAAGAAAGATAATATAGATAGATCTGCATAAAGTAGAGTTTTGAGAACAAACGACAAGGGTAGAATTCTTTTCTTAGCTGATGCAACAGGTAATTTTTTCAACATGAACTGGAATCATTTTCTTATCACACGGTGCTTTGGTGTGGTATCACATGACAGTGACTTTCAATCATTTGTAAATGTATGTCATCAGCTCCAGTGCAACCACTAAAAGAAGTGCCAAAAAATATAATTGTTGTTCTGGGAAAGGAGAGAACATGGACTTATAAACACCAAAGGCATGGGGGCTGGAAGGTGGCAAGGCAGGTAAGAGCACTTGCTGCTCTTCCAGAGGACCAGAGTTTGGTTCCCAGAATGCAATCAGTATCAGGCACCAAACAATTCCCTGGAGCTCCAACGCCTTCGTCTAGCCTTCTTGGGTACCTGCACATAACACACAGGTACATATAAATAAAAATTAAAAATTAAGACAAACTTTAAAGATACCAAAGACAGAAACAGAAACAAAGAGCAACAAATGGAACACTGTACTAACGGAGCCCACATCAAGCCAGCTAGTGATCAAATGCGCAATGGTGCAAATATGCCAAATAAAGGAAAATTCACAGTGGATCGAAAAACGTGACCCAATTATATGCTGTCTACAAGAAACCTACTTTATAAAGACACCTATCGATGTAAAACAAGCAGACAAGTAGATGGAATGTGGTGATTGCCGACATTCATAAAAACAGTAAGTGATTATCAGTAACTGTGATGATTAAATGCTGACTATATGTGCTGAGAAAGAGCGACGGGTTAACAAAATGAATGGATGAGAAAGAGATATCATGTATACTTGATAGTTTTATGTCACGCTCACACATGGAGGTTGGAATGTTTCAGTCTCTGAAGACATGGAACAACTACTCATGGCTATCTGCTCACAGGTGGCCCACGAACTGTTGTCTGGGCCTCCTCCCATCATTGATAAAGTGTCCCCACAGAGTTTCCCACAGGCCAGCTGGAAAGAGGCATCTTTCAATTGAGGTTTTCTCTTCCCAGGTGATGACAGTTCGTGTCAAGCTGACAAGAATACAACCAGCTCCGGGTCATTGATGGAGGAAGGCAATGGTGTCAGAAGTTAGGCTCTGTGTTGGGTAGCCCTTAGCCCGTAACTGAGCGTTTCAGAGGAGGAGCCTAGCTCTAGTTCCTACGTGCAGTTCTTACCTAGGAGCTTCCTGTTGTGCTGGCCAAGGTATGGCAGGGTCTGCACAGCACGAGGTATCTCCTCTGCTCACCCTTGCTTATCCCCCCTTGGCCCTCTCTGTCTCCAGTGTAATTTTCCATGTTTTAAAAATGGTGTGTCATGTGCATCTGCCTGTGTGTGTATGCGTGGATATCGGAGGACAGCCTCTCACGGCAGTCCTCGCCCGAGCTGTGTGTGGATGTGTGGATATGGAGGACAGCCTCTCACGGCAGTCCCCACCTGAGGCTGGTCTCTTGTTCCTGTGTGAAGGACTCTACGACCAAGGTCCAACTATCAAAGTACCGAAGCCCGCAGTCAAAGTCACCTAAGTTAACACTAAACACCTCATCCTAACACGGGGTTTCCTCTTCACCTTTATAAACTGCCTTTTGCCGAAGGTGGAAAATACAACGACTGCCTTAGCACGAGTCCTGGGGATCTGAACACTGGTCCTCAGGCTTGCCAGGACCAGGCGTGAGCTTTACCTGCTGAGCCACCTCCTGGGTCCGGCTCTCACCCTCTTAACTCCAGCTCAGTTCCTGCTCTCCAAAGACCACCCCCTGCAAAGTGTTTTATTTGTTTTCCTGGCCGGATCACCCAGCACAGTCTCCACAGAGCAGCTTCCGCCATGCGGAGCCTGACTACGTGCTGAGTCACGCGAGCCATGCGCCGCAGTTTCTTTGCTCCTTGTTTAATTTCGTCTTGCAATTAAAAAGAAAAACTCAGGGCTTTGAGCACAAGAACATTGATGGGTTATTTGGCTTCTTGTTTGACAACAGCAATCTAATTCTCCCAAGTCCTTTGCAGTTTTCAGAGTCAGAAAAGTTTCCAGTCTGGGGTGCGGAGAAAGGGAGACAAATCTGTGTTTACATCGTGAGGAATTTTCACCGAATATTTTCTCAAATGACTAAAGATGTGTTCATCATCTCGAAGCCATTTGAGAGAGGCTGCCCGCACCGACAAGGAAGCCGAAATAGCCCATCAGCCAAAAAACCCACATAAAAGCCTGCAGCGCAGGCCTGGAGCCACCCGCGCAGCTGCGGCGAGCGGTGGGGCTCAGAGGCAGGGGCGCAGCTCGCGTGGTGGCTGAAAGGCCGCTTGAGGAGCTTGGCGAAAGCCCGGGGGCTTTATAAAGGGGCTTTTCAAGTAGGAAACAAAGAATGGCTCGGGTGGGCCGCCCCTGCTGCGGGCAGGCTTTCCTCCCCCGCCCGCTCCCTGGGAGGAGCTGGTGGCCGTGGGAAGCGCTGCTCCGGGAGGGCCTTATAAATAGCGCCGCGGCCCGGATGCACTCCGCAGAAGGAGAGCCATTTTGCTGGCAGCTCTAGACGATGAAAATTGTCTCCCTCGGGCCGAGATACCCGAAAGACCGGCCAACTCTACCTCAGGGACGAGAAAAAATACAACACATTTTCTTTGCAATGGTGGCAGACGAGTAGTGACAAGCCAGCCAAAACCTCAGCACGGTGGGGAGGTGTTGGCACACGCCTTTAATCCCGGCAGACGCAGGCGGATCTCTGTGAGTTCGAGGCCAGCCGGGGCTGCACGTGGAAACCCCGTCTCGGAAACAAAACTTGAGCAAGCTCTGCGCAGCAGTGCTTCTTGGGACCGCGGCTTCACTTACCTAACTAAGCACAGCCACAACTTGAGAAAAACCTGGAGTGGGGCAGCTTCTCAACATACCCTCTTTTGCTTTGTTTATTTTTATTTGTAAGTTTACTTTACATCACCACCATAGTGCCCTCCCTCCTCTCCTCCCCGTCCCTCCCTCCCGCCTCTTCGCCCCACCCCTCCACCCCTATCTTCAGAAAAGGGGAGCTCCCCCTCCAACCCACCCTAGCACAGCAACTGAACTCCCCCTAATCCACTAAGGCTGAGCAAGGCAGTCTGGCTAGGGCAAAGCCATTGAAAGTAGGCAACGAGTCCATCAGCATACCCTCCCCATGCTGGTAAAAGTCCCGGAATAATTTTTTAAAAAATTAAACATGTGTTTGTGCGTATGTGTGCGCACACAGGCAGCCTTGAGCACATACCACAGCCCGCCTGTAGAGGTCAGAAGACAGCCTTCCCAGGGCGTGGTCGCCGCCTGCCACCGGGTGAGTTCCAGGATTGAGTTTAGGTGCTCAGGCTTGGCAACAGGTACCTTTACTCTCTGAGCTTCTCTGTTGGTGCCCTTGAGTTTTAAGTTACATTTGTTTATTTTGTGTGTCCGTGGGTGCCACAGCCATCTCCCCAGTCCTAGGATCTTGTTTTGTTTTGTTTTGTTTTTCCGAGTCAAGGTTTCTCTGTGTAGCCTTCACTGTCCTGGACTCGCTCTGTAGACCAGGCTGGCCTCACAAAATTCTCCGGTCTCTGCCTCCCCGATTGCTCGGAATGCAGGCCTGTGCCTCACCCGACTCCTAGGATCATTTTTTTAATATGAAGTTTAGAGTTAATTTTTAGTGGGTGTTTGAGTCAAACATGCCCGGAGCCCTCACACTCTGAGAGGCCACGCCTGCCTCTTAGTGTAGCTGAGCTGTGATGCTGAACTTCCTCAAGGTCAAAGACTGATCATCATTAAAAATTGTGCCAGCGTCTGCCATGGTTTTATAACCGAGAACCACTGCAGTTGAAGACTCTGGGATGTTTGTGATTATTTTACCCTTTCAGGAGAAATGAAATAATTTGGTCTTCTACTGAAAAAAAAAAAAAATTTCTATATGTGAAAGTTCCTCAGCCCTCTGTCTTACCAAAGTGTAAGACAGATCATGTGACGAGAGCCTCAGTCATAGGAAGTACAACCGGTGCAGCTGGGTTCAACTACACAGAGTGTTTCCACATGTTCATTTGTGCGTTTACAATTGTCTATGCGAGATCAAAGCAAACACTTCAGTAATTTAAGCAACCCTTGCCGTATGTCTGACACAGTGCTGGAGGACGGTGAACTTGCAGAGTAAATTCACCGGCCAGTGAGCTGACTCACCGGGGAAAAAGCTTGCCACAAGCCTGAAACGTGAGTTTGATGTCTGGAACCCACATGGTAGAGGGAGAGAATGGGGTCCTGCAAGTTGTCCTCCGACCTCCAAGCCCTTGCAATGGTGTGAACCTCCTCACACGCACACAAAATAATAACTAAATAACTAAATAAATAAATGCTTTAGATTAAATCCCATTTCATATGCCAAAAACTTTTGTGTTTTAAAGTTTCTAAAGCCGGACATGGAGATGCATGCCTTTAGCCCCTGCACTCAGGAGGCAGAGGCAGGTGGATCTCTGCGAGTTCAAGGTCTCCTTGATCCACAAAGTGAGTTCCAGGACAGCCAGAGCAGTTATACAGGGACACCCGCACAAATGGCCCGAGAAAGCCAGCAGGCCCCTTGTCAACACCCACTCCTGACCTGCGGCTCTTCCTGAGCGGCTAACCACTCCACCAGGTGCTCTTTCAAAGCACCATTGCGAATGGTTAGAACATTCGCATGTAATAAATTATAATTTTAAATCATAGCAAGTTTTTTAAGATTACAAAATTATATATAAAAGAAAAAGAAAAACCAGTGTGATGCTGACTGCGGAGGAAAAGCACCTGCAGGGAATGTAAAGGCCAAAGAACTGAGAGGCACAGTGTGTGGATGCTGGTAGCCACACAGAGAAGGGAGCAAGCCCAATTACTAACATGGTTCTCAAAAAGCACCACAGTGAACCTCCTGGAAGCCAACAGAAATATTTTTTTAACATTCTTCTGCAAGGGACATTAACCCAACCGTCATCGCCAATGAGAAGCCTTTTTCCTAATATCAATCAGGAAATGCTCCATGAGCAAAGACACAGAGATTCTTGCTTTAAAACCATTTAATGAGCCTCAGTTCCATAGCAGGCCAAGAGGAGAGCACACACAGGCAGGGTTTTCGTAACTGTCACTTCAAGTAAAGGGCAGTGGTAGTTTGAACAGATGATTGTTGAGTATCAAGAAATAAGCTAATGTGTGTTTGCTGGGGAAGCATAATTAAATATAATTAAAAAAGAAACTCCAGTCCTGGAGTATTCCTTATTAGCCTAAAAAGAACACCTAGCTGGGATGTAGCTTAATGGTGGATGCCTAGCACACTCAGGTCCTCGATTCATCCATGAAGAGCAAAAGAGAGCAAAAACAAGGGGTGAGGGCTCGCCTTGTTTCTGAGTCTGATTTGTTTCTAATTTGTCTTAGTTTCTCATAATGTCCTCTCACTTTCTATTTGTATCTCTGTATTGAAAGTGTCTCTTCTTGAGGAAGTGGGAATCAGCCTTGAACTCATTGGCACAGGAGACAACTTCCTGAACAGAACACCAACAGCTCAGGCACTAAGATCAACAATTAATAAATGGGACCTCATGAAACTGAAACACTTCTGCAAGGCAAAAAATACTGTCCATAGTATAAAACAGTAGCCTTCAAATTGAGGAAAGATCTTCATCAACCCTACATTCAACAGAGGGCTAATATCCAAAATTATATAAGGAACTCAAGTAATTGAACACCACCAACATACCAAATAACCCAATTAAAAAGTGGGGTATGGTGCTGAACAGAATTCTCCACAGAGGAATCTGAATGGCCAAGAAACACTTACAGAAATGTTCAATGTCCTTAGTCATCAGGGAAATGCAAATCAAAAGGACTCTGAGATTCTATCTTACACCTGTCAGAATGGCTAAGATCAAAAACTCAAGTGACAGCACATGCTGGGGAGGATGTGGAGAAAGGGGAAGCCTCCTCCACTGCTGATGGGAATGTAAACTGTACAACCACTCTGGAAATCAATCTGGTGCTTTCTCAGAAAACTGGGAATAGCGCTTCCTCAAGACCCAGCCATACCACTCCTGGGCATATACCCGAAAGAGGCGCAAGTACACAACCAGTGCACTTGCTCTTATGCTCATAGCAGCTCTATTTGCAATGGCCAGAAGCTGGAAGCAGCCCAGATGCCCTTCAGGTGAAGAATGGATACAGAAACTGTGGTTCACAATGGAATCCTTTTCAGCTGTTAAGAACAAGGACATCATGAAATTTTCAGGCAAATGGATGGAACTAGAAAAGATCATCCTGAGTGGAGCAACCCAGAAGCAGACAGACATACTATGTACTCACTTATTAGTAGGTTTAGCCATACAGGAGAACCACGCTACAACCCACAGATACAAAGAAGCCAAGGATGGCCCAAGGGAAGATGCTTGAATCTCACTTAGAAGGGAAAATAAAATAAAAAAAAATTTTAAAAGAAAATGCTTCTTCTTACAAGGATGTTGGTCATAGCACATAGGACCCAGCTAACCTCCTCCAAAGGACTTTGGCTTAAATTACATCTGCCCTAACACCATTTTAGAAACAAGGTCTTCCTTTAATCCTAGCACTCAGGGAGGCAGAGGCAGGTGGATCTCTGTGAGTTTGAGGCCAGCCTGGTCTACAAAGTAAGTCCAGGACAGCCAAGGATACACAGAGAAACTCTGTCTCAAAAAACTAAAAAAGAAACTGAAAGAAAAGAGAGAAGGTCATATCCTGAGGTACTCAGGGGTAGGCCTTCAATATATAGATTTACAATTTTTGCATTACATTTGCTTGTTCGTGTATAGGTATGCATGCACACACATGCCATAGCACACACGTGGAGACCAGAAGACAACTCGTGGAAGACAGTTTTCTCCTTCCAGCATGAGAGCCTTGGAGATTAGAACCTAGAAAGTTGATCTTGGTGGCAAGCATTTTTTTACACTGAGCTACCTTGCCAGCCCAACATAAGGATCATAATTCAAGAACTCTTGTTTTATAGTAGTTATGTTCATTTTCAGAACAACAATTCATTTTTCCCAATGTATAAAGCAATTTTATTTCCACATCAAGAGTGAGAATTATAGAGCTGGGAGTGGTGGCACATGACTGTAATCCCAGCACTCAGGAAGCAGAGGCAGGTGGACCTCTGTGAGTTTGAGGCCAGCCTGGTCCACAATGCCAGTCCAGGATAGAAAGGGCTACATAGAGAAACCCTGTCTTGAAAAACAACACACAGAGAGAATTATTGAGAGAGTTAGCCAGTTCCTAAGTGTTCTGTACTTGGTTCTAGACAAAAAAGGTTTATGCAGAAAAAAACAGAATAGTTTCCTTGAATGTTCAAAATGTATTCATTTATTGAGCAATGTTCTGAATGCCGGTATCTAGCAGCGAAAGAGATCGATAAGGCCTCTCCCTTCATGATCACATCCTAATGGAAAGAGAACACATAAACAAATGAGCAAGTCACACCAGTCCTTCCCTAGTGCTGACTGCTGTAAAGACAAGCAAGCCGTGCTCAGACTGATTGGAAATGCAGAGGCAGCAACAGAGACTTAAATTTTAAACACAGTGGTCAGGGAGGCCTGTCTCAGAAGATGGCATTTAAGCAAGGAGATCACTGGTGAGAGAGGCATGCCAGACAGGAAGTAGTACAGTTGGTGAGTTTAAGGGAAACAAGGAGAAAATGTGGTTAGAGTAGGTGGGAGGATGAGTGTAATTGACAGGTGAGGTCAAGGGACTACATGTGGGAGGGTAAGAGTGAAGGGCAGGTAAAGGTCAAAAGGCTGTGGGGACAGATCAGAACAGAACTGGCAAAGGTTCTGAGGATCTCTGCTTTTCCTAAACAGTTGTTGGAAGGGTCTGAACATTAGAGTATTATCACATGGCTTTTAAGAGACTCTCTCTGGTTCCAGGTGGGACGAAGAGGGAAATAGGGAGAAACACCATGGAGCCATAGCAAAAGTCCAGGTAGAAATGTTGACCCTGGCTAGCCCAACGGAGGTCAAAGGGTGAGTGCAGAGAAGTGCTTGGATTTTGGATAAATTCTGAAAGGAAGGCTAGTTGGATTTGTTATGGCATAAAAGAAAGAAAGCAAAGAAGACAGAAAAGAAAACTCCAATTCTTCATCTATATCAGTGAGTTTCTTTTACCTGTCATTGATACCAATTAATTTTGTTTATCTAGACAAGGTAAAAAATATTTAGTTAAATGGAGAAGTGAAAAGAGTTGATAAGTTTAAACTAAAAAAAAAAAAAATCCTTCAAAAGTTATAATCCAATATGAGAAAGAAAGGAAAAATAGAACAAATGGAAAAGTTGAGCAGTTAAAGGCTGCTTTGTGTTGGTGGATTAAAACACAATGTGTGAATTGAGCAAGACAAGAATAAAAATAAATCATAATGCTACCATACAGATGTAGACAATGGTTGACTCAGCTCAATGATACCGTTAATAAATTGTGGTTAGTTTGGTGGAAGTGTATGATATTGTTACCGAGTTCTCGAGTTGAATGAACTTTTTAAATTAATTTTTTGTTTGACAATTTCATATACTGTATATAATGAATTCTGATTATCTCACACACCCTCTGTGCTGGCTAGTCTTGGTCAGCTTGACACACAAACCAGAAGTATCTGAAAGCTTAATTGAGAAAATTCCTCCGTAAGAGCTGGCTGTAGGGCACTTTCTTATTTAGTTATTAATGGGAGGGCTGCCATTGTGGGTGCTGCCGGAACTGGGTTCTATAAGAAAGCAGGCTCAGCAAGCCATGGAGGACAAGCCGCTAAGCAGCACCCTCCATGGGCTCTGCATCAGCGCCTGCCTCCCGGATTCTGCCCAGTTTGAGTTCCTGTCCTGACTTCTTCCAAGGATGAACCAATGATGTGGAAGCGTGAGCAGAATAAGCCCCTTCTTCCCCAGCTTGCTTTTTGGTCATGAGGTTTCATCACAGCAACAGAAACCATAACCAAAGCGCCCTCTCTTGTTCCTTCCCACCTCGTTATGGCCTCTCCCAATCACTACCAGTGTCTTTCCCAGACTTTTAGTTTTGTGACTCATTTAGATTAACCATGGCCATTGATGGAAACATTGGATTGGAAGTAGCCACTGGAGTCTGGTGGGGTCATCAGTGGATCACAAATGAATGCAATAACTCCCCTTCTCCCTGAATCTATCAGTAGCAAAGAGCAGGCCCCTGGTCCCTCCTTCCTCCATGCCTAACTGTTGACTGGCCAGTTCTTTGTAGACCCATGCAGGCACGGGCAACCTCGGGGAGTTAGGACTGCTATGGTTGTGTCTAGCCCAGGAGATCGCACTTCGCAGTCCTTCTCCCTGACTTTGGGCTCTTCCATGTTTTCTGGCCTCTCTTCCACAGCGTTCCTTGAGCCCCAGAGCAGACAATGTAAATGTCCATCATTTATTCTAAGCAACTTTGCAGTGTGGTCTCTCCTGTGTTCTCTCATGACATCTCCCACAATGAAGTTTCTCTAAAAATAAAACAAAAAAAGCAGGTTTGCAGTATTCAGCAGGAATACCTCTCTCCTTGGAGCAGATCTCAAAGCAAAGAGCAGCGAGTACACCCTTGACAGAGTGCCACTCAACGGCCACGTCTTGTCTTGGGTGTTGGTCATTTAGATTGTAGGAATCACTTCTGGGTAAGATCACTGCTGCCCTTTCTAACCCAGTGGCTTCCACTGCACCGTCAGGACTATGGAAACTAGCTGCCAAGGAAAAGAGTCCTCATTTTTTTTTTTGACAGATGTACATAGAAGTATTTATTGAGAAGCTATGCTTTCAAGGATTTGCTTTTTCATAGTCTAGTGGTAAACAAAAGTCCATAAATTTGGTTATTATTGTTAATCTGCTCTATACTTGTATGGATACCAGGAGTTGCACGTAATGAAGAATATACAAGGAATGCGGTTGTATTGCCACGGTGCACCACACATTTAGCATGCATGAGGCCAGGGATTCAATCCATAGGACAGATAACTACAAACATCATGAGGCATTAAAGATGGATAATATGTTACCCCCAAAGAGGGGGCTGTTTACAGCAGAATGAGATTCCTGCCTGTCTCCATCTAATGCCAACTCACTAAAATACATTGTCTACTAATGAATACAATGAAAACTGCAGGCCTGCCCTGGCAGTTGGGTGGGGGAGCAGCATGCATGGAAAATGAGCCTCAGGACAAGCTGCCAATTATCCACTCCTGAGCCTCCTCCTTCTGGTTTCTGGCTGGTTGTCTCTCAACTCGTCATTCTGAGGTAATGCTTAACTCAGCAGCATGTAAATCCAGGCTGGATGACTCAGAGAGCAGTTCCTCTGGGCAGTAGAACAGATAGCACTGAGGAGCAAAGTTTTCCATGCAAGTTTCAACAGATTGGTTCAAAAACAATGCCTGCATTGCAAGAAACAGGAAACCGCAGCAATGTCTGAGGATAGCGGCTCATTTCCTGACTGAATTCGTGGCTCTACCTGGTCCTCTTGGTGGCCGTGTTAGATTTCATTATATGACTGCTGTAATACACTCTTAGAGTCACTTTTATTGGTGAAATGAACACAAGTAATTTTACATGGATGGCAGATTTACATAGAACTAAAAAGTCTGTCTCCATTTACTTTGCATTGCAATCTTTATACCTGGACCTGGAATCGAATCCCTCTGTGGTGTGTAAGTATGTGTGCCCCAGAGCACACAGAGTTGAGGAGACAACTTGCAGGAGGCCGCTCTCCTCTTCCACCATGCAGATGCTGGGGACCAAACTCAGGTCCTCAGGCTTGGTGTCAGGCACCTTTCCCACTGAACCATCTCCTTGGCCCCTGACATTTTTATATACCTGAGCAATAAAATGTCCTGAATTTCCAGGGCTGACAAGATGGCTCTGTGAGTAAAAGTGCTTGCTGAACAAGCCTGAGAACCTGAGTTCTATCCCCAGAATCAACATAAAGGTAGAAGGAGAGCACTGACTCCTGAAAGTTGTCCTCTGACCTGCACAAACACACCACGGCAAACATGCGCTCCACAGTCACACGCTTACACGACATACAGATACATATACACACAATAATGATAATATGATAATAATAAGTTTTTTTTAAAGAAATCCATAATTTTGTACAGAAATGTGTCCTATTTAAAAATAAATTAAAAATAAGAGGTTCAAGGGAGCTTACATATCTCTTCTGCCTTGTGAAGGCAAAGCTAGAAGTTTCCATCCACCAACCAGAAAACAAGCTGATTCTATTGGAGGACGAACATGCCAAGGCCACAGTCAGGAACTTCTCAGCTTGCAGACCTGTGAGATATACCTTCTTGTTACCTATAAGTTACCTGAGCAGGATGAAGCACAATTCAATATCTATGTTCCTTCATCTTTTCTAAAAGAACCTTGATTTAACATGTGTCAACAACATGTTTAGTTAAAATACTGTGTATTCAAACACCCTTGCTAATGAGACCAAATGGAAGAAACAGTTGTCAGAAAACAAAAATCTTATAAAGTCTTTTAAAAGAAGCCAGAAAAACAAATGAGACAAGCTGTAGAGAAATAGAGGGAAAGAGAGAGGAGGGGAAAGGGAGAGAGAGGGGGACAGAAAATGTTTGCAAAAGACATTTTTGATAAAGGACAGTTGGCCAAAATATTCAAAGAACTCTTTAAAAATCTAGTAAGAAAATAAACAACATGATCTAAAACTGGGAGAAAGCAGCCACACATGGGCAGAGACCTCACTGAAGAAGACACGTGGACGACAGAAAAGCGCATGTAACGGTGATCTGTGCCGTATGTGATCAGGGAACTGTAAACTAAAGCAACGGGAAACTTACCACCAAACAAGCCACCACCACCAATGCTGACAGAGACATGGAGCAGGGAGTCTCGCCCATAGCACAGACACGCCGTGGAGGACAGCTACGCACTCTGCAGAATTAAACACATTCTCACTATGTCGTCCGCCAAGACGCTCCTTGGCATTTACCCAAACTATCTGAAAAGTTAACATCCACTCAACCCTGAACACAGGTGCTTCTTAAAGCAGATGTTTGTTTGTGCCAGAATTTCTCAAACACGGAAGCGATCATAAACTCCAACAGGTTTGCACCAATACCTATACCTTCACCCTTTCAGAGCTCATCATTATATGTGAAAACAGTCTGACGTATGGCCCCAGCTTTTCACATATCGGAAAAGGCAAAACAACACAGAGAATGAAGTTCTCAGTGGCTGTGAGGACCAGAAGTGAAGGCAGGAGAGACAGTTATGCGCAGCACAGACGACGGGGACTAACATGCTGTCTGTATGCCGTACAGCGGAGGACACGTTGATACATACTCATCAAATCCCATGGAAGGTGCAACCCTGAATATGGACTCAGACTTGAACTACGGGCTGTGGGTGATGGGCTCGTTCCGTGTAACTCATAGCTGTGATCAGCGACTGGACCACGTGTTCTGGGGTGGATTTGGTAGTGGGAGAGATGGGGCTGGGTAGGTTAGGACAGGGAGTGCATGAGAAATCAGTTCTTTCTGTCTAATTTTGTGCTAAACTTAAAACTGCTATGAAGTTGGGCATGGTGGCGCACACCTGTAATCCCGGCACTCAGCAGGCAGAGGCAGGAGATCTCCGTTTTGAGGCCAGCCTGGTCTACACAGTGGGTTCCGGGTGTTTGCTGCCTGAGGACTGGGGGCAATTCGAGCCCTAGACCTGCACAGCAGGGGAGAAGCAGCAGTAAGTTGTCCGCCCGCTACAAGCACTCCATGGCACAGGTGCTCCCCACGCACACACAATCAGCGTAATTTAAAATTTTAAATAAAGTAAGACATGTTAAAGAGAGATAGAAAGAAAAGACAGAGCAATACTAAGGTAAAATATTTTGTATTCTCTTTAAACCCAATTGCAAGCTTGTAGTCGCGAAACAAGAGTGTGGACTCTCCTGACAGGAGCCAGAGTGCCCTGGCCTTTCTGAAACCTAGACAGAGGTGAGAAATGAAGCATCTGTTCGAGGAGTCCGAGGCACAGGGCGTGACTGAGCAGGACCGTGAAAGGACCTGAATGGCTGTATTAGTTTCCTGAAGCTGCTGCAAGAACATTCCTAAACCTGAATGGCTTCAAGTGTCAGAAATGCAGTCCATCAGTTGCCAGGGCTTTCCTTGCTCCCGTGGTGGTTTGAATGGGAATGGCCTCCATAGGCTCATATGTTTGAGTAATTGGTCCTCAGTTGGCGGAACTGTTTGGGAAGGACTAGGAGGCGTGGCCTTGTTGGAGGAGGTGTGTCAACCAGCGCAGACTTTGTGATTTCAAAAGCCTCATGCCGTCCCCACTCAGTTCTCTCTGCCTCCTACTTGAGGTTTTGAGATATGTGCCCTCAGCTACCACTCCAGCCACCTGCCACCATATCTTCATTCAGCTAATTCTAACTCTGGAGCCATAAACCCAACTGAACTCTTTCTTTTATGAGTTGCCTTGGTCATAGTATTGAGAGGATTTAACCAATCCTAATCAGTCATGTGGCCTCCATAGACACTAGCCAATCCTAATCAAGGTCACATAGCTGAAGGGTCTGGAGTCCACTGGAATATCATCCCAGACAGCCCTGATCTATTCTGATTGGACCTGGTTGGGCAGATTTAGTGTTTATCTACTTGGTGATCCTGACTCCATGACAGGCTTCATTCTCTTGCTAGGCAGAGCAGGCCTAAGTCTGCATTCCTCAGAAATGAAATACCACTTACAGGAAAAAACACAGAGAATGGGCAAGCAATCAGGAACAGCCAGGACATCTGGCCTGGGAAACATAAGGTTGCTCAAGGCTGTTCAACTACCAGCTTGGACTGGTTTGAGCCAGTTCAGAAAGCCCCTAACTCCTGACTAAAGCCCTAGCCAATCAGCTTACAGATTACCTCACCACACTGGGAAAGCTTATGAGCTCACTTCTGGGTGACCATTTTTTGCCCAGATGATGACCCCAGCATGCTGGAAACTTCTGCAGGATAAACATTCTTTGCTTTTGCATTCTACCTGAGTCTGGGGTCTTTCTTCAGCAACCCTAGCAGTAGGAAGATAATGAAGACACACTCAGAAGATAGACTTCAGCGGCTTATGGTTAGTAACAGAGCCTCTGCCTCCACACAGCTGTCTTCCTCCTGCTTCTGATTTTCATCTTTGAAACGCGCCATCTCTGGGTAAGGAAGTGGCCCAGCTACTGGAATGCTGGCCTGACATACACAAGGCATTGGGCCTGATCTCCAGCACTATAGAAACCAGATGTGCTGGTAATAAGAATTTAATCCAACTCTTGGAAGTTGGAGGCCGGAGACTGGAGTTCAAGGCCATCCTTGGCTATGTAGAAAATAAAGACCAATCTAGGGTACATGAGAAACAACAAAAATAATTCAGGTGGTAGTGGCACGTGTCTTAATCCAGCACTCAGGAGCTACAGACCATTAGATCTCTGTGAATTCGAGGCTAGCTTAGTCTACAGAGTGTGTTCTAGGAGAGCTAGGACTAACAGAGAAAGCCTGTCTTGAAAAAAAGAGAGAGAGAGAGTGCAAACATATCAGTTACATTGGATTTGGGTCCACCTTTCTGATCTTATCCTATGTAACTTACATCTGATAGTGCCCTATTTTCAAAGAAACGTCACATTCATAGGGACTCAAGATTAGGATTTTAACATAATTTTGTTTATATCGTGTGTGTGTGTGTGTGTGTGTGTGTGTGTGAGTGTGTGTGTCTAGGGTGTTCATGTTTGTGTGTATGTGAGCACAGTCTCATGTGCCATGGTATGCATGTGGAGTTCAGAGGGCAGATGCCAGCCTTTGCCTTCTACCTTGTTGTTCCTGCCATGCAAGCCAGGCTAGCTGGTTCAGTGTCTTCCAGGGATTCTCCACCTCAGCCTCGTCACCGCAGAAACACTGGCATTACAAGTGCATGCTTCCATATCCAGCTTTACATGGGTTCACAATTCAACTAGAAAAAGCCCCCTGTGGCATTCAGAACTGCTCGAAAGCGGCTGAAATTCATGCCTCTGAACTTATACAGGAGCAAACAAAGTCTCCGTTTTGTTTAAGTCTGTTTATTTGCAGAGTGGAGTTCATTTCCCCTCTGAAGTTGTCATTTCTACGAGAGGGCTCCGAGAATTTGAAGGCCATCGGCCATTGGAGCCATCTGTTTAGAAGCTAGTCTGTGACTTCTTAAGAGGCGAGACCATTATTCCCCTATTTGGGAGTGGTGGGGACGGGTGGGGCTTCTGCTCACTAAGGTTTTTATAGTCGTAATTTAAAGATCAAAACTGTTTTCAAAGTAAAGCTTGCCAGAATCTGAAAAGGTCAGTGGCCATGTATTCAGCAGCCAAATGTAGGTTCTTCCCCTTCCTTAGCCTCACAGCCATCTCAGATACATCTCCCTTAGTCACCGGGCAGAGCTTGGTGAATGGACTGTAAATGCAGCCCTTGTGCTCTCCTGACCAGACGTGCAGTGTGCCTGTCCAACACAATCATGTTGGGTTTTATGGTGCTGTCTCCCTCCAGGTGTGGAGCTTGGACGCCGTGAGCAGCTGATGCTGAAATGTGTCTGAAGCTTGAGAGTGTTGTGAGGAGGTCACAGGCTGTGCTTCTGGCACTCAGGGACCAGCTAAGACTCCTAGAGCTGATGTGCTGGCTCCAGAAGCCAGGACCCAGCGCCGCTGCCTCCACCTCTGCTGGTTGCAGAGGCCTGGAGCGTGCACTGCGACACCCGGGCACCCCGTAAAGCTGACGCAGAGTAAGGCGACGTCTCCTCACTGGCCTTAAAACAGACGAGGGCTGAATGTCAAGTCCACATTATCCATCTTCCCTTTAATTCCCAAAAATATTTATTCAGTACCAGTCTTGTACCAGGCTGAATGAAGGCACTAGAAGCCAAATAAATAAGGTATTATCCCTACCTCTAAATTAGTTACAAAGGTAGAAAACAGAGAATTTAAAAGGCAGTAATTGCTGAGATTTGCTTAAGGACAGAGCATCAACATGAAATCATGCATGTATTAATGAAGGCTTAGATTTTTCACCAAACCTACTTTTTTTAGGGTTCTTAAGCACCCTTACCTCCTTTCCACCCCTCCCCCAACAACCTTAGGTAGGAGATTAGTAGGCAAAGAGCTGTAGACCTCCTTTATCGACTTCCTGCTGATTAGTGTAGATGGGTCTTTAGGGGATTACCAGACTCAGTTGGCAGCATGGCAGCAGTCCAGTCCAAACACCAAGACGAAGCAGCAACACCACGTCAGCAAAAGCCGCAAGACTCAGTTGGACTGCCCAGAAGCTCTCTGGAACATTTCTCTCTGGGAAGTCAAGTGTCGAGTCGAAGCGTGAAGATCAGCGCAGCAATGCTGATCCAAAAAAACAATGTCTCCCTGCACGTGGGCCTCTATATATGTCCTCTCCTCAGAGTCCACCCACGGATGTCCTCAGCTGGTCAAAGTCATACCCCTTGCAAGTGAGAGTTCATAGCAAAACACGACATGACAAAACTCAGTCTTCAAAGAAAACAGTAATTTCCACTTCATGCTAATATCTCAACATTGAAGTGAGGGCCAGTGAGATGGCTCAGTGGTAAAGGCACCTGCAATGCCCTCTTGGTGATCTGAATTTGATCCTTAGGACCAACATGGTGAATGGGAGAACCAAGAGCTACAAAACGTCCTCTGCCCTCCGCACGCACGCAGCACGCGCGCGCGCGCGCGCGCGCACACACACACACACACACACACAATAAATGTTATTAATAAAAAGAACAAGGAGTCAGCTGAGGTGCTGACCATAAGAAAGAAAGGCTAAGGTAGCTCAGTGAGTAAACAGCTTGTGCACAAAGACTGGAGTTCAGATCTGCAGCCCCCAACGAAAAGCCAGCTGTGGCGCATCCTGCCTGTAATTTAAGTGCTGGGGGTTGAGCATACACAGGCCGACCCCAGAGACTCATGAGCCAGCCAGCCTAGTCAAATCCATGTGCTCCACATTCAGCGGGAGATCCTAACTCAAAAACTAAGATAGAGGGTGACTAAGGAAGACACCTGAAATTAACCTCCAGTCTGTCTGTGTGCACACCCCTGCACGTACATACGTGTGTATACACTGAAAGGGTGAGGCTAACTTTGTAACCTGTATGTCTTCTAAAGCCTATAGTTTTGAGTTTTAGGTCCAGGTTAAGCTAAAGCCTCTTAATACCTTTCCAGAGAATGGAGGAATGTGACCCTATCTGTGAGGACAGATATAAAAAAAAGTGAGCAAGCAATGACCTTCACTCAGCAAAAAGAATGGCCAGACCCATGTCTTCAAGATAGTGTTTCTTAGCAACGAACCCAGATGGCCTCAATCCTTCTTCTGAGTAGCTCCTGACCTCCAGCCAAATCTTCAAGGATGAGCTAACCACCCCACCTTCAATTGCAGCTGCATCCACACTTGGCAGGACTGGCCAAGCTTGAGCACCTAAGACTAACCAATTATCTTACTTTATAGCTTCCTCATCCAATCCTAAATTGCCAAAACTGCAACTTCAAATTTCCCGCAATTTTTCTTTTAAAAACCTAAAGCCTTTGTCTCCCGGGGCCACTCTTTGCTGACCAGCAGGGGTGACCCCATTGCTCAATGGTTAAATTAAACCTCTTGCTTTTGCAATGAGTTGTGTGGTCTGTGAGAGTTTCTGGGAAGGGCGTGATCTTAAACTCCTGAGCTGTGAGACCCCAGGTCTTACAACACCACACACACACAAGAGGCACATTAAGGAATAAAATTAATAAGAATATGGTGCATTAGGAAAGTAGATTTCCAGTGCTAGTACTAAAACTTAATGGCTTTCGTTAACTGGTAACTGATAGGGGGAAGGAGACAGGGATATGATAAAAATAGTTGATTCTGCAATATGGATACCACTAGTAAAAACCATATACATTTAACAAAGTAACTGAATTCTGATCCCTATCAAACTCCTGCTATAGCATTAAAATTTGGGGATGGGGTAGAGTGAACTTCATTGGTGGTATTCAAGAGAATAGGGCTCCTTAAGCCCCTTCCCTTCTCCTGGGTGTCCGAGATGGAAACTGGGAAGGAGATGCTCAGCATCATGCCGGGGGCTGAGCTGGGACAGCAGTTCCTCTGCAGCCGAGGGCCTCTCTTGCTCTCGTGTTCTTCCTGGGATGGACGGTCCAGTGAGTTTTACTCCTTGTAGGCCATGTGTTCCACCACCCTGTTGCTGTAGCTGTATTCTTGTCACACCAGGAAATGGGCTTTACAAAGCTGTCATTGAGAGCAACGTCAGCCCCAGCATCAAAGGTGGAAGAGTGGGAGTCACTGTTAAAGTCACAGGAGACAACCTGGTCCTCAGCGTAGCCCACGATGCCCTTTAGTGGGCCCTTGGATGCCTGCTTCACCACCTTCTTGATGTCATCACACTTGGCAGGTTTCTCAAATTGGCATTTCAGATCCATGACAAACATGTTAGGGGTAGGAACATGGAAGGCCATGGCAGTGAGCTTCCCATTCAGCTCTGGGATGACCTTGCCCACAGCCTTGGCAGCACCAGTGGATGTGGGGATTATGTTCTGGGCAGTCCCATAGATATCACTCTACAGCTTTCCAGAGGAACCATCCACAGTCTTCTGGGTAGCAGTGATGGCATGGACTGTGGACATGAGTCCTTTCATGATGCCAAAGTTGCCATAGATGACCTTGGCCGGGGGAGGGGCTAAGCAGTTGGTGGTGCAGGAAGGATTGCTGACAATCTTGAGTGAGTTGTCAGACTTCTCATGGTTCACACCCATCACAGACATGGGGCATCAGCAGAAGGGACAGAGATGATGAGCCTTTGGCCTCACTCTTCACCAGTAGACTCCACAGCATGCTCGGCACCAGCATCCCCCCATCTTAGCAGGGTCTTGCTCCTGGAAGATGGAGAAAGCCTCCCCATTGAGACAAGTTTCCCGTTCTCAGCCTTGATGTGCCATTGAACTTGCCATGGTAGAGTCATCCTGGAACATGCAGACCGTGTGGTTGAGGTCAGCGAGGGCTCTCTGCTGGCAGCAGCACCCACCTGCCAGAGCTGAAGGAAGCCCAATAAGGCCTGGTTCACTTTGACCTTCACCCTGGTGTCTCAGGGACAAGGCTGGCACAGGAAGATGTGACTGTCTCTGGAATGGGAAAAAGCAGAGAGCTTCATTAAAATGTTTTAATGTGAAGTCAGATTTACTTTAAAAATGGAAATATTGATGGAAATAAATTACAAAAATATGCAGAATATAAGTCATTGAACCAATACTTCTCAATTACTTTTCTCTTAAGTTCTTTGAGACTCTCACCCAGTCTTGCGCCTCAGTTCCAGGCAGCGTCTATATAACCCTCTTTTTTGTTTGCAGAAAACAAGGGCAGGGGATACATTGAGCTCAAAGAAATATCAGGGGTAGTAGAACCTATGTGGAGTCTTCAAGTTGAATCTGCTGTGCATCATTAAAACACTTTAAGCAGCAATGCCATCATGATAAAAGCCAGTGAATTTGATGGAAAGCAACTATGTCTAAACAAGAGGTCTTTGCTATGGAGTTGTGTGGAATTAATGAGACAGCACTTACAAATCATCACGCGTGGCTCTCAATGGCTGCTAGGTAGAGTTGGAGACCACCAGTCCAACCCATGTCCCACCAGTCCAACCCATGTCCCACCGGTCCAACCCATGTCCCACCAGTCCAACCCATGTCCCACCAGTCCAACCCATGTCCCACCAGTCCAACCCATGTCCCACTTTGTTCTATATACAAGGCACCCAGCTAAGCTGCATTTCCCAGCCTTCTTTGCAGCTAGGTATAACAGCGTGGCAACAGACATCAAAAGTACATAGGTCAAAATTACAAATGACACTTAGAGCACTGGGTAAACTCCTGCATACTGTCCCCTTTCTTTGAGCTGAAAACCCAGCTGTGATTGCAAAGCCGGCAGCGAAAACACTGCCTTTGGGAATGCTTTGTGACCACACGGAATACAGTTGTCAGTTCTCCCTGGACTAATGTGCAGGTTTATAGCGCTTCCGCTACATCAGGCCCACCTTTGTCCTAAAGAACGCAACCTTGTTTTCCATAACTACTTCCTTTTTGCAACGCTATCTTCCACATGTATAAGCATTTAAAATAGCTGCAATTGACATGCATGTTGCTTTGCTCTCCTGGATAGTTTTACGTCAACTGACACAAGCTAAAGACATATGAGAAGAGAGAACCTCAATTAAAATTATGCAAAATAAATAAACAAATAAACACATTTTAAAAATTTTTTAAAAGAAAGAAAATGTTTCCATAAGACGGGGCTGTAGACAGTCTGTAGGGTATTTTCTTAACTAGTGATTGATGAGGTAGGCCCCGCCCATTGTGGGTGTACCATCCCTGGGCTGGTGATACTGAATTCTATAAGAAAGCAGGCTGAGCAAGCCACGGAGGGCAAGTAAGCAGCACCCTCCACGGCATCTGCATCAGCTCCTGCCTCCAGGTTCCTGCCTTGTTTGAGTTTCTATGCTGGCTTCCTTCAATGATGGACTACAATGTGGAAGCAAAAGCCAAATAAACCCTCTCCTCCTCAACTTGCTTTTCAGTCATGGTGTTTCACCACAGCAATAAAACCCTAACTCAGACATTTGCAATATCTCAATATTACAACTACCTTTCAGCATTCAAAAACTGTCCTCCAGGGTCTGAGGAGATGTCTCCGTAGTATTTGCCATGCAAGAACAAGCACAAGCATTCACATCTCCATAGCCCATAGCACAATGCTGGGTAACTCTGCAGCCACCCTCTGAAGGCAGTGGAAGGTGGCAGTGTGTCCTCAGGACAATCTGGCAGGTAGACTAGCCATAGGGATGAGCTCTGCTTTCAGCTGAAAGACTCTTCTGTTGTTATACAGAAAACAAAATCCCAAATTGTTCAGTTTTACCAATAAAGACTCAGGAGCCTGATGCCGTGGTGAAAACCTGCTAGCTCAGAGAGGCAGGCAAAGCATCCAGCTTATCTTCCTGCTCAGTTGGTGTCCCAGAAGGAAAAAGCCAAAAATCAAAGGCTAAAAACCAAAAGCTTGCTAGCTCACCGGACAGCCCAGGAGGAAAAAGCTAAAAGCGAAAAGCCAAAGAGCTCTTTCTTCTTCTCCACACTGTCTTGCTCCACCTCTTATCTAGAGTTAAGTTTATTAAGTCCTGTGTACAGAAAGCTCTTAGATTGAAGGTGTGTGTTAGGGCTGAGCCACACCAAACAATAAACAGGCTGTTACAGTTCACAATCAAGGTTCACAATGAGACCAAACACCCTGCAACACTAGTGCTCTTCCTCAGTGAACCAGATGGAAAATGATTAAGGAGGATCTGGATATCACTATGAGGCCTCTACATGCATGCACACACATTCATCCACATACACAAACATGCATTATACATTCACGTACCACATATATATACACGCAATAAGTACGTACGTTTTAATTTAAAAATTATCTTTAACTGCTGTAAAATCAAAATTGCTCAGAGGAATTAGTATGATGAAAAAGCTCTTGAGATTCTCCTTTTGATTAATGGCTATGGCATCTTCAGTCATATACAGTGATTAGAGAAGGTTGAAACTGAAAATTGTCAAGCAGGAAAAAAATAATTTGAGTATCCACTCCTCAGTAGTGACTCTTCCTGTTGCGACACTAGAGAGGCCAAGCCTCCCTTGCCCAGCAGTTACTCTCTTCCTAAAACAATCTAACTTCCTTAGTGGAAGTGGAAGTTAAGACCATCCTAAAAGCAGTCAGAACTTTCTGGATAATCAGATATTCCATTGTGATTATTCCCTTCATAGGCAAACAATACATCCTTTTGATTTTCTGTCATCTGCAATTTTTGTGGTCTTGGGTCCTTGAAAAGCCTAGCAGGAAATAAGTCCAGTGAAGGATCATTTCAAGATAATAGACTCTGTTAAAATATTCTCGATAAGACAGTAATGTCTCCAAAAATTTAGTGCAGACATAGTAAGGTTTAGCTTAAAAAAAGAAATGAAATCAACCCAGTAAGTCACTTCCACATTAATTCAAAGCATTTGTTAAACATCTACAGGACACAAAGCATTATCTTACTTGCCATCTCTTCTCTGAAGTGAGTGGTGATGGTTAACACTCATTGTCAGCTTGACTGGATTTTGAGTCATCGTGGAAACACACTTCTGGATGTGTCTGTGAGGGTATTTTCAGAAAGGTTTAACTGAGGAAGGAAGCCCCACCCTGAACACAGGTGGCACCAACCCATTAGCTGACATCTTGGACAAAATAAAAGGAAACAGTGAGCTGGACGCAGGCTGTAACCTGTGACTGCTGGCATCTTGTGCCGGCTGCCTCAAGCGCCCTGCAGTCATGATGAACTGTGCCCTCAGACTGTGAGCCAGAGTAAATCCTACAATTCTTATGCCAGGCATAAAATTAATGACAATAAAAACAATAAAAATAAAAACCAATCCCATGGCAGCTCAGTATCCAAATGGCTTCCCTAGTAAGGGGAACAGGGACTGTCTCTGGCATGAACTCTATGGCTAGCTCCTTGACCTCCCCAGCCCACCGTGGGAGGAGCAGCATAGCTAGGCTATAGGGGAGGACATTGCAGCCAGTCCTGGTGAGACCTGATAAGCTAGGGTCAGATGGAAGGGGAGGAGGACCTCCCCTATAAGTGGAATTAGAGAGGGGCAAGGAGGAGATGAGGGAGAGAGGGTGGGACTGGAAGGGAATGAGAGAGGGGGCTACAGCTGGGACACAAACTAAATATACTGTAATTAATATAAAAATAAAAAATTATACCGAAAAAATAAAAACCAATAAAAATTAATGACAAACTACGGCGAGATCTGCAGTACATAAGTAGATTATATCTGGACATCTTAGAAGGAGAAATTAGTACCTTTTGAAGAACAGAAAGAGAAAGGAGAAGAGAAAGAGTCAAAGTGTATAGAATAGAGTCAGCGCTGACCTTGTGCCCACCATTCCCACTTCTTGGCCTCTAGAAACCGTTATTCCTAAATGGCCTTAGTTATGCTGACTGCTTGACCCTCAGAGGGGATATTAGAGACTCTGTGGGTCTCCCTAGAGGAAGGAGGTCTCTGCAGACATACGGTTTATCTCCTCTCTGTGTATTTCTCTGAGTGTGTGTTTCATTCTCTCTCTCTCTCTCTCTCCTTCCCCCATCCCCCATAAAATGAATACTAGCAGCCACATATGGCCACTGTGGTGTTCCGCCTCACCAGTGGCCACGAGCCTGTAACTGTTGGAACCATGAGCCAAAACAAACTTTTCCAACTTGTAAGTTGCTTTTGTCACAGCAACAAAAGGTCTGGCTAGCACAGTCATCTTCCCCTGGGATGTTTCAGAAAGAAGGAAGTTTGCCTCACATGTAACCCAAGTCACTCTCTTGGCAGCTGCTTCAGTGAGTCACTTGTTCCTACTCACTGCCTCAGTTCAGCAGTGGGTTATTTATTTATTTATTTATTTATTTGTTATTTATCTATTTATTTATTTATTTATTTATTTATTTATCTATTTGCCTTGGTGCAGGCAGGATGACCGAGGATCCTTTTCTTTCAATATGATAATGACCTCCATGGAAGGATAAAATGATTGTATTTTCTTTTTGTTTCTTTTCTCCTGAATGCAAACAAAAACATACAAGTTGGGCTTAAAAGATGGCTCAGTGGTTATAAGCACGGCCTACTCTTCCAGCAGACCCAGGTTCAATTCCCAGCACCCACATGGCAGCTCAAAGCCATGTTTAGCTACAGTTCAAGGGGACTCAACACTTTATCATAGAAACAATAGTTTTGAAGATGGAAAACCTTCCATTTGTATTGAAGGCAAGCATTTCCTAACCAGAATGTTACCTCTCTAAATTCCCCGCCCACAGTAGATACAGCACTTTACAAGTTTATGCCCAAAAGTTTTGGATTTATTTTTCTACTTCTAAGCGCTCTCCAGAATTCTATTTATAGTTCAGAGATGAAGTCTTCCTTAGTATCTCACTGAGCACATGAGTCAACGACATTGAAGGCCAATGTTAGTTTGGTGAACACGTGGAACCTTTGGCCAGGTTGAACTGCTGGGCAGGCCTCCCCTTCGGAACGTCTCTGTTGCGGAGAGGGAGACTCGAGCATGGCAACAGAGGAGACCTCAAGACTAATACGCCGGTACACCTGCTGATGCAGTAGCGGCCACAGGTTTTAGGGGTCGCCAATCACTTTCTCGACGGCTGTAAGGGCTACTCCAGACATAGCTCGTGCCGGTGCGTGTCTCGAGAAGCCCTAGACTACAGCAGAGGAGTTAGTTCTGTTATTCCACTAATGGACCTAATAATAAACTGCCCCCTAGGTTCTGGTAGGAACTTTATACCCACAGATTCGTGCATCTCCCAACCCTCGCCGGAGAAGCTTCTTTTTACAGTAGGTGATGATTAATAACAGAGACCCACAACTGGCCAGCATGGAGAAAGTAGGACACTTTAGTGCTCAGCTGTAGCCCTGACTCCAAGGCTCAGAGATTATCGTGAAAGAGGGAGGTGATGGGGAGCTCGCAAGAGCCAGCCATAGCGGATGTCTGCCACAAAACCCATATTGTCAGTTATGCATATATGAACTCACAGATATCGTGACTGCTCCCATATGATCTGAACAAAATTGAGCTAGCCAAAAAATGCCATCATAGATGAGAGTGAGGCTCGTGAAGTCTCATCCCTAGCTGAGCAACTATTAGCAGCTGATGGCTGCTGAGGGGTGGAGAGTTAGTTTTCTTCAAGGATACTGTCTCTGAAAAACATCTCGTGCTCATGAGAGGGTTCTATACCCCAAACATCCAGGCATCACCAAGTGGACTCTGGGCTTAAAAACAGTACGAGAAGTAGGGAGGAGAAAGTGGTGGAGAATGGGAGAGAGATTGGGGGAAGACATGGAAGGAGTATTACATGAATACATAAAATTCTCATAAAACAAATATTTAATTTTAAAAACCATATGCTGGCGTGGTACAGGACGGTCCCCTTCTTCCTCCACGGAGCCCGTCACAGTGCTGCATAGCCTTTCCCACAGGAATTCATTCAGGGTTGGAAACACGGCTTCAGCCTAGCCACTCAGAGGCCTGCCCCAGGATTTTAAAAATCTGACTCTGGCTGAAAGAAGACACTTTTCCTATAGATGAAGAAATTACAGGTCAAGGAAAACAAATTTTCTCCATTAAGAACAAGATTTTCCTCACTGTAAAATCAGAACCAAATGCCTAAGAAACAGAAGGGAGACTTGGAAGAGCACACAGTGCTTAATGTCGGGTTCTAGACGTGGATGCCTGAAGATTGCTATGGTTCTAAAGACACCCTTCAGCTCTCTGAGTTTTCAAATATTCTTTCAGTCAAGCTCAAATTTGACTTAAACTACGTTGGAGTGAGCTTCTTTTCCTGTAAACAAAATGCCCTCAATTACACACTATACGGACAAACCAGCTTCCCCGGGGAAGAGTGGACACACGCGACAAGCTATTCTTTCAGTTAGCATAAGAAAGTTCTGCATATGGGGTCTGCAAGTCCTTCTCTGGCCAGTACAATCACTCTAAACAGCCACATAGGACTTTACGGAAGTGAGGCTCGAATGTGCTAGCATGTCACAAGCCCAACACGCTTATACTCAGCCAGTATACCCTATGAACAGCTTCATAAGGTCCCCGTCCTCCCTGCGAGGCCCACCAGCTCCCGTATGTCGAACCAGTTGTCTATGATACTTGTCTTTAGATGTAATTGCAACACATTTATGAATGTGATATCTAGGAAGTATTAGCAACCTATGGTCCATGACGCAAAATGCTACTGGGGCAAACCAAGAAATCAGAGCTAAAACTAACAAAACTGTTCAGTGACTGAGGGTGGTACGATTAGTGAGAACTTTTTAGGGCTCTAATTAGAGTTTGTGCGGACCGACCCTGGGCCACCCAGCCTGCTCCCGCGCACCCGGAGAGGCTCCGGACACAAGGTCCTCCAGCCTGCTACCTCCTGGCACTTTCCTCCGAGAACACCGGGGAATGCCTGCTACCTTTTGCGCCCATTCTCACACTCTGACCAAGTCCCATGAAAAACTACTTCACACCTGCACAAACTGAGAAATCAAAGAAACTGGGAGTCAAGTGAAGTCTTGAAGAGGTGAGTAACTTCCTAACCTTCGCTAGGAAAAGAGAAACCTCACGTGCCTACATTTTACCCTGTACAACTACACTCACTTCAAAAGCAATATGAGAAACACAGTGAGACTTCTTCAGTGTCTCTGTGAGTGCATTACGTATGTGTACACATGTGTGCGTGTCTGTGTGTGCTCATGAACATACGTGTGCATGTGAAGGCCAGAAGTTGAAACCAGAAGCCTGGCACAGTAGCACATGCCTTTAACCCCAGCACTTGACAGGTAAAACCAGGTGGAGCTCTGTGGCTCTGAGACTAGCCTGCTCTACACAGGGAGCTTCAGACCGGCCAGAGCTATGGGGTGAGACCATTTCACAACCAAAACACCACCAGAGGTTGACATCAAGTGTCTTCCCAATTACTCTATAGCTTACATTTTGAGCAGGGTCTCCCACCGAAGCTAACCGACTCAGCTAGACTGGCTTTCTGAGCCGTGCTCTGGCCTCTGCCACCACCACCCCCCCCCCCCCCCCCCGCCGTCCCTGGGCCCCCCCCCCCCCCCCCCCCCCCCCCCAGCACTGGAATTACGAGGTCCGTGCTGCTGCTACATCTCCAGCTTTTCTACCTGGGTGCTAGACACCAAATTCAGGCCACACAAGCTCTTTACCAGCCGAGCCCCAGCCCCACTACGGCTGTTCCTTGTCCCTCTCACCCATGCCCTCCACAGGCTTCTTCCTCCATCACACCTAACGTGTATTTCACTAGTAGAAAAGCTACTTTCAGCCATTAGGCTACTCCCCCATTAGTGTACACAAAATGAATGAGTGATAAAACTGGAAGATGCTTGGGGGAAAAAGCATGCTTCTTCTTTCACCAGGTTTTGTACATTCTTTTTTGTTGTTTTTTGTTTTGTTCCATACATTCGTACTCTGGAGCAATAAAGGTCCTCAATGAGCCTCATTGTTCCTCGCAGAGTTTGGGGGTAGTGAGTCCTGGACACAGTCCCCACAAGACAAGGGGTGGGGGGAGAGGAAAGACGAGGGGGATGAAGGGGAAGAGAAAAGGAAGAGGGAGAATTGAAGGGGAAGGTAGGAGGGGAGGGAAGGGGAAGGTAGAAGGGGAGGGAAGGGGAAGGTAGGAAATTGTTACAGCCAGAGTGCCTGCCTGCAGGTCGTCTCTACCAAGCTCCGTTGTTACTACCGTGTGCTTGGAAACTGTTCTGAGAACATTTCAGTTCTTAATGCAGGAGATGAGAAGATGGCTCGGTGGGTAACAGTGCTTCCTCTGCAACATGAAGACCCAGGTTTGAGTCCCAGGACCCACATCCAAAGCTGGGCATGGCTGCATGTGCCAGCACTGAGAGGCAGGGACAGACAGATCCCAGAAGCTCACTGGCTGGGTAACCTAGCCAAAGTGGACACTTAGGGTTCATCTAGAGACCATCTCCAGCTGATCCAGCTGATCTCTCAGCTGAAGCGTGAGGGAAGAGGTCTGAGTCCCACTCTGACCTCCAGATGTGCACACAGAAGCGGGTACACCATTGTTCTCAAATGAACGTACCACACACAAACACACACAGACACATAAGAAGGAATGCTTACGTTCTTGGTAAGACATCATAAATTGATTGAATCTCAAATTAAATTTGAAAAGGTACTTTTGCAAGAATGGAAAGGAAGCTAATGTTCTTTCTGTGAGAGAACACTCAGGATTTAAGAATCTAAATGACATCAGGAAATAGCTGGTCTCGGTTAGATGTGTTTGTCCTCTAACATGATTAAGAACCACATCATCTGGGGCTTTAAAATGAATTGGTTTCCCAGTGTTGTGAGAGAAGACTTGTGAAGTAACTTGTTGTATTTTGTTTCACCTTTTATCCCTGGGGATGAAGTATCAGACATAGCCCCTCCTCTGGGGAGGGCAAGTCCGTGGTCCAGGGGGTGGAACTTCCCTTCTGTGCTTAGAATCACACTCAAACTCCTGGGCTGGACGGTTAGCTTTTAAAACTCTTTTGATTTGCTTATTTACCAATCTACTTATTTATATGTGTCTGAGTGAGCACAGGCTATGATGCTACATGCAGAGGTCAGAGGACAATTTGTGGGAATCAGCTCTCCCCTTGACCGTGTGGATTCTGGGGCTCAGACTCCGGTCATAAGGCGTGGTGGCAAATGTCTTTACCTGTTGAGCCATCTTACCTGCACTGAAGGATTCATGTTTTCATGTTGTGGCACAAGTTCTAGCTCCCTCCAGCCAGCAGAATGAGGGACACACAGTTAGCCACCTTTCCTCCTCAGAACCGGGAGAGGTGTCAGCTACCCCGGCGGCCGCAGCCAGTCCAGTCCTGCCGTGCTCACCTGTGTCTGGCCCTAACTCTCTTGCCGCAGAATATGCTGGGTTCATTCCCCGGGAGCACATGGCACATGCCCTGGTGTTAGAGCTTTATTCTGTGCTTCTTGGACAGAACCGTTTGCCCTCCATTTTCGTCCTTGGATGATTCACATCGTCTGCTCAGGAAGGCTGTCTCGGAACATCTGTCTCACATGGCATGCCCGTCTTCCTTCTCCCTGTGTCGTCTCTCTCCCCAGAACTCATGGTTCCATGGTGCTGTATTGCACACTGACTTTCTGTCTGTCTACTGTCAAGTACCTCAGGGCAAGGGTTTAATTCACCACTGAACCTCCTGTGCCTAGAACAGCAGCGCCTACATGGTACATTGGCGTGAATTCATACGTGAGTGGATAAGTGGGTGGGTGGAGAGTGGATGAGTGACTGTAGTTTTGGCAGTGTAGATAGAGCATGGAGTTTTGAGTTCTTAAAGATATTTATTTTTTATTTGGATGCATGAGTGTTTTGCTCTCTCTCTCTTTCACACACACACACACACACACACACACACACACACACACACACACATTCACTGTGGGGATCAGGAACTGGGGAAAAGGGGATCAAGGTGATGGAGCCCACGCAGAATCCCAGGAATCAGGCTCGAAAACTCAAGGTGCAGGTCCAACTTCATCGTCCAGTGAAACAGCCTTGAAACCATGGAAAGGCCAGTCAGACCACCCCATGCTAGCCTCAACCACCAATGACAATCAGGTTGGTGCAACTATAAGGAAATGGGGGGGGGGGGGGGGGGGGGGGAGTTCACCTAGGCGACTTCCGTAAAGAAGGGGGAAGCAGTCAGCGCCCTAGCCTCGGATCCATCTTGAGGCTTCACTCGCGTGCTAGGAGTCCCTAGGGGATCAACACTGTGTGCCGTGGATCAGGGCCTTTTGAGGAGCGGGAGGAGTCGCTGATGTTTCACTCACCATTCCCTAGGGGCCTCCAAAAGGCTTACCAAGCCAGCCCCCACAGTTTACCACATGCTTTCAGCGCCTCCAGGGTCACACGGCACGGGAACGCCTGGAACCGGAGCTACAAAGAGCTGTTAGCTGCCGCGTGGGTGCTGCGAACCAATCCTGGTGCTCGGCAAGGGCAGCCACGTTCTAGTCCAGGGAGCCGTCTCTCCAGCCCCACGCATGGACTTTGGAGGTACTGGGCACTTCTAGCTACAAGCTGTCCAAGCTTCACCAGGCTTGTGGGATTACTGTATGGGTTAAACGAGGAACTATGTGAAGTTGAAGAGCCATTGTTTTCCCAGTGCTCATATCAAACAGGGAACCAGATGTGAACCGAGGCAGAGGAATTACAGCAGCATCTCTAATCTTCAGACCATCGTTTCCGAGGAGGGACAAGGAAAACCTCTCACACGTGCATAAAGATATGCTCAACAGGTATTAAAACCTTTTAATATATGCATGCACTTTGACACAGTTTTATTTCCTCAATTTAATCATAAGGAAAAAATAATCTATGGGAGCAAAGGTTTAGCTACACATATGTTTCCATAGTCTTATTAATAGTGGCAAGAATTAGAAGCACACTTGATGTTCAATAGGGAACTGATTCAATAAATTAAGGTACACCCATGTTATGTAATATTACATAACATGGGAACTTAGAAATATTACATGGGAACTTAGAAAGTGTTGAATATTTAATAGTGTGAGAAAACGCTTACATGTGCTCCAGTTTAAAAGACCAGTCTGGCTGCCAAGATAGCCCAGGCTTGCAAGCAAGACAGAACGTATTCCCACAACTTATCCTCTGACATCTACCAAGCTCCGTGTCATCCACACATCCACACACACAAGCACATACACATACATAAGATAAATAAATGTTAAAAAATAATATTAATCGGTGCCTAAAACACCTGTTCGGTTAAACTCATGGTGAATTCATTGTATTTTCTGTATTTTTTTCAATAAATGAATGCTGTTTTCACAATGGATGTGTTTCCTTCATTCCTTCATTCATTTTGTGGCTCTGGGAATCGAAGCCAGGCCCTGGGCCCGCTGTGCTAGGCTAGCACTACAAATGATGCTTTATATTTTAGGAAGAACAAATTGCTACCATCTTTATAACAAAGCACTACTACATTTTGGGGGTAGGGGAGAAATGAGAGAATCCTAAGATGGAAGGCCTGTCCCTGGTCGTTATAAAATGGCTCTCTTATCTTCTTTGTTAAGTGCATTGTTTTTTTTGTTTTGTTTTGTTTTTTGTTTTTTTTTTGTTTTTTTGTTTTTGTTTTTTGTTTTTTGTTTTTGTTTTTTTTTTTATCAATTAACTTGTTTGTTTATTTATCCAAGACAGGGTCTCACTACGTAGGCCTGGCTGTTCTGGAATTCACTATGAAGACCAGCCTGGGCTTGAACTTACAGGATTCCCCCTGCCTCTGCCTCCTGAGTGTGGAATTAGGCGTGCACCCCTCTGCCTTCCTCCATCATGTCGTGGATTTAAGTGAGCAATCCCGCAAAGGCCTCAGCACACGGTACTGCAGCTTTGTGACTCTGTGTGTGTCTGAGCCTCTGCATTACTCTGCATTAGCACATTTAGCTGCTGACCTTAGCTGGGCTGCATTTTTTTAAAGTCAAATTGACTTAGAGCATTGCTCATTAGATTTAAGTACTAGATGATTCATCATTTGCGGTAAATCTATTAGATAGATTACTCTGCAAGATTCACCATTGTCAGTGTGGCGGGCCTGCCTGGAAGTTAAGGATGGGAAGGGAAATTGAAGGAGAGAGATTCCTATCTGTGATTTGAAATTTAAACCGAGGCAGCTATGGCAAGCATTTGAGCTTCGGGCGAGAGGACCCAGGCATCTGCCACGTGTCTGAGATGGCCCACTCTAATAATAGCCCTGGGTCTCCTTTGGGAAAGCCGAGTGCCTTGCTCCACAAGGAAGAGTAGGCGTGCATGTCAAAATACTTTTAGGAGTGTTTCTTTACCCTTTAAAAAGATACTCACCATGTAGCCTGGCTGTGCATGTGATCCGTGGAACCAACAGTCGTGGAGTCTCTGCTGATTAAATATAGCTTCAAACCAACAACATGCTCAGCTGGGGGCCCAGCTCACCAGATGTGATCCCACTAATAGTGAGTGAGCTCATCCCTGGTGTGGACGCTTATTCATTCGGGAGAGAATAATGAAAGTGAGACAATCATTACGTCACCCTTTCCTGTACATTACCCTCCCCTGCAGCCAACAAGGAAACATGCTGCTGAGGTAGATGTAAGCTAAGTCGTGTTCTTGCTGTCTCGGGTCTATGAAGAGTGAATCAGGGGATCATCTCGGCCCAAACGAAGCTTTAGAGCTGCGTGATCATCTGCCCTCGGAGAGCTGGGTTTTGGGAAGCTTGCCCTCTCTGGCTGGAGCACATCGGTGTGAGACGGACTCTCAGTCCTTGCTCCCAGGAGCACTGTCTTTTTCTTCCTTTTGGAGAAGTTATCTCATTGTCCTCAGATGGCCACTGGGGAGGCGAGATGTTTCTACAAGCATAAAAACTTCTGAATAATGGAGTAAACTTTTAAAATAATGCATATGAGATCATGTCTTTTTTCATTTGAATGACTCATCTGGGCTACCTATCAAGCCACAAGTTCAAGCGAGGACAAAATTAATTTATAGATACTATTGTAAAAAAAAAAAGGGGGGGCTATGATATATCACATATGTAATAAAATACATATGCTACATACCAAAATTTATACACAAATGTATGCATTTTATCAAGCCAAAAGGAGGGGGCTGCTGAGGGCTCAGCAGTTAAGAGTGCATACTGCTCCAGAGTTCAGACGCCGACAACCATGCTGGGTGGTCAGAATGACCTGTGAGTCCAGCTCCAGGGCATCTGACTCCCTCTTGTGGATTCAAGGACACTGCACTCAAGTGCATAAACCTATGACCCTATCTCACACACACACACACACACACACACACACACACACACACACATACACACGGAGGGGGACAGCTTTTACGTAAAAAATCAGGATTATCTTTAGAAAGCTCACATTTCTTAATTAACAGCCTTAACCTGCTACTGAGTTTTGTTTCAGCTCTCCTCTGAATACAGGAGCAAGTCAGCAGCATGCAAGTTAGCAGATGTTTTTAAAGACCTCAACTTTCTGCAGAGGCTTGACCTGACTTTGTTTTCCTCTTGTCTTTTTTAGAATAGCACCACAAAAGAAAGGTGCAGTCTCAGAGGACAGCTACTTCATGACCTTGTGTGGGGCTCCTGGCTCCAACTCCTCACCCTCAGGTAATAAGCCCACCGAGCTTCCCAAAGGCGGCTGTGCTGGCAACCAGGAAGAAGTCAGGGGGCTGAGACAATGCTTACCCAAAGACAAAGCTTTCACATTGTTAATTTTCATTCTCTCCTCTCCTGTGTGGACTCCTGCTCTCTGTCCCCTTCCATACACCTTTCCACAAAGAACACTGAGAGGAAAAACAAAGTTCCTGAGAGTGGTCCCAGATCCATCCCTTTCTCCATTCCCTCCGGAACCAAAGTTCCCACTCGTGAAAGCAGAGCAATAAGCGGAGCAGCGAGCGGAGAGGTGGCTCAGCTTAGGGGTATGCCTAGAGCAGGTGGGACCCTATGAGTGTGTGTGTGTGTGTGTATGTGTGTGTGTGTGCGCGTGCGCGCGCGCGCGCGCAAGGAGGTTTCTAGAATCATGTGCACTGAACTTGACAATTTTTTCATTAGATAATAAGCTTCAGATAATTTTTCTCATTTTTCTTAGTAATTTATACATTACTTAGTTTTAAAACATAAGCATGTGGGTAATGGAAGGAATAGAAATAATAAAATCTAACTTCAAGATGGATCGATTTACTATATTTTTCCAGAATAGATACTGACCCAGATTCTATTTGCCCACTCTAGAGCACTTCCCTTCGTGGGAAGATCACACCTCATTACATCCTCACCCTTAAAGGGTCCCTCCAGCCTCGCTCTTTGCTTGGCAGGGTGACCTGCTTTGGCCAGTGAGGCTACAGGAAATATGCAGCAAGCAGGGTTAACATCAACACTTTCCTGAAATCCTGAGTTGAGCCATAGATTAATGGATGTGTTTCAGAAGACTTTTGTATTGCCTTTAGTCAACCCAGTGTGTGTGCGCGCCTGTGTGTGTGTGTCTATTACGTGTGTTTGTGTCTGTGTGTGTGTATGTGTATGTATGTGTACATGTATGGCTCTTTGCGTGTGTGTGCGTGTGTGTGTGTGCGCGTGTGTGTGTGTGAGTAAAAGAAAGAGAACTTTAACACTTTTAATTATTTTTCTCTTTTATTTTTTAAACATTTTTTAATATTTATTTATTTTTGTGTATGTATGTGTGCCTGAGTGTTTATATGTATAGCATGTGTATGCAGGAGCCCACAGAGGCCAGAAAAGGTTGTCATATCTCCTAGAGCTCTTATCACTGAGCCTTCTCTCCGAATCCCTTAACCCTGTTTGATTTGCTGTTACCTAAAGGTTCAAAAGAACTTCACAAAGCTCTTCTTTAATTAAAAAGGCATGAATTAGTGCAGTGGTACACATCAAAGTGGGTATTTTTCTCAGTGGGTAACCATGCAAACTGCACCATGCACACGCACACACAGAGAGAGAGAGAGAGAGAGAGAGAGAGAGAGGAAGAGGAGGAAGAGAGAGACAGGAGAGAGAGAGCTCACACATGCTCCTCATCTGTCTGTATCCACATCTGTTTGTGGCAACCGAGAATCTTACCACTGTAACACAGCTGACTGACTAACCTTCTGCCTCTTGCTTCCATCTTCCTTCCTATAAAGAGAGGACTTACTTTAAAACATTTCTTGAGTGTTTGTTTTGTTTTGTTTTGTTTTGTTTTGTTTTGTTTTGTTTTGTTTGAGATGGGGTCTTATGTATCCCAGGCTAGCCTGGAATCTGCTATGTGCCTGAGGTGATTTTGAACTCCTGGCCATCATGCTTCCATCTCCCAAGTGCTGGAATTACAGCCTTGTGCCACCAGGCCAGATTTGTTCGGTGCTGGCCTAGAAGCAGAGGCTCCGTCCTGTTAGACAAGCCTCCTACCAGCTGAGCTGACCCTAGCCCCTCTGGTGCTGCTTCCTTCACATAAAAAAGTAACTGAGAACCAAGTTGCTTAGTAACTTAGTTGAGATAACATTTCTTTCAAGGTGTTTCTCTGTCTTAGCCTTGAGTAAATAATTTTCCTTACTTAAGGCCCTTGTCTTATCCTTTTCTTTTCAGACAAGATAGAAGGAAAAGGATTCTGAAAGATTGTAGCAGATAAAGAAACAGAAGGTTCTCAGGCAGCTTCAGGCACCCGGTGAGCCTGGCACACCACTGAGATTTGCAGGAAGCAATGGACGGCTCCTGATAACATTAAGACTTTACTGCTTGGGTGTCCTCAAGTTCTCCAGCCTCGGCGTGGAGAGGGGACCCAGGGGACGTGGAGAACACAGTTCCAGCTGAAAGGGCAGCTGTAACTCAACTCCAGCCAATTGCAGCTGCTTGGGAACATGGACTCAGTCTTGCCAGGTCAGCAACTCCCCCCCTCCTCCCCGAAAAAGCCAGAGATCAAGATTTTTGTAAGAAATATCTCCATTTAAAGCTGTCACGTAAATCAAAGCTAAAAATAAAAATAATGGGAAGACCATTGAACATGTGAGCCAAATCAAATTTAAGTGTCCAGTCCTGATTTGGCCTGCCCACTTGTGCTGTCCGCTTCATTTCCCCCCAGAACTGGAAAGTGCTCCCTGCTCAGAATGACCTGTTTACAAGGACCCAGAGTGGGTTGTAAAGAAGCCTGCACGCACACAAATTCTGAGCAGTAAAGCAGGGTATACCATTACTCAGCACTGAGGAGAAAACAACTTCTCAAAGCTTGCTTTCAAGCTGGGCAAGGTGATGTATGCCTTTCTTTAATCCCAGCACTAGTGAGGTAGAAGCAGGCTGCTCTCTGTGAGTCTGGGGCCAGCCTGGGCTACGTAGGGAGTTCCAGGCTAGCTGGGGCTATGTTTTATAACACCATATGGAGTTACTTTTCTGTTATATAAAATTGTACAACTAAAAGCAACTTAGGGAAGAAATTTATTTGGGCTTATGGTTCCAGGTAGAGAGGCATAACAGAAGGCAGCCAGAGCAAGAAGCTGAACCACCACATCTCAGTCAAAGCCCCAGGAGGCAGAAGAGCAAATCAGAAGGTGGAGGGTATGAACTCTCAAAGCCCATCTCTGGAGACATGCTTTCTCCAGCAAGGCTCTGCCTCCTAAAATCTCCAAATCCTTCCCAAGCAGTGTCAGCAACTGAGGACCAAGCCCTCAAATACATTGCCCTGTGGGAGACATTTCTCATTCAGATGCCACACCCACCAACAGAATGGAAGAGGGGAAACAGGCTTCTTAGGCGTGAGCACACCCAGCGAGGGCCTTCTTGTCTCATAACATAGCACAGGGGAGAAGAGCTATTGAATACACAAGGCAGATACACAATGGACCCAAACGTGTCCGGAACCCATTCCACGACAACACACTCACTAAGACCACTGGACCCTGTGTGAGAGCAAGAGCCCTCGCACGCTTTGAAAGTTCTCACCTCAGTCCGGCATGGTGGGCCACACCCAGCACTGGAGAGGCAGAGGTAGTTGCATCTCTGTGAGCTCCAAGTCAGTTTGGTCTTTGTAGCAAGTTCAGGCCAGCTAGAGATGCATAGTGACAAACTCTGTGATGGCTACTTAGCCATTGCTGTGATAAAGCACCATGGTCAAAGCAGCTTAGAGAAGGAAACTTGCACTTAGAGTTTGTGGCGGTTGAAATAGGGATGGCTCCCATAGACGCACGTGTGTTTGTTAGGAAGTGTGGCCTTGCAGAAGTAGATGTGGCCGTGTTAAAGGAAGCATGTCACTGTGGGGTGGGCTTGGAGGTCTCACCCGGTGTGGCACACAGTCTCCTTCTGCTGCCCTCACATCAGGATGTAGAACTCCCGGATCCGTCTCCAGCACCGTGTCTGCCTGCACGCTGCCATGTCTCCTGCCATGATGACAACGGACTGAACCTCTGGGCTGTAAGCCAGCCCCAGGGAAATGTTTTCCTTTATAAGAGTTGCTGTGGTCATGATGTCTCTTCACAGCAATGAAACCCTCACTAAGACACAGTTGTAAAGAGTTAGAGTCTGCGGTGGTGGAGTGAAGGCAGCAGGCATGATGAAGCTGGCAGCAGACATAAAGCCGAGAGTGGACTAGGAATGACACACAGCACTGAAACCTCAGAGCCCATCACCCCGAGTCACAAAACTCCAGCAAGGACACACCCCTCAGGCCTCCCCAAGCAGTCCCACCAACTAGGAACCAAGTATTCAAATACTTGAGCCTGTGGGGACATTCTCAAACCACATTCAGGCCCCACTCCCAACCCCCAAAATTCTGTTTTTCTGCTCAAAAAGAACTGGGACCTCTATATCACTTCCCCCAAGAATCCAGATCATCAAGGAAGAGCGGGTGGGAAAATTGTGTCTTAGCTAGGGTTTCTATTGCTGTGAAGAGACAGCATGACCGCAGCAGCTCTTAACAAGGAAAACGTTTAATTGAAGCTGGCTTGCAGTTTCAGAGGTGCAGTCCATCATCACCCCGGCGGGAAGCATGGTGGCGTGCGGGCAGACATGGTGCTGGAGGAGGAGCTGAGAGTCCTACACCTAAATGGGCAGCAGCAGGAAGAGAAAGTGACACTGGGCTTGGGCTTCTGCAGTCTCAAAGCGGCATACTCTCTCCAACAAGGCCACCCCCAGGCACAACTCCCATGAGTACGAGAACCATTTTCATTCAAACCATCAGAGACTGTAGGAGCCAGAGGCCAGGTAGGACTGCTGTGTAGTGTCTTCTAGATGCAATGGGGCCATGAGACTTGTGCGTTCACAGCTGCTGTGGTTGTCTGGACAAGATCTGCACAGATCAAGGCAGCCAATGTTCCACCATGAGGAATTCCACCTCCAGCGATGGAGCTGCTGGCAGTCGGTGTCTGCTGAGAGAGGGCAATCGGCTGGCTGCGGGGACGTGTTCCCCGGTGGTTGGCCAAGCTCTCTCCAGATGCATTTATAGACAACACTAATTGGAGTTAGTGAATTATTTTTAAAAGGACATGAAAATGGGAGGAAACATGAGTAAGATCCCGCAGGAGTTGGAGAGATGAAGTAGGGGTGAATATGATCAAAATTTATCGACAGCATATATAAAATTCTCAAAGAATGAATTTCAAAATAACATTAAAAAATCACCTCCAGCACTCAGGGAGGCAGAGGCAATTGGATCCCTGTGAATTTGAGGCCAACATGGTCTACAGAATGAGTTCCAGGACAGCCAAAGCTACACAGAAAAACCCTGTCTCAAAACAAACAAACAAAAATTCACCTGCTGGGCAAGTTACTTCTCATTCTGTAACCTTTTTTATAAAAAGCTCCTAGCCTCAGGTATTTCATTATAGTAACAGGAATAGACTAATTCCAACACATAAATAGAAAACTTAAACTACCAAACTGGCTTGACAGTGGTGGCACACGCCTTTAATCTCAGCACTGGGGAGACAGAGGCAGGCAGATCTCTGAGTTTAAGGCCAGCTTGCCTTCCAGAGTGAGTCCAGAACAGCCAGGGCTACACAGAGAAACTCTGTCTCAAAAAGCCAAAAGACAAAAATACCAAACTCTTAGGAAAAAAAAAGGGGGTGGGGACAGAGGACAAACCTCACAGCCTTTCAACGCCATTACTCACCTCAGTACGCCTCCCCCTTACACTCTTTCTGCGATTGTAATATTTCCAAAGCCAAAATCGAATCATGTATGCAAATGAAGTTAGGGAGCTGAGGCAAATTGGAATGTGAAGAAGTTACTGCTCTGAGTTAAGAAACTGTTTTCAGAAATACTGAATACATATAATGAGAGTCGTGCAGTGTCCAGTACAGAAAAATTCATAAATCAGTAGACATTCAAATCTGGCATGGGGGAGGGAACCAGTCATGTTGGGTTCCCCCCCTTTTAGAAATCCTCTGGCACTGTACTATTTAATACTAATTGTTGGGCAGTAAGAAAATCTGTACTTTCACTGGATCCATCTCTCCACTTGATGAACATGACTAATAATGACAAGCCATTGGATTAACATAAATTTTGAATAGTTTATTCTGAATCTTAATCCCAGTATAACCTGCAGCTCATCTCCTGCTACTTCCATCTTACCATGCCTTGATGATGCTTCTTTTTCTCTAGAGCATGATTACCTTTTTTCAAAGGTCTTGCTTGATCTATTTCATCCCAAACTTGGCTTTTAGGACCAGCCTGCTCTGCATGTGGATACCAGTTTACAGTTGGGTAAACTTGGGCATAAATTCTCCTCTGATTTTGTGCCATCTGGAAGAGCACTCTCCTCACTTCTGGCAGGAGCCTTTAATCATGGTCACTTGACAATTTTTTTAAGGATTTATTTTGTTTTACGAATATAGTTTATGGACATGTGTGTCAGTGTACCATGAGTGTACAGTGCCCAAGGGGGCCAGAAGGGGTCATCGGATCCCTAGGAACTGTAGTTAAAGATGGTTGTGAGCCACCGTGTGGGGCTGGCAACCAAAACCCAGGTTCCCTGCAAGAGCAGCAAATGCTCTTCACCACTGAGCCATCCATCTCTCCAGTCCCATAATCAACAAAATCTTGTTTACACATTGGACGCTCCACTTCTTCCTGTATGTTTTAATGTTTCACTTCCTCCTCGACTGTATTGGTGAGTCACAGTAGGCTCTGAACTAATACAGGTGAATTAGTGACAGACTTGTTTCATTTAGTGCCAACAAAGACCTGTGCATTTGCTGCCGTTCTTCAGAATGTTGTCATAATGTAAACACTGAAACCACAGATTAGAAAGTCCAGATTTACCCAACTGTAAACTGGTATCCACGTGCAGAGCTGTCTGACCCTGAAAACCAAGTTTGGGATGAAACAGATCAAGCAAGACCTTTAAAAAAATATAATCATAAAATCAAATATTAAACACAAACCTTTTGGGACTGAGAGGCCTTCTCATGCCAGGTCTGCACAATTCTTCAAGTGTAGCTGTCTCACTGATTCCTAGAGAAGGTAGCTGAGTACCCACACATGAGGTGGTCTTGGCAGCAGAGAGATGTGGCAGGCAGTCTAGAGAGCCCACTCTAGAAGACCACTCCTTCCCATGGCTTCTTCAGCATGAGGGCTTAGAAAGTGGAGGTCTCTTTTCAAATCAGTGGACCTCCTTTCCATGTTAAAAAGATCTGTGAGCCAGGGGTTGTGCTGCACACCCTTAGTCTCTGTCTTGGCAGGCAGAGGCAGGCGAATCTCTGTGAGTGTGAGGCCAGCCTGGAATTATGCTTGAGACAGGGTTCATCTAAGATCATTGCCTAATGTGCACGTCATTCCGGGTTCCAGTAACACACCTCCACCAGAGGAAAGAAGAAGGCTGCTGCATTTCTTGGGCACCTGAATCTATGACCGTAGGTTCACACCCTCTGTGTGAGCTACAGCAGCTTCCTGTTAGCTTTGAGGGGTTAGTCCTGAGCTGCGTATGTTGTATGAGTAAAAACCACTGGCATCTCCACTTCCTCTGCAGACACATATGAATGTTAACACCCACCACAGGCTGTTACTGTGAGAGCCTGATCTGCTAATGTGTATAAGATGCCAGGACCAATGTGCATGTCCACACACTCTTTTTTGCTCATCTCAGCTGACATCCATAGAATATTCCAATTTCTACCGGTAACAATGGCAATGTAATTAATTACACTTTAGGTTGGCTTGTTCGCCGTGGCATTTCAGCATCTTAATCTCATCGGTAAGACGTCCTCAGATCACGTGGGTTACTTCTGGGAACAATTTCTGTGGCTGGCTAGTCCCACCCAGTGTGTGCTTTCCAGTAAGCTTCAATCAAAGAGTGTCCCTTCCCTGACCTGAGCATGCTGTCATTTTTCCAGTCCTCTGCGACAATCATCTCGGAGCCTGTCTTTGGCACTGTACCCTCTGTCCCTTCTTAATAAGATGAGTTATGGCCTGGGTGCTCTGAGTCCAGGAAGTGGTCAGTGCGCCCCTGCAGAACTCACCTCCCGTTACTAAGCAAGCAAATGGGCTTACACCAGTGTGGGTTTGGCACAGTGTCTCACTCTGTCTCCGCAATTACATCACTTTGTAGATAAAAGCTAAGGCTCAGAGAAGCCAAAAGATTTCTCTGGAATCCAAGGACCAGTAAATGACCAGTAAGTGCTCCAAGACTTAGGCTCTTCCCACCACATAAATACCCACGTAGGGAAGGCTAAAGCAGGCATGATCTATGTTCAGGTGATGGTTGCCTAGCATTCACCAGGAAGTGAGCATGTTTGCCCAAACAGAGATATGTTTAGAGAGTAACATGAACACTCAGATAGAGGGAGGAAAGAGAGAAGGATGCAGGGGGAGCAAAGCAGAGCCAGAAAGAGAAAGTGGAGAAAGAGAAAGTGAATATGATTGTTTTATTGTGCTATAAGTAAAATTTACATTACCCAGGCATAGTGGTGTTTGGATGTGATCCCAGCACCCAGGACACACGGGCAGCTAAGACTTCAGCTTACTTGAAAAAGGAACTGTTAGACATCTTTCAGGTTCCATTGAATCTGGAAGCTGGTTGTACATAAAGCTGCAGGATCTTTCCTCCGCGTACTGAACTATGTTTAAGGTCATCCTGGGCTAAATAGCAAGTTCTAGGCCTAGCCTGGGCTATGTAGTGATTCCTTATCTCACGAGCGTACAAAGAAGAATAATTTAAGGATATAGCTCAGTGTTGCGGTCCTTATCTCATGTGCAAAGCCCTGGGTTTGATCCCCCAAGTTAGGCTGTCATGTCACCCTATAAAAGCAGCGATGGCAGGCATGCTTTATGCATGCCTGGTGCACAGCTTTCCTAAGCCCTGGCATCTCTCTTAGATGACTTAATTCTTACCAAGCTTCTGGTAAGAATTGTAGGAGAGCATTGTTGTGCCCATTGTTTTGAAGAAGGAAAGAGACACAAGCTTTTCCCATGATTCACGGCACTCTCAGCAACATAGAACCCAAGCCTCAAGCAGGAGAGGACGTGGGTGTGAGCACTTTGAGTGCTGGCTGGAGATGAAGGGCCCGGTGCTGAGCTGCTTCCTTGGTGCAGGCCTTTTGTTTTTATGAAATGATACTGAGGCTGTGGGTAGAACTTGGTGGCAGAGTGCTGCCCTAAATGAGTCAGGACCCAGGTTTGAGCCACGGCACTGAAAAACAAATCAGCAAACACTTCTGTCTTGCTGCTTCTTTTTCTGCATCAGAAAGGCTAAAGTGCGAGGGGTGTATCTCAGTTGGTAGGGTACACGTATCTCCCATGTGTGAAGCCCTGGGTTCAATTCCAAACACCACAGAATTGAAGGTGGAGGACATCTGGAATCCTCCCAGCTCTTGCAGGACTAAGGCAGGAGAATTAGACATTCAAGTCCATCATTGGGTACATAATGAGTTTGAAGTCAGCCTGGACTGCATGAGACTCTGTCCCAACACACACACACACACACACACACACACACACACACACACACACAAACACACATACAAACACGCACAAACACACACACAAACACACATACAAACACATACACACACACAAACACACATACAAACACACACGCATGCACGCACGCACACGCACGCACACACTGCAGTTTTAACAGACCTTGTATAACAGGAAAAGAGACTATTGGGAATATGAATGTTGTTTATTGCTCACTTACTGTAGGGATGTCTATGTGGCCTGCAGGTTCACTCACTTACCTCTCCACTGTGGAGGATAAAGGTCAACATTGGATGCTTTCTTGTTTTGGTAATTTTTATTTCATTTTGTGTATAACTGGTTTTGCCTGCATGTGTCCTTTGGGAATGCCAGAAGAGGGAGTCAGGTCACTTGGAGTTACAGAAAGTTGTAAGTTATGATGTGGGTGCTTGGGATTGAACCTGGGTCCTCTGGAAGAGCAGCCAGTGTTCTAACTGAGCCATCTCTCCAGCCCCAGCGTGCCTTCTTCTATGGCTCTTTACCTTGTGTGTTTAGACTGGATCTCCCATTGGACCGAAACTCACAGTTTGGCTAGAACAGCTTGACAGTGAGCCTCTGGGGTCCTCTTGTCTACACCTCCCAGAGCTGGGAGCATAGGAGTATGCTGCCACACCCAGCTTTTCACGGGAGTTTTGTGGATCCGGGCTCAGATAGTTCACACCCTGAGCTATCTCTGAAGGTGTGTGTTTACAATATGAGTTTATCAAAATAAGATATAGCACCCAACACATGCTTAAGAGGAAGCCTGCTTCGTGTGCCACATCGGCTAAGCAGTAACTGTGGGTTCTGGCTAGCCTCAGGTACACTAATAGTAGGTAAGAAAAATAAAACCGTTTTGGTAGCAAAATCAAACAAACAATTAGGACAAATAACACCTGGCCAGCAACTCCACCAATCTCTGTGACGCTCACTAACAGCCGTAAGGAAAATCCACACTTTGACTGGAGTGCTCCAGCGTATAAACCACGGGGGGATGGTGCAGGCGCCCTGGAGTGCTCCAGCGTGCAGACCATGGGGGGGGGGGGGGGATGGTGCAGGCGCCCTGGTACAACAGCTACCTACCAGGCTGAGGAGCACGGGCTCAGGGCTCATCACTCGAGGACAGAGCGGGCACGGACACAAATGAGCCAGCCGTGTGGTTTGGGCGAAGTTCCTCAGCTCTTCTCTCAGCCTTGTCATCAGTTAAAGTGAGGTGAGATGTCACACACGACCGCACGCAGTGAGGACCAGCTGAGGTGGCACGGTGCCACCGCTTTACAAAGAACTATCAAACTCAGAATATCGTAATGACTAAAGATGGCTCAGGAGGTAAGAGCCCTCGTTGCTCTTGCAGAAGACCTGGGTTCTATTCTTAGCACCCACATGGTGGCTCGTGACCACCTGTGACTCCAGTTCCGGGGGCTCTGACACCCTCTTCTGACCTCCACTGCCACCTGATATGAACATGCAGGCAAAACACCCATATGCATAATATAAAATAATAAATAAAGGATTTCATTACAATGAATAAGTGTGATATTTGCTGACTAGTCATTGAGTGTCTGCAAAGTGATATTTGGTGCGCTAAGTATGTAATAAAATGTGTGTGTTGTGCCGGCTCTAAACTATTTCACTGTCATTACTCTGACTAGGGCAGCATGGGGTGCTTCTTGGAAATTTAATTAGCAGATACCAATAGCATCCACTACTACTCATTAAGCACTTGTGAGACATCAGTACAAATACTTTAAATACTTGATATTTAATTATCAGAAGAGCTGGTAAGAGTGTTGCTGTTATGTCTGTTTTATTGCAGAGGATGAAAGGTTCAGAAGTTTAAATAACTCCTTCAATCCATGTTCACAGTGGTCTAAATAGCAGATTTTGGAATGGAGCCTGAGTGAAAGAATGGAGCATTTCCTTGTAGTTACGTCAGTGGCATGTGCAGACATGTGCATTAGCCTTCTGTCACTGCACTAAGGTATCTGAGACAAGCACTTGTTGGAAGGAACGTCTCATTTGGGCTCACAATTTAGGAGCCCTCAGTCCATGCTTGGATGACCTGGTTGCTCCAGGGCTTGTGGTGAGGTGGGACCACAGGCTAGGAGCGCATGGAAAGGACAGTGCCTGGCTCATAGCAGTGGGCAACAGAAGAGAGAAAGGGCTTAGGGCTCAAAATGAAGGACATTCCCCCAGTGACCTAACTGCCTCTTAAAATGGGCCCCACCTCTTTAAAAAATGCATCATCTCCTAGTAGTAGGTCCAACTAGAGACCAAGCCTTCAGCATTCCGGCCTTTTAAGGAGCTGTATCCAAACCCCGAAAACTCATATAAGTACGAGTTCTCCCCTAGCACAATGATCTACATCGACTGGATGAATGGACATACATATATGCCTTATTTCAAGTTATCAGAATAATACCAGATTCTCACAGGCTGCATCATCATCATCATCATCATCATCATCATCATCATCATCATCATCATCCTTATCCTAAGTGATGAGACGAAAAGGAAATTTTCTCATGTCATCTAACAGTGATCTTGGAGAAATGGGATTTCAAAAGCAGGCTTGTCCAAGGAGACAGTTGGGCTGTAAGAAGACTAGTAAGAAGTGGGAAATAGTAAGAGCTGGAGAGGACGGGAACTCCAGAAGGAGAGCAACAGAACAAGAAAATTTGAACACAGGGAACTTCCCAGAGACTCATACTCCAACCAAGGACTATTTGTGGAGATAACCTAGAACCCCTGCACAGATGTAGCCCATGGCAGTTCAGTGTCCAAGTGGGTTACATAGTAATGGGAAGAGGGACTACCTCTGACATAATCTGATTGGCCTGCTCGTTGATCACCTCCCCCTGAGGGGGAAGCAGCCTTACCAGACCACAGAAGATGGTCTGGTAAGACAATGCAGCCACTTTTGATGAGAACTGATAGACTAAGATCAGAAAGGAGAGGAGGACCTCCCCTATCAGTGGACTTGGGGAGTGGCATGCCTGCAGAAAGGGGAGGGAGGGTGGGATCGGGAGGGGAGGAGGGAGGGGCTTATGGGGGATACAAAATGAATAAAGTGTAATTAATAAAAAATTAAAAAAATTTTAAAAAGACTAGACTATAAACTTAATCTATCGTGATAGAAGCTTCTGAAATCATTAATTTGAAAGTTTTTCCTGTGTGTGCATGTGCACACACACACGTAAATGCACGGCTGGAGCTTACAAGACTTCAAAGCCCTTCTGCACAGTGACACGCTTCCTCCAAGAAGGGCACACCTCCTAACAGTGCCATTCCCTACGGGCCAAGCACTCACACACGAGTCCATGGAGGACATTCCTATTCAAACCACCACACACACCTAGTTTTTCTTCTTTCTCTTCTGTTATCCTTTATCACTTATTTTTCTTTTCTTGATACTTTCATTTGAAAGTGTCTTATTATATACAAAATATACTCACTAAGCAAAGTAACTAATTACAATGAACTGAGTGCTCCTGGCCCAGGATGTGTCCTGTAGACAGCAGAAACCTTTATTTAAAGCAGTTTGAGCAATGTGGTGGTGGCACATGCTTTTAATACCAGCATTTGGGAGGCAGAGGTAAGCAGATCACTGATTTCGAGGCCTGTCTGCTTTACAGAGCTAGTTCCAGGACAGCTGGGACTACACAAAGAAATCCTGTCTTGAAACAAATAAAGGATTTTGAATAGATTTCAGGATCGAGGATTGGTAAAAGAAAAGAGGTGGAGTCTGCTTGGGGCTCTCCTCTCTGATCCACTCTGTTGGTGATGGTGGAGGGACCGAGCTTAAGCCCAAATAAAGCTTTTTGCTCTTGAAAAAGAAAAAAGAAAGAAAGAAAAAAGGAAAGAAAAGAGGCATTGGGTCTGAGTGGTAAAACATACTTGAGCATGGGCCTGAGTTTCTTTGACAGTCAAACCTTATGGGATTTCTGTTGTTTGTTGTTTTTGAGACAGCTCAACTCTATCTAATACATTTATATTTCAGTGTTCATGCTTCAGTGAGGATTTCTCATCTGCTTTATGTTTCTTTTTTGCATATTTTTATTCTAGTCTTCTCTCTAGCACTGTTTTCTTTCGGCTTTTCCTTCTTCCATAATCTTGCACTTTTATGCATGTATCTCCTTGAACCTTTCAGGCACAATTATAGTAAAATCACATCAACCAGCTTTAGAGATAAAAATTTCACCTGGTGTCATTTCATATTTTAATGACTTATTTTGTTAGATTCCTTCCTGAGCCTTGGGATCATCTATTCACTCTTGACTTTGGGTGTGTGGCCTCATGCTGATGCATTTGGAAGCTTTTAGTGTTTTTCCTTCTGTTCCTTCCTTGAGCCCTCACTGGTGAGGTCATCCTTGTCTCTCAACAGATCCTTATTAAAAGCCAAATCTAGAGCAGTGGCTTGGAATTCCTTTCCCAAGGTAATATTGAGGATCCCATGGGTCCATTCATAATAATTTTTATTATGAGATTGTATCTGCAACCCCCTTCCATTGCCACAGCTTTCTACAAAGCTGTATCTCCAAGGAGACGTCATATAGAGTTGCCAATTTTTTTTCAGCTTCTACTTCTGAAAAGGAAGGAGTTTTCTAACTGTAAGATTGGATTCAGACCCTCATAGAGCAATTCTAGTGCCCTCTGTCCACCAGGAGCTGGAAGTCCCAGCTAGCACCTGATGCTCTATGCCTTTTCCATAAACTGTAACCTCAGCTTCCTTGCTTAGTCATTTTTTGTTCTGTTTCCATTTAGGCAATATTTGTTTTATTGTTTAATCCAGCTATATCTTTATTCTTTGCTCACTATGATTTTGATATTTTATAGCCTTTTTGATTTTATATATAATTTTGAGATATGTGTATGAAGCAGTTATTAATGAAATGCAAATGCTCAAAAAATTGTACCTGCATGCTCCATCTTCTCTCTAGTATCTCCTCCTCCTCCTCCTCTTCCTCCTCCTCTTCCTCCTCCTCTTCCTCCTTCTTCTCCTCCTCCGAAAGATTTTCTCTGTGTAGCCCTGGCTGTCCTGGAACTCACTCTGTAGACCAGGCTGGCTTCAAACTCACAGAGATCTGCCTGCCTCTGCCTCCCAAGTGCTGGGATTAAAGATGTGCGCCACCACTGACTCCCTATCCCCTTATGCTTGAGGGCTTTACTCCTTCAGTTACTCAGCCTGTTCTCAGTTTCTTCTCTCCTAGGCCATCGCCATCATTATGCAAGAAGACTGATATAGTCCTTACTTTATGCACAGAACAATTCTTGTACTTGAAATCCTTTTCCAGCTACTTTCTGCCACTCTGTTCTTCTCTTTCTACAAAAGCTCTGCAGAGAGATCTGTGTTCAGTGTTTTCATGCTCTCACCTCATGCTCTCATTCTTTCCTTTGCTCATTCCAACCTGTCCCTGGTTCAGCCCTGAGACATTACACGGACAGTGGTTTGCTCCTCTTTGGTTTCAGTTGCCAAGCGAACATGTACAGGGAGAGAGAACAGTCTGGAAGCTCAGCATACGACAAGACATTAAAGAAGCGCCCTACTGTATCCTGATGTTAGGACAGAGAGCCCTAAGCTCTTACCTTTGTTTTTATCTCCCTCTCTCTCCATCTCTAGTATCAGAAGTTGCAGTTTAGCTGAGCATATCACTGCCTGGAATTAAGGCCACATGAGCAAGATATAAACGCATGGCTGGCTCTAGTTATTGAACCAAAGAAACAAACATGGAAATGTCTGTTGGAAGGGCAAGAGAGACCTCTAAGAAAAGTTCCCTTAAAGGGCTGCTCTGCTTGGGAGATGTCATTCTATATTTTTTCTGCCCTAAACATGTGTGTGGTGTGTCTAGATAACTTAGCTATAACAGATTGTAAGGTAGACCAGTTGCCAGATCTTTACTGTTCTATATACTGATTTAAAATTTGATCTATGATATATGAGGCAAAACTTGGTGACTGCCTTTCCTGTAAGAATTATAGCAAATAAATCCACAAATATAATTTTAAAATGAAATTTACTCATTCAAAAAGTGTTTAAAGTGATTAATAAACTAATGTTAGATAAAGACAAAAATGACTTCAATCTGAATATCTGAGCCTGGAAGATTTACAATGTTCCATGGAAACTTAACCATATCAGCAAGAGCAAAAGGGGTTTGCTTTTCTCCATTGGTAATGGGTAGTTGAACTGCATAGTGCACTGGAAAGGAGCTACAGTGACCCCTGCTGGAAGAATGAAGTGTTGGCATCTTCCAAGAGGCTAGACTTCCATAAATAGGGAGATTACAGATTCAAGCACAGAGAGATGCTGGAGAGAGGGCTCGGAGCTTAAGAGCACTGACTGTTCTTCCAAAGGTCCTGAGTTCAATTCCCAGCAACCACATGGTGGCTCACAACCATCATATAATGAGATCTGGTGCCCTCTTCTGACCTCCTGGCTCACATACAGGCAGAATACTGTATAAATAATAAAGAAATAAAAACAAGATGATTCTTTAAAAATAAATAAACAAATGGCACAAATGGCCAGGTGGTTCAGTGGGTACAGGGGTTTACTCTCAAGTCTGGAAGTTGAAGTTCAATACCCAGGACAGGACCTACATTTATACAGTATACAGAACCTATGACACAATCTCTCTCTCTCTCTCTCTCTCTCTCTCTCTCACACACACACACACACAAGAAAAATATATAATTAAAAAACAAAAAAATATAAACAAGAAACAAATATTAAAATCAAGAGACAAGGGAGGTCCTCCTCTCCTTCCATCTGACCCTAGCCTGATCAGGTCTCATCAGGAAACTTGTCACAGGACACAACCTCTCTCTCACACACACATACACAGAAAAATAAGTAAAATGTAACTGAGAAACAAAGAGACAAGGGAGGTCCTTCTCCCCTTCCATCTGATCCTAGCCTATCAGGTCTGTCTACATTGTCTTCCTCTATGGCCTAGTAAGGCTGTTCCCCCGACCCCCCTCAAGGGGAGGTGATCAAAGAACCAAACGCTGAGTTCATGTCTGAACTGTTTCCCTTACTAGGGAACCCATTTGGAGACTGAGCTGCCATGGGTTACATCTGTGCAGGGGTTCTAGGTTATCTCCATGATAACCTAGAGTATCAAACCTGGAGTATCAAACTCAGAAAAGACCCCTGGGCCCAGATCTTTTGGTTCTGTTGCTCTCCTTGTGGAGCTCCAGTCCCTTTTAGGTCTTTCTATCTCTCCATTCTTTCATAAGATTCCCTGCACTCTGCCCAAAGGTTGGTTATGAGTCTCAGCATCTGCTTTGATATCCTGCTGGGTAGTCTTTCAGAGGCCCTCTGTGGTAGGCTCCTGTCCTGTTCCTTGTTTTCTCTCTCTTCCGATGTCCATCCTGTTTGCCTTTCTGAATGAGGATTGATCATCTTACCCACGGTCCTCCTTCTTGCTTAGCTTCTTTAGGTGTACAGATTTTAGTATGATTATCCTATAGTGTATGTCTAATATTCACTTAAAAGTGAGTATATACCATGTGTGTCTTTCTGCTTCTGGGATAGCTCACTCAGGATAATCTTTTCTACATCCCACCATTTGCCTGCAAAATTCATGATTTCCTTGCTTTTAATTGCTGAGTAGTATTCTGTTGTGTAAATGCACCACAATTTCTGTATCCGTTCCTCAGTTATGGGACATCTGGGTTGTTTCCAGATTCTGGCTATTACAAATAAAGCTGCTACAAACATGGTTGAGCAAATGTCCTTGTTGTGTACTTGAGCATCTTTTGGATATATGCCTAGGAGTGGTGTAGCTGGATCTTGAGGTAGTGCTATTCTTAATTGTCTGAGGAAATGCCAGATTGATTTCCAAAGTGGTTGTACAAGTTTGCACTCCCACCAGCAATGGAGGAGGGTTTCCCTTTCTTCACATCCTCTCCAGCATGTGTTGTCACTTGAGTTTTTTATCTTAGCCATTCTGATGGGTGTAAGGTGAAATCTCAGGGTCGTTTTGATTTGCATCTCCCTGATGACTAAGGACATTGAACATTTCTTTAAGTGTTTCTCTGCCATTCGATATTCTTCTATTGAGAATTCTCTGTTTAGCTCTGTAATCCATTTTTTAATTGGCTTACTTGATTTGTTGCTGTTTAACTTCTTTAGTTCTTTATATATGTTGGATATCAGCCCTCTGTCAGATGTAGGGTTGGTGAAGATCCTTTCCCAATCTGTAGGCTGTTGTTTTGTTCTCACAACAGTGTGCTTTGCTTTACAGAAGCTTTTCCTTTTCATGACGTCCCATATATTGATTGTTGATCTTAGAGCCTGTGCTGTTGGTGTTCTGTTCAGGAAGTTGTCTCCTGTGCCAATGAACTCAAGGCTCTTCTCCACTTTTTTTTCTACCAGGTTTAGTGTGTCAGGTTTTAAATTGAGGTCTTTGATCCACTTGGACTTTAGTATTGTGCAGGGTGAGAAGTATGGATCTATTTGCATTTTTCTACATGTAGACATCCAGTTAGACCAGCACCATTTGTTGAAGGTGTTATCTTTTTTCCATTGTATGGTTTTGACATCTTTGTAAAAAATCAGGTGTCCATAAGTGTGTGAGTTTATTTCTGGGTCTTCTATTCTATTCCATTGATCCACCAGTCTATTTCTATGCCAGTACCATGCAGTTTTATTACTGTTGCTCTATAGTACAGCTTGAGATCAGGGATGGAGATACCTCTAGACAATCTGTTGTTATAGAGGATTGTATTAGTGATTCTGGCTTTTTTGTTATTCCATATGAAGTTGAGAATTTCTCTTTCAAGATCTATAAAGAATTGTGTTGTAAATTTGATGGGAAATACATTGAATTTGTAGATTGCTTTTGGTCAGATGGCCATTTTTACTGTGTTAATCCTGCCAACCCATGAGCATGGGAGACTTTTTCATCTTCTGATATCTTTTTCTATTTCTTTCTTCAGAGACTGGAATTTTTTTTTCATACAAGTCTTTGACCTGCTTGAATATAGTCACACGAAGGCACTTTATGTCCTTTGTGGCTATTGTGAAGGGTGTTGTTTCCCTAATTTCTTTCTCAGCCCATTTGTCTTTTGTAAACAGGAGGGCTACTGATTTTTTTAAGTTAATTTTGTATCCAGCCACTTTGCTGAAGGTCTTTATAGGTTGTAGGAGTTCCCTGGACTGGGGAAGGGGAATGGGAGGAGAAGAGCAAGGGAGGATGAGATTGGGAGGGGATGAGGAAGGGAGCTACAGCTGGGATACAAAGTGAAGAAATTGTAATAAATACAAAAAAAATTAAAAATCAAGAGACAATGGTTCTGGGTAGGAGCTCAACATAGTTGGTCTTCTGAAAAAATTAGAGCAAACCAGAAAAACTGTAACAGCAAGGAAGGCTATGTCACCCACTACCAGATGCATGAGGACTGAGTTAGGTCCTACTATGTTGCTCGTTGGGGAATAAAGAACTATCAAACTCAAAATATCATCACATGGAATGGAGAGATGGCCCAGAGGGTAAGAGCACTTGTTATTCTTGCAGAGGACCTGGGTTTGGTTCTCAGCACCCATATGGCGACTCACAGCCACCTATAACTCCAGTTACAGAGAGGGATTTAACGCTCTCTTACCTACAGAGCCACCACACACACACCTGGCACACACACATGTGCAGGCAAACCACCCACACATATACAAATAAAGAGATAAGTGTTGGACGTTTCTTGCAGGGAATTGGCTGTATGAGACTCACTTTGTGAACCTGGCTGTCCTGGAACTCGCTACATAGACTGGCCTCAAACTCACAGAGATCCTCCGGCCTCTATGCCTCTGTGTCCTGAGTGCTGAGATTTAATGGTATGTGCCATCATACCTGCTGATAAATAAGTTTTAAATATATTACTACAATTAATATGTATGACATGGGCTGACTGTCCACAGTGCGTGCAAAATGATGTTTTATGAATTAGGCACATAATGCCTAGTCTAAACTATTTTACTTTTGTAATCTAACTAGGACAGTCTGGTTCAGGTGTTTTTTGGAATTTTAATAGCACCTAAAGTCCAAGGTAGTAAATTAAATAGAGGTTTGGGTTCTAGGATCCTGTTCATGGCACACAGGTCTCCTAAGAGTTGACAGATCTACATACATTAAAATTCTCCACTAGAAGACACTATTTCTTCTGTCTTCTCTCTCCCCTCCCCCTCCCCAGAGTTATTACCTGACAACCAAGATGTGTTCTAGAAACACAGAATTGTGCAAACTTCATAGAGTGTACTTACACGAGCTAGGATGGCTATGACACTCCGGGTGAGACAGCCATGGGAACCACTGTAGGGAAGCCGTCACAGATACAGTCAATGGTGTTGAGTGGCACAGCGCTACACCTCTCTCTCTCTCTCTCTCTCTCTCTCTCTCTCTCTCTCGTGTGTGTGTGTGTGTGTGTGTGTGTGTGTGTGTGTAAAATCATGAATTTGCTTGCATTATTGAACCTATCACCTGTGGCAACAGAAAGCCAGCAAACAAGGATAAAATACTTCATTCACATCATGGAAATATAACCACAGTCTTCCTCTTTTGCCGGGGTAAAGGTTTATTTGGAAAACACTACTAACTTTAACCAAAAATAGACTTGTATTAATTCAAAGCTAGCTGCCTGGACTTTTCTGCAGGTGGCTAATTGCTGCCTTATTAGGTAAAAAAAAAAAAAAAAAAAAAAAAAAAAAAAAAAAAAAAAAAAAAAAACACTTGTATAAATATGCCTGGAAGCAGGAAGGTTGATCTGTGCTTTGGAGAAAAATAAAAAACTGGGAACAGTTTTGTCCAGTGTTCTCACCCGCAGGAAAAACATTTCTCAAGATCTTTTTCATTGTATGTATGTTTAATTTTGTTTTTCAAAACACAGGGTTTCTCTGTGTAACCCTGGCTGTCCTGGAACTTACTCTACAGACAAGACTGGCCTCGAACTCATAGATCCACCTGCCTCTGCCTCCTGAGTTCCTGGAGTCAAAGGCATATGCCACCAGCACCCAGCCCAATATTATCTTTTAATTTTTATATCACAGCAGCCTTTTCCTTTTTAAGTTTATTGATTTGTATTTTATGTACACTGCTGTTTTAAGTTAATTTATTTGTATTTTATGTACACTGCTGACTTAAGTTTTATTTGTATTTTATGTACACTGGTGTTTTTCCTTTTTAATTTTATTTATTTGTATTTTATGTACACTGGTGTTTTGCCTGCATGTGTGAGGACGTCAGATCCCTTGGAACTGGAGTTACAGACAGTTGTGAGCAGCCATGTGGTGCTGGGAATTGAACCTGGGTCCTCTGGAAGAGCAACCAATGCTCTTAATGCTGAGCCATTTCTCCAGTCCTTTATACAGCAGCTTTTAATTGGTAAAAGATTTTAACAGGTAAATGTCAAGTAAACATATGCAATTTTGCTTTCTCATTGGAGAAATGGAAATTATGGCCACCGTGATTCCGCCACCCACGCTGGTTAGAATGGTTGACACTGAAGGGGCTTGGCCACACTAAGTGTCAGCCAGGATTAAAAGACTGGAAGCTTCCCACACTGCTGAGGGGAGTATGGCGTGGCATGGCTCCAGGCTGGAGGGACTCCAAATGTCCGTCAACAAATGAACAGGTAAACAATTCATGCCATATCCATACAGCGCTGTACAACTCCACAACAAAAGGATGAGGCATCGCTGCAGCTTGAACACCCTGCTGAGTCAAAGAACCCAGACAAGAGGAGGCTTCTCCGGATGCTTCCACTTACTTAAAACTCTAGAACTAATGCACAGTCACAGAGCAGATCAGTTATGGTTTGCGTGGGAGGAAGAGAAAAGAAATATATCATCACATCTGGGCACAACTTGTGGGGTTTTAGCTGCTTTCACTACCTTGATTGTGGTAATATTCTACAGGTGCATAGATGGTCCCAAAACTTACCAAATGTTCACTTTAAAATATGCCATTAGCCAGGTGGCATATCTCACATGGCTCTAACCCCAGCTCTTGGAGGCAGACGAAGGACAATCTCTGTGAGAGTTCTAGGCCACTCCGGTCTACAGAGGGAGCTCCAGGACAGCCAGAGCTTCAGAGAAATCTTGTTTCAAAAAACAAAACAACAAAAAGCCATGTTGTATGGGCTGCAAAAAATGACTCAACATGTAAAAGCACCTGGGTCTGGTTCCCAGCACCCACAGAGAAACTTATAATTGTCTGTGAATTTTAGTTACAGGAAATCTAACACGTCTCCCTTCCGTGGGCACCAAGCACACACAAGATACACAGACATACACTCAAGTAAAACACACATACACATAAACTAAACATGAATTAAAATATAAGTTAAGAAATATGCCACGGACAGCTAATAGTGTGGGTCTGTGGTAGGCCACTGTGGCCACACACCATCCAGTAATTTGTCACTGCGCCTCCTGCTTACCCCTTTCCTTGATCAGCCCCAAATAAACCAATTATAAATTCATTATAAAAATCATTCAAAGCTCCCAGGCAGTGGCAATACACGCCTTTAATCCAAGCACTTGGGAAGCAGAGGCAGGTGGATCTCTGAGTTCCAGGCCAACCTTGGCTACAGAGTAAGTTCCAGGACAGCCACACACAGAAAAACCCTGTTTTGAAAAGCCAATATATGTATATATATATGTACATATATGTATGTATGTATATATACATACACATACACACATATATATATGCTGTCACAATTAAGGTATACATTTAGGAAAGGAGGCTGGGGATCTCACTTGTTAACATACTTCTCACACAAGCATTAGGATCTGAGTTTGATCCCCAACAGCTACATAAAATGCCAACTCATGCCTGTGCTCCCAGAGCTGGGAAGGTGGAGAAATGAGGATCCCTAATGTTTGCTGGCCAGCCAGCTTGGCCGATTTGTCAGGCTCCACACTCACTGAGAGGCCCTGTCTCAAAACCCCAGGTGAGAGAGCTCCTGAGCAGCAAGGCCAGAGGTTTACCTGCTTACCTGCGGCCTTCATGGCACAAGGGTGCTTATGCACACAAGGCGAAGGAGGTTAGCAGTGGCTAACATTCATTCGCCATTTAGAGCGTTAAGGAGATAAAAGGTGTGGGTGTCTGACAAGATTCGAAAGGTGTCAGTTTGGGGGAAGCGGCCAAATGTTTCTCAGGCGTGACTAAACACTTCCTGGTACCATTTTATGTGCAGAGGGAATGTAAGCGCAGAGGAACCATGGTCTTACTGTGCATTCACTGGTTGTGGCACGTTAGAAATATTTTTTTTCTTTTTTTTTAAAAAAAAAGCTCTGAACTGCCAGGTGCGGTAGCACAGGCCTGTAATCCCAGCACTCAGGGAGGCAGATCTCTATAAATTCAAGGCCAGCCTGATCCACAGAGTACAGGACAAGACAGCCAAGGCTATATAGAGAAATTCTCCAAGGACAAAAAAAAAACAAGCAAACAAAAAGCTCTGAACTTTCAGTTCTGGGCCAATAAAAATGGACATTGTCATGATGTCATGTTATTGGAAGTCACTATGGATTATTGTAAGTATTATTTGAAACGGCAAATATAAGACACTTTGCATGTAAGAGGTTTTCAAAATTGTGTTAGCTCTCAGCTCTAGACACTATGGGAGCTTAGGGGCAGGACTAATGATTTGAAAAGCTGAGACTGATGGGGCCATTTGCCTGTGGGAAAGGCTACCCTCCCTGTTCCCCTGCAGAAAAATGATGGAGTGAATGGAAGAGTTTCCTTCATGAGTTCCGTGGGTTCTTTTGTTTCATTTATAAGAGAATGTAGTCTTGTGGCTAGACAAAACTACTCTTGAAGCCAGATGATTCTAAAGCAGCTGGAAGAGGCTAGCTACAAAATCACCAACACTGAAACCCTGGGAAAAAATCAGCTAAACCCACTGCAACACAGCTCTGTAGACCACAGTCAGGTCCTGTGTCCCGTAGAGTGAGGCATCTTTTTAGTTGTTGTGTTGTTTTCAAGACAGGGTTTCTCCATGTAGCCCTGGCTTTCCTAAAACTCCCTCTGTAGACCAGGCTGGCCTCAAACTCAGAGATCCCCCTGCCTCTGCCTCTGCATTCTGAGTGCGTGCTCCACCACTGCCCAGGTGAGAGTGAAACAGCTTTAAATGGACCAAAATGGACTGAAAATTAGAAGGAAGGAGAGCAAGTAGATGAGAATAAGGAAGGGAGGGAAGGAGGAAAAAAGAAGGAAGGAAAAGCTCGTGAAAAACCAACTCTTACCTCAAATGAGATAAGAGATAGTTTATTCTGGAGCCAAACATGAGTGACTGTGTCCTAGAAACGGAGATTCAAGCTACTGTAAATTCCATGTTCCAACATGAACAGCTAAGTTCTATAGTAACAGAACAAGGAAAAGCATAAATCATGACACTTTTCAAATACATTGCTAGAAACATCAGGAAGGCAGGTCACAGAAAAAGCAGGGACATCTCAGCTATTGGCCTCAGAAGCTATCTGATGGCATTCTTAGCCTTTTGGTTGGAGACAGCTAGGGCACATTCCAAAGGATTTACCTAATGGTCACAAGACCTTAGGTCACACACAGAGAAGGGTGATCCGTGACTGTTAAGGAGGCTAGAGATGACCCAAAGTGATTTGGCTCTGGACTTGCTGCCATTCTTTCCAGGTCAGTCAACCTCGTAGGAGGTTCAGTGGAAGTCGTGGGTCTTTTCAACGGAAGGAAAGAGGAGAGGAAGGAGGGGAGGAAGGAAAAAGGAGGTAAGGGAGGGGAAGGAGGAGGGTAGGAGGGGGGAAAGAAAGGCAGCAGCGGCATGAGTCTGCGCTCAGAAACCAATGCTAAGAGCAGACCCGCTGTTTGATGCCAGCGCCTTCACGTCGGGGATCATAAACTTGGCCACTTCTCCACATGCCTCATGCTCATTACCCCCAGCCTCTGCTATGCTGCGCAGAACTGTACATTTTGATGTCTGTTGATAGAGGAGCACGAGTTTAAGCTATCCCTTACATACATGAGAGCACTCCTAAGTTCTAACACAGGCAGGATGGACAGCAGGTCACAGCTTTGCTGAGGATCTGTCTAATTTGCCCAAGGATTTAATGCCACCTAAAGGCAATGGTGGCAAACTGCACAAGAGAAAGAGAAGGAAAGAAAGAACCTTTCGGCTTGGATTAAAAAAAAAAAAATAGGTTTTCTGGCTTAATATATTTCTGTATTAACTCCAAACATTTACTGTGCTAGCTAGTTTTTTGTTAACTTAGCACAAGCTAGAGTCATCTGGGAAGATGGAGCCTTAATTGACAAAAATGCCTCCCACAGATTGGACTCTAGGCGTGTTTATAGGTCATTTTGTGGATTGATTGATTGATGTGGAAGGGCCACACCCAGTTGGACAGTGTCACCCGGGTAAGCGGTCCTGGATGGTACAAGAAAGCAGGCAGGCTGAGCAAACTGAGTAGCAGGCCAGTGAGCAGCAGACCTCCATACGTCTGCACCGCCTCCTGCCTCCAGGTTCCGGCCCTGAGTTTCTGCCTAGCTTCCCTCAGTGACTGTCACAGGCCATTCAATTCAAATAAACCCTTTCCCAGCCAAGTTACTGGTCTGGTGTTTGATCACAGCAGTAGAACCTATTGATATAACCAATATCATTAAAAAGTTGATTTCATTGTCAACAAACCTCGCATAAGCAAAATTAAAAGTATTCAGGAGGGGTATGTGCGAGTGTGTGTGAAATCTCGTGTGCGTGCGTTCATGTATGTGTGTACATGTCCATCCATGGAGAATGACCCCTTAAAGATTGGCGTTGACATGCTGAAAGGACTTGGAAGCTGCTTAGTCCAAGCTGCTTCTGACCTTCCCTGGGGTCCCCGACCCGAGCCAGTGTAGAGAGTGACTTTCTGAACACCCCCATAGCTATTTGGTGAGATAGTCCCTAACAGGAACACAGTATTCTTTCCGTATTCTTACCGAAACTTCACCAACCAGCAAAGATTAAACTCCTATCACAAGAAGAAATCCTGAAAGTCGAGTACCGTATCTGGAGCTTGGGAAACCATTGTGCTTGGCCTCTGTCTGTTTTTCTGGCCACGTTTAAGCTACCTGAAACACAACAGTCTATCTTTCTAAAATTGTCTCCATCTCTGCTTCCCTCTCTTCAGGACCCATTTTACCTTTCTTTTTGTTTATTTGGGTTTGTTTGTTTCTTTGAGACAGGGTCTCACTTTGTAGCTCTGGTTGGCCTGGAACTCATTATGTGGACTAGGCTGGCCTTGAATTCACAGAGATATACCTGCTTCTGCCTCCTGGGTGCTGTGATTAGGGTGTGTGCCACCATGCCCAGCCTCATTTTAACCTTTCTTTAACCTTCTGTCAGACGTCTGAGTGCAGTCAAACCTCTCCCGTGCACATTATAATCGTATGTGTCTATTCTCCTACTTGATCTGCTACTGTTCCTTGAGTCTTGTGAGCCCTCCCCAAGGGTAGAGGGGACAGTTCACCAACCTCTTCAAGTGTATTTCTTCAGCATTAAAACTAATTAGAGCTGTAAGCCATCATGTGGCTACTGGGAACTGAACCTGGCTCCTCGCAAGAGCAACAAGTGCTATTAACAGCTCAGCCATCTCTCCAGCACCCTGACGAATCAAGTAAGTATAAACAAAACTCCATAAGGAAACAGCAGTGCTAGGAAAGGAGGAGGGAGGGGTTCACGACTCCTATACCTAGCTGAGGAGTTATTGGAACTTGATGGCTCCTGAGGGGGGAAGTCCATTTTCTTTAAGGATGTAGCTCCACCGTGCTCTAGTGGATAGCCTCAGGACCGTGAGTATACGTGAGCTGCACAAATTAGACCCAGTGGGTTATTAGGAAAGGGATTGAAAAGAAGATGTAAAGTGGGGAGTGGGTGGGAGGGCAGCAGTGGGTGTGAGAAGAGCAGAGGGAGGAGTGGAGGGCAAATGTGATCAAATAACATTTATGAGATTCCAGAAAACTAACAAAATATTCTATTTTAAAAACCCTCGGTGTGCTGGGTATGGTGGCACCCACCTATAATCTCAGCACCCCGGGAGGCAGAAGCAGGCAGATCTCCGTGGGTTCTCGGCCAGCCTGATCTACAAAGCCAGTCCAGGATTTGATTGTGGCACACAGCTATAATTCCAGCACATGGAAGGCTAAGGCAAGAAGAGGGTCATTGTGAGTGCCAGATTAGCCTGGGTTAGATAGCAAGGCCTGTTTCAGAAAACCAGACAAAGAAGCCGAAGAGATGGCTCAGCTGCTAAGAGCACTTACTGCTCTTGCAGAGGACCCTGATCAATCTCCAGCACCAACATGGTGGCTTACAACCATCTCTAACTCCAGTTCTGAGGGAATCTCACGCCCCCATCTAGCCTCTGTGAATGCACACGGTGCACAGACACACATGCCAGCGAGACATCCATACACATAAATAAACCTTCTTTAAAAACAAAATAAAAAATGGAAAGAAAAACTAAGGACAAAACACCTATTTGTAGTGGAAGTTTACTTTATGTTATGTAAACATGTTTTTGTTTTAGACCCAGATGTGGGGCTGATTCAGATTGTCCACAGCAGCAAACAACTTGCCCTGGGCAGGTTCTAAGAGGGGTTTTTTGCCAGCTGCAGATAGTTTAATTCTGAGGACTCTGGAGAGGGAATAAAGGCCAGAGCCCGGAGAGAGAAAGGAGGCTGGCTCCAGGGAAGAGAAGGCTGCTGGTGTGTTCCCCCTGCTGCTCCTGGATGCTGTTGGTGCTGTTTGACAAGAAGAAATCAGAGATCTCCTGAAACGAAGACTGGACTTGCCTCCAGGAACCTGGCAACCCTAAACAGCAGGAAGTAGCTAAGGAAAACTATGTCCCCTCTCCCCACTAACCTTCTTTCTCTCCTACACGGTATTGGGGTGTTGGAAAGGATTGGTGTAGAGAAGAGAGGAACGGGTATAAAAAAAGTAAATAAAATAGTTTAAAAAAGTACACCAACAAGCGACACCCAGAAGTCTGGCTTAGAATAATGGGCAACTGGGTTTTTAAAGCTGTAGGGAAGACAGCAAGGTATGGAGAAATGAATATACTGTTTCAGGATATCAAGAAAAAGCTTACCGAGTCTGCTACAGCTAGTTTTTCTCCCACTTTATTCCCAGAAGGAATTCCTGGTTTTGCTTCATCATCTTCCTGCATTCCTTTTTAAAGATGGTTGGGAGAATGGTTGAACAATTAGAAAGTTACAAATGATATGAAGCGGTTTGAGAAAAAAAATGAATGAAATAGGAAAATTAGACGATTCCCTCAAGTCTCTCATTTTAGAAAAGATTGCAGAGTTGGCAGTGCAACTAGAGAATTTGTTGGTAGAGACTGAGGCGCTTGGAAAGCAAAAAGCGCTGCGGGTAAAGGGAGAACACCTGGTAACTGAGAGCGGGAATTTCCCAAAGGATGAAAGACGGAAGCAAACCAGGCCAGAGGGCAGATCGCCACCCTGCCCTGCTCTGCAAACTTGATGTCCAGGTCCCACAGACTGTGTGAGGCAATCAGCCAGGAGCAGCAGAAATCCATACAGGATGAAAGGGTTAAAGAGAAACAGCCTGACTCAAGAAAAAAACATTAATCTTGAGCAAACCGAGCTGGCAGATGAGCAGCCTCGGGTGAAGAGATTACCACCATCAGATCTCCCAGTAACCACCAAAAGCCTTAGATAGTAAAATGTTCGGTGCTTCAATTGTGGGAAATTTGGTCATTTGAAAAGAATTGTGGCCAAGCTGCTAGAAGTCTCACAACTCAAAATGGCTCGCATGTTAAATCTGAGAACTATGATACAGTCTGCCAGAGAGGCAAACCAGCCATTTCTGATAGCACTGTGTTCTTGGCAAGACCTGGAGTTTGTAGACGCTGCGAGAAAAGGGGTCATTTGACTATTGAATGCATGTCCAAGAGAGACACGCGAAATGTCTTCTTGCCGTTAGGAAACAGCTTTGGAGTCCTAGCTCGAGGCTTGATAGCAAAAAGTACAAGCCGTTCCAGGCAAGAGCAGCTGAGGGTTACCAGGTTATAGCAGAAAATATTGATCCAAAGTGTTTGGTTCCTTGATCATCTCCTTTTAAGAATGCAGCAGTAAGTCTCAATTCATATGAAAAGAAAAGCCATTTCTGTTAAACAGAAAGGAGGAAATGTTGTGGAAGTTTTGGTTTGTGTAATGTAAACATGCTTTTGTTTTAGTCCCAGGTGTGGGATATGGGCCGCTTTACATTGTCCACAGCAGCAGACAATTTGCCTCAAGCAGACTCTACGAGGGGCTCTTTGCCAGCTGCAGATAGGTTAAATCTGAGGACTCTGGAGAGGGACTAAGGGCCAGAGCCCAGAGAGAAGGCGTGGTGTGTGCTGTTGGCATGTGACGTAGCAATCTGAAGACACCAGAGCTGGATGGTGCGGCTGCTGGGAGCACACAGATGGAGAGAAATGCTTCTCTTCGGCGTGCAGTGGGTGGCCTGGACGAGACTGCTGGCTGCGTTTGCTGTTGACAGGAATTGGTATAACCCCCAAAAGAACCCTGCAAACCTAAACAGCTTGGAGAAGTAACGGGGTCTGCGCCCACTCTCCCCACTAACCTTTTCTCCCCTAGTGGGGCTGAAGGATTGGTGGAAGGGAGAAGTTTTAAGAAAGCCCAAATAAAATATAGCTTAGAAAAATGATGCCACATAACAATATCTGTGTCCTTCTCGTCCTCTGGCTCATTTTGTCTTCGCCTGTGTCTAGCTCGCTCTCTCTTCAACCTGTCTCTGTGAAATCTCCAGGTAAAAACTGTCTCTGAATTCCATGAACTGAACTGCCAGAAACTGGGCTCCACTGTGATGTTTCTCCACTGACTCAACTGAACTAACTGAACAGAACCTACTAGAACTCAGAGATCAGTGTGGCTCTGTCTCCTGAGTTCTGGGATTAAAGGCATGTACCATCTCTTGCCAGGACTAAGCTTTTCTCTACTTGGAACTTGCTCTGTACCAGGCAGGCCTTGAACTCGGAGATCTGCTTGTCTCCATCTTCTATGATTAAAGGTGTGTCTGTATTCCAACTGGATCACACAGACCTTTGAAGGTCTTTGGATGTGATCTCTTGCCAAAGCAGCCATGTTCTATATTAAAATTCCTCTACACATCCTGGGCTACATGAAGCTCAAAATAAATAAACGAAGGAATGAATAAATAATTAATAAAAATAAATTACAAGTAATCCAGGTGGGGCTGATTTGTTTATATTTAGCTAATCAGCACTGTCTCGTCCCAGCCATTTGATGCTTTTCAAATATCTCTACTCTTTAAAAGTCAAACTTGAAAGGGGTTAATAGCACTGACTGACCTTCCAGAGGAGCCGATTGGATTCCTAGCACCTACACGGTGGTTCACAACCACCTGTGACTCCAGTCCCAGGAAATATGAGGCCTCTTCTCACCTCGCAGGCACTGCACGCAGATGGTGCTCAGCCATAAATGCAGACGAAACATCCAAACACGTGATTAGATGGATAGATAGACAGACAGCCAGGTATAGTGGCGCATGCTTTTAATCTCAGCATTAGGAAGGCAAAAGCAACTGGATCACTGAATTTGAGTCCAGCCTGGTCTTAGTTCCAGTGCAGCCAGCGCTGTGACACAGAGAAACCTTGTCTCAAAACAACTGTGCTGGGCAAAGTGGCACAAACCCGTAATCCCAGCACTCTGGGAGGCAGAGGCAGGTTCATCTCCATGAGCTCGAGGCCAGCTTGGTCTACAAAGAGAGTCCAGGACAGCCAAGGCTACACAGAAAAACCCTGTCTTGAAAAAATAATTAAAACAAGTCAAAGTTGAGTCCCAGCTAAGTGAAACTTGAACTTCTCAAGACTCAAGAGAACCTAAAAAGTGTTGAATCTGCTTGTAGCCCAAAACTGATGTTTTCACATCTGGTCCTAGAAACCATGCCACCAAAGAAGACTGTGATGTTTTTCTCCTGATGGTTAATTCTACTCTTGTTGAGGTTCCTATTGAATCACAAATCATATTTAACAACTTGTGGCTCTGACCAGATGGCTTCAAGATTACACTGCATTGGAATGCAAGACTGCAGCCAATGTATTTGGCCTCTTCATTCTGAAACATTTTTTGCTGATCAAATGATAACCAGTCATCAAATAACACAGACACATTTGCCCTCACTTATCCAATTAGAGTGTTCGGCCAAAGATCCCGTATTTACTGAAAGGAAGAAGAGACCAGCTGAATGACAGTAATTAAACACAAGCTTTTGAGTCGCTGAGACCCGAGCAGCCGTGTTATCGCGAATCTCTCTATATCAAGAGATAATAATATGAAATTGTGAGGACTAGTGAGAGAACACATGTAAAGAGCTGCCACGTGTGTCACGGAGCCACCTGACACACAGCATGTGGCCGCTGAGCTGTCACTGCCACCCTGGTCTCCACACCCCCTTACTGTGTTAAAAAGTCTGGCTTTGGTTGGGTGTGGTTCTTGTCACGGAGCGGGAACGCCTTTGAACTTGTTATGACTTGAAGCTGGCTTTGAACTTCTGACCCTCTTGCCTTCACTCCCCTTGTGTGGCAGGTGTGCCTGACCTCGAAAATCTTTTATACAAGATGAAACATGGAGATGGGTGCACCGGAGTGTGGATAAATCTCATAAAAGCATCACTGGGACCATGAACAGTCTCGTTCACTTGTGTGAGGAACATTCTATGTCAGAGGCAACAGGTGAGCACACGAATGTCTTTCAGAACCAGAATGTATCAGCAATGAATCCATGAGCTGCACTGGTTTTGTTGGCTGTAATTAAGCAGGTAATCCCGACTTCCCTTGGTAGTGTGGTCATTGGCAAACACAGGTCTTTTATTCCAGTCCTAATTACTGTCACAGAAGCTTCAGAGAGGCTACAGACAGGACCAGCTAGATGGCCGTGTGGGTAAAGAATCCTGCTGCTAAGCCTGGTGACCAGAGTTCAATTCCCAGGGTCCCCATAATGGAAGGAGAGAACGGGATCCCACATTTGTTCTCTGAGCTCTGTATGCATGCTGCAGCCTGCTGTTATGTAGTAAAGTCCTACAAGATAAAACTTTCCGTCTTGCTGGACACTCCAAAGGGACGGAAAACATGTGTCTTACAGGAAACTCATGAAGACGCAGTTAAAAAACAAACAGACAAACTCAGAGGCCTCAGGAAAACTCTGAAACTGACTGGATGAACTAAACCCTCCCTTCCCCTAAATTACTTAGGTAGTAAAAACTGTCGAAAGACACTCTCTGACTCTGCCTGGAAGAGGCAGCACAGACAAGCTGCCGAAACAAGGCTCCAAACAGCCTAGCTACCGGAAGAGGGGAACCAGCTCAATTTCCTGGTTGAAGTGCAGACCAGCCAAGCTGCCTACAGGACACTGTTCTCAAAACTGTTGAGCACCTGCAAGTCAAACACTGAGCCCCAACGTTCCTCTTCATGAGCTCTCCCGTGCTGGGGTCTACTTTCGGTGATACAGCTGCCTTGGAGACATTCCTGCCTCTGTGAGTAACCTCTTGCCCATATTCCAATGAATAACCCCGGAAAAATTCCTGCTCCCAGGTGGACTGCATGGTGTCCTTACTTTGCTATGTGGGTGGTTGGTTCCCTGTGTGGGATGAGTTGATGTTTGTTCATGTCTTCCAAAGAACAGTGTCACACAACACACACACACACACACACACACACACACACACACACACACACACAC
>NW_026590809.1:2961707-2984838 GCF_907164565.1 Psammomys obesus | reverse complement strand
CACACACACACACACACACACACACACACACACACACACACACACACGTAAGCAAATAAATATGATTTTGTTGTTGTTTGTTTTGTTTTTCTGAGACAAGGTTTCCTCTCTGTAGCCTTGGTTGTCCTGGACTGGATTTGTAGACCAGGCTGGCCTCAAACTCACAGTGATCTGCCTTCCTCTGCCTCCCAGAGTGCTGGGATCACAGGTGTGCGCCATCATGCCTGGTTTGTTGTTGTTCAAAGAAGCCTTACTGGAGGCAGAGGCAGAGCTGATATATGAATACAAAGAGAGTCACTGAAGGTGATTAGGTAAGATAGCAAATAGAGCCCCGCTGGATTCCTGCTGGAGACCAGCAAGCTTCTGGTTCAAAGTAACCTGCATTTGGGTGTAAAACGGAGCCAATTGCCAATTTATTGTGGGGGCTGTCAGAGTAACAGTGTGTGAGGCAAGGAGGAAATCTGGTTTAACACGATTTAGTTAGCTGGTGTTGGTTCAATCTTCTAGTGCCTGACCTCAGGCAGGCAGTTTTTTTAGACATACTTACATGCAGCACAGTTTGGGGAAAAAGGTTCCTGGTAATGTTATCTCAATCCCATGTACACAATAAAGCCTACGGCCTGACTGCCTCAATGCTCTTCTGCAAAGTCCATGTGATGCCTGCCATGAAGTGTGTTCTTTAGCTTAAGGGCCTATGACCTAGTGAGGTCTCTGTCATCCAGATAGTGAAGAGGTCACCAGGCTACAAAGTACATGTGTCATCTCCCCTAAGGATGGGTTCTGTTGATTGAGCTAGGGAGAGAGAGCCTGGAATGAACACAGTAGTCGGGGGTCTGGTTGTGGCGTGGCCCTACAGATAACACGGATCGCACACTCCCAGCCTCCTGGGTGGGAAACTGATAGCCACATCCCTACATTCCTGGTTGCCCCTGCACAATCTGTAAAAGGGAGTGAGTCACCCAGGGCAAGGCCCAGCCTGAAGTCACAGTTGGATTCCATGTGAGGTACCTTAGAGCAGGGTGCAGCCCAATGTCCAGACCAGGCTTTTGTTATATTTTATTTTGCTTGTTTTTCAATAGTGCATTTGCATGACTTAAAATTAAAAAATATTAAAAAGCATACAGCAAAATATGAGCGTGAAAAGGAACCCTTCCAGCCCCAAACAACAGCTATGCGTTTCCATTCCACACGAGGCAAACAATGAGTGCTCCACAACACATCCCCCCAGAGAGTCGGTGCACATCAGCCTGCACGCTTTGCTTTCACTATGAATACAACATGCCTCACACACCACTTCACGCCAAAATGGCCACAGTAGGCCATGCTTTAGGTAACTCGTCCCATTCTGTGCTTTACTTAACCTGTCCACTATTAATAGAAATATTGGGCTGGGCAGTGGTGCCACAGGCCTTTAACCCCAGCACTGTGGAGGTGTAGGCAGGTGGATCTCCGAGTTCAAGGCCAGCCTGGAAACGCTCTCTTGAAAACAAACAACCAAACAAAAGAAAGAAAGAAAAAGAAAAACTGGGAGAAAGGTAGGAAGAAAGAACATTGGGAGCATGGTAGATTGGATGAGAATGGTCCCCATCAGCTCAGAGAGTTGACTGTTTGGTCTCCGGTTGGTAAACCGTTTAGGATTAGGAGGTGTGGCCTTGGTGGAGAAGATAGATCTCTGAGGGTGAGCTTTGAGGTTTCAAAAGTCCACACCAGGGTTGCTTTCTGTCTCTGTCTCTGTCTCTGTCTGTCTCTGCTTGCTGCCTATGGCTAAGAAGTAAGCTCTCCGTTACTGTTCCAGAGCATACTTGCTGCTCTGTCTATGATAACAGATAACACTCTGAAGCCATAAGCAAGCACTGCCCCATGCTTTCTTTTATAAGTTGTCTTGGTCATGGTGTCTCTTCACATCAATAGAAAAGTAACTAGGCCATGGAGCAAGCAAGATGAGTCAGTGGACAGAGACACTTGCCACCAACTTGCTTTCCCATTGCTCTGATAAAACACTGACCCACACCAGCTTGAGGTTGGAAGTTTTGTTTGGCTTACAGGTTACAACTCATCATCTAGGGAAGCCAAGACAGGAAGTCAAGGCAGGGGCTAAAGTGGAGACCACAGATGAATGCAACTTACTTGCTCCCACTGTTTGTCTTTCTTTTTTGCTTTCTTTTCTTTTTTTGTTTTTTGTTCTTTGTTTTGTTTTGTTTTTGAGACAAGGTTTCTCCATGTAACAGAGTCCCGGCTGTCCTGGACTCACTCTGTAGACCAGGCTGTCCTCGAGTTCACACAGATCCACCTGCCTCTGCCTCCCCAGTGCTGGAATTAAAAGACTAAAGGCCCGTGCCACCACGCTCACTTATCTGTCTTTCTCATACAGACCTGGTGCACCTGCCTGGAGATGGTGCCGGCCACAGTGAGCTGGGTCCTCCTACATTAATTAACAGTTAAGAGCATGCCCATAGACATCCCGTGGACCAATCCGAGGGAAACAATTCCTCAGCTGGCTTCCCTCTCCCAAGATGTATCAAGCTGACAACAATCAAGTTAGTCATCACTCCTGAAAGCCTGAGTGTGATCCTCAGAACACACACAGTGGCAGGAGGGAACCAACACCCCTGGATTGTCCTTTGACCTTCATACCTGCACCATGGCACACTGTATGACAATAAACAAACAAACAAAGAAATATAAAAAAAAAACTAAAAAAATGTAATTTTTTGCCATTACATATTAACTAAATAACTTCACCTATACATCACGTTGTGCGTGTGTGTTAGCTCTACCTATCTATAGGATGAAGTCTGTGTGTGTGTAGGATCAACTCTAAGGAAACCTGTTGGGTTATGTTTACCTGTAATTTTGATGGTGATTCAAAATTTTTTCTCAACAGAAGTTAAACCATTTTATTCTCTAATAAAAAAAATACATCTGAACATTCTTTTTTAAAAAGTTTTTTGAGGACTAATATCAGACCAAAGGCTCAGCAATTCCAAGAGTTCCTAACAACATCTCCCATCCTTGGAAGCTCACATCACTTTCTCTAGTGACACCCTCCATGCACAAGCAGCATTTTTTTTTTGTCTCCATGACAACACTTACCTACTTAGAAGCCTCAAATTATTGTTTCTAGGTTACAAGAATAAGATCTTGGGATTAAAACATCCTTCCCACTCCATGTTTTAAATAGGAAAGAGATCAGAAGAGGCTGTGTAGGGACACAGTGGAGCCCACTCCGCTGCAGGGGCCTCAGGGTTGATCCTCTTAGCATCCGTGTAGATGAGGTTTGTAGTCTGAGGCTGCCTTCTGCTATTCCCTTTGTCAAAGAGACTCATTTGTTTTCCTTCCTGCAAAATACATAGAAGGTGTAGGCAGGACGTGAGGCCTTGCCAGTGTGCCATCAGCTTGTTCCTTAAGCACAGAACTCGGTAGGACACTTTGTATCTTAGGTGTGTTTTAGCTTATTTTACAGCTAATTGTTTTGTAAGGGACTCTTTTCCAAGGAAAGAAAAAAAAATCTGTCTAATGTGATTGTCTTTTTTATTTCACTAGTAACCAGGAAAACTGAATTCAACTGACCTACTGGGAAATCTCACCAAGCCAAAGTAAACATGTGTACATTCTTTGCTGTCAGCACTCAAAGGCGGGAGTCTCTGTTACTTTTCTATTGCTGGAGAAAACACCATGACAGGTCTATTTTAGGCTTACAGTTCCAGAGGGTAGGGCCCCTGGTGGCTGAGAGCAGGCATGGTGGCAGGAACAGCTGAGGCCTGAGAAATCACTTCTTGGACCACATCAGAGAGAATGCACTAGACACAGCCCAAAGCCCGCCCCTACTGACATAACTTCCTTTAGCAAGGCCACACCACCTCAGCCTGCACAAATAGTGTCACCAACTGAGGACCTATTGTTCGAATACCCAGGAAAACAAGGGACACCTCACTCAAATTACCACAAGAGGAGTCTGTGACACATGTGTGTATGTGTGTGTGTGTGTGTGTGTGTGTGTGTGTGTGTGTGTGCAGCAGGAGGGGAGATGAAAGACTAACGGCGGTGAAAAGAATCAAGAGACATTAGAATGGGGCATGGTGGCACACGCCTTTAATTCTAATTGTCAGGAGGCAGAGGCAGATGCCTCTCTACGAGTTCAAGGCAGGCCTGGTCTACATAGAAAGTTCCTGCCCAGCCAGGGCTACACAGTAAGACCCTGTCTCAAAAGAGACTGAGAGAAAGGAGAGAGAAAGAGAGAGAGAGAGATTAGGTACACAAGTGAAATTGTAAAAAAAAAAAAAAAAAAAAATTAAAAGAATATTCAAATTTTTTTTTTCCAGTTTTTAAAGACAGGGTTTTTCTGTATAGCCCTGGCCATCCTGGAACTCACTCTGTAGATCACACTGGTCTTAAAGTCAGAGATTCACCTGCCTCTGCCTCCCCAGTTCTGGGATCAAAGGTGTGTACTACCACAGCCCAGCTTTAAATAAAATAAATCTTGACCTTTGCCCTAAATGAAATCTTCCCTCCAGATGCCATAATGCTGACCTGTGTATCTTTCCCTAACTAATGTAATCTCAATTTCATACAAAAACTGAAATGTTAAGTCCAGGCATGGTAACACGTGCATTAATCCAAACAGTAGTGACAGAGAAGCAGGAGGATCTCTGTGAATTTGAGGCCAGCCTGATCTATATAGCAAATTCTAGGCCAGCCAATTGAGACTTTGTTTCAAAAAAGGAAACAAAACAAAATAAAAACAGAAACAACAATCAAAAACTGAACTGTCCTGTGTGTACCAAGCTTGTTCCTACAGCATGATGAAATTCACCGACATTTCCACACAACCTTCTATCATGCCTTCCTTCATCATGGGCCTCTGCCCAACCTTCCTATCCCCTGCCCATTCTCCTATGCCCTCATCAAGCAACTTAAAAAAAAGAGAGAAAACAATTTGGAAAAAAAAAGACTCTGTTTATATCTGTTCTTTATTTTTCTTAGGAAAAAAAATAATAAACCCAAGAAACTAGTTTTGGATGGTCAGTGTTTTCATTTCAGAAGTATGACCAAGGCAAAGAAGACTGATAGAACCACATTTCCAATATTCTCGGTGATGTCCATCTATCACGGAGCAGGCAGAGAATAAAAAAGGATTTACCACCCTGGTTATTATGTTGGCTACCTTTCCCACTGTGATAAAACACTGACAAAAGCAGCTCAAGGAAGGAAAGGAAGGAAGGGTTTATTCTGGCTGGTAGTTCAGGCATACACAGCCAGCTGGTCACGCGAGTTACGGCAGGAGTCTGAGGCAGGTGGCCACATGTACAGACGTTCCCTACTAAGCCTGTGAAAGGGTGAGGAGCAGAGGCAGGTGACAGCTGGTGTTCAGCTACCATTTTTGTCCTTTTCACTCCACCCCAGACCCGGGTCCATGAACTAGTGCCACCTCAATTAGCCTGTTCCAGGCAGTTCCTCACAACCATACCCAGAAGCTAACCTTAGTCTAAATAATCCCTCACAGGTGTGTGCAGAGGTTGGTTTCCTAGGTGATTCTAGATCCTGTCAAGTTGACAAATTAACTATCACAGGTAGATCCTAGATCCAGTACTTAAAAAAAAGCATCTTTAAAATGTCCCATGATCAGTAATGTTTTGGTAACCACAGCTCTGGTTATTATTTCCAATTTATTTTTCTTTCTTTCTGAGACAGGGTTTCTCTGTGTAGACCTGGCTGTCCTGGACTCACTTTGTAGATCAGGCTGGCTTCAAACTCACAGCAATCACCCTGCTTCTCCTCCCTGAGTGCTGGGATTACAGGTGTGTTAAATAATTTCTTAAATCTAGAAATAGGAATATGTATGATACACTGTAAGAGGCCTTTTCAAACTTATTGTACATATGTTAGATTGTTGGAGTGTCCTTTTCAGGCTTAGTTATGTTGCCAAGGGGATTTTGAAATTGGTTTAAAGGGAAGCTAAAGGACTATTTCACCAGTGGTCAAGAGAAGCAACAACATAGAAGGCAGGTTGTAAATCTTGGCAACTGCTGGGAGGATGGAGATGAGTAAGAGAAAGGAGAGAAAGCCATGCCTTTCAAATTACAGTTCAGGGAAGCAGGCACATTCTGTCCTGGAAGTAGACAAGCAGCTGCATGTGGGGGAACAGTCGAGAGAGAGAGAGAGAGAGAGAGAGAGAGAGAGAGAGTGAGTCCAGGTTATATCAGGGCAGGCTTAGGGCTTGGAACAGTATCTGAGGAAGAGGTAGGAAAAGGACAAAAGAAAAGTTTGCTTTCTGAGTTAGAACTCGAAAAGCAGTCAGACTTAACACTGAAGACCTATAAGCTCCCGGCACAGGAGGGCGTCTGGGGAACATAAGCTCACTGTGTCACTTAGAGATAATCATTTTTCCCTCTTTCTTGACATGTTTCCAAATGAGTCTAATTTCCTGAGTCTTGTCCCCTGACTAGTGGGGGACAGGCTGGGTTGGACTAGCACCTTGGGGAGGGTCAGAGATGGAAACAGCTTTCCTTTAATGGCCTCCACTGGGCCTTGATACAGCCACTTTCTTTTCATATGCTATTTTATTACTACGGAGCAGCAACTGTGATACTCAGCTTCCTGTGTGTTACCAGGGGAGCAGGAGGTGGAGGCCCAAAGCTGATTTTGAGGGAGGTGGCCCACCCTCTCCAGCCTCCAAGCCTGCTAATATGCATGTGGCGCCTAAGGCACCCACACAGGTGCACGGTGCCGGTAAGTCTTCAGTTCCATCCTCACATGGGGTTCAGAACTCTCACAACAACACTTTCTCATGTCACAAGCACATAAGATTGTGTGTGGAAAACGCACTTTCTGTAAGTAGAACAGGACACTCTACTTACAGTGGAGGCTGTTGATACCACAGCATGTTATCTGAGCATTTCTTAGGTAGCATGCAGTGTGGATTGAACAAGATCCTCAAAGGGAAATGGATGACTACACTTTTAGGCTCATGGCTCTAGTGTGAAGATTCCCACGTACTTGGCAAGAACATAAATGTGTATGTAAAAGTGTGGCCTTAGCTTTTCCGTGCTGCCCGGGGACGGGTCCATACGGCGTTGTTTTTGATTCCCAACATAACTTAAAGGGAAAACTTACACAATGTCCGGAGCCCTTGATGTCCTGCAGATGAAGGAGGAGGATGTCCTTAAATTCCTCACCGCAGGAACCCACTTAGGTGGCACCAACCTTGACTTTCAGATGGAGCAATACATCTACAAAAGGAAGAGTGATGGTATCTACATCATAAATCTGAAGAGCACCTGGGAGAAGCTGTTGCTTGCTGCTCGGGCTATTGTTGCCATTGAGAACCCTGCTGATGTCAGCGTCATCTCCTCCAGGAACACTGGCCAGCGAGCTGTGCTGAAGTTTGCTGCTGCCACTGGAGCCACGCCGAATGCTGGCCGCTTCACACCCGGGACCTTCACTAACCAGATCCAAGCAGCCTTCAGGGAACCACGGCTGCTGGTGGTGACTGATCCCAAGGCTGACCACCAGTCCCTCACGGAGGCCTCTTACGTCAACCTGCTTACCATCGCTCTGTGCAACACAGATTCCCCTCTGCGCTATGTGGACATTGTCATCCTGTGCAACAACAAGGGCGTTCACTCGGTGGGTCTGATGTGGCGGATGCTGGCCCCGGGAAGTACTGCGCATGCGTGGCACTATCTCTCGTGAGCACCCGTGGGAGGTTATGCCTGACCTTTACTTCTACAGAGACCCGGAGGAGGTTGAGAAGGGGGAGCAGGCTGCTGCTGAAAAGGCCGTGACCAAGGAGGAATTCCAGGGTGAATGGACTGCACCAGCTCCTGAATTCACCGCCGCTCAGCCCGAGGTGGCAGACTGGTCTGAGGGTGTGCAGGTGCCCTCTGTACCCATCCAGCAGTTCCCTACTGAAGACGGGAGTGCCCAGCCAGCCACTGAGGACTGGTCAGCAGCTCCCACGGCGCAGGCCACCGAGTGGGTTGGGGCCACCACAGAGTGGTCCTGAGCTCTGCAGACACCTGAGCAAAGGGGGAAAAGGTGAAAGGAAAATAAAGTTCCTGAAAGCTGAAAAAAAAAAAAAAGTGTGGCCTTAGAACTGAACATTAGTTAAAAACATTATGTTGTGCCAGAGGGGCCATGCAGTGTATATATGATAGGAAATGATTAACACACTTGAAATGTGCTGAAGGAATAAAGAACAGAAGTAGGGAGTAGCCAGGGGCCTGGGGGAAAGGTAATATTTTAAGATCCCAAGTTGTAAGTGCTAGAACCCAAAGTATTACCAACTGTTAGGGTCAGAGACTGGGCTGGTAGCCCCAAACAAGCCAGGCTCAACCGTCAATAGGCCGATTAAGCAAGCAGGACATAAGGCGACAGCAGAAAGAGAAGAGCTGTGCTCTGTGCTCACCCTGGTGAAAGGGAGAAAGAGCTCAGTAACCATGGCCCAGTCTGCTTTCATGCTCCTGACATAAGTGTGTGTTTAAGCGGAGAGCAAAGGGAATGCAAAGTTAGGCACCCTGGTCAAGGTGTGGTCCCACCCTTCACCTTTGCGTAGGCTCCAACCTGCCCTGCACAGTGGCATGACAAGCTGTCAAAACTGTGTGGCAGATAAGCCCTGTGTGGGAGAGAAATCCCCAACCCCTGCTGGCAAAGACTCCCAGGCTCCTTCTTCTAGAGATTCCTGAGGAAATTCCAATTCCTTGAGGTTCATTGTTCCAATAGTCTGACAGCCAAAAGGAGGGATGAGAGTATCTCTTTAAAAGCCCTCACTCCTGCCAAGACAGCTACAGCGGGGCTGCAAGGGGAGCGGGGGCACTGGGCCGCCTCCGGGAAAACTGTGCATTCGAGGTTCTTAGGAGTTATTTTCCTCCTGTTGTTGTTAGCTAATATGTCAACCTCATTTTTTTCCTTTTTGAGACAGAATGTAGCTCTTCTTATGGAAGCAACATGATTATCTTGTTATTGGCATTATTAAGGGTCAGAGCCTGGACAGGTCCAATAATCCAAGGTCCGCTCTGTCCATATTAATGAAACAAACAATAACAGCAAGAAGCAGAAGGAGATTTACCCAAAAGGGAAGATCAGGGGCAAAGAGATCCAGTGCTTTTCCCCTCAAGTCCACGTGGGTGCTGGCACAGATTCAGGCTTAAGAGTCTGGCCAGAGTTAGGCATAACTATGCAGCCCTGCCGCCCGCACCGACCCTTCGTCTTCTCAGCTCCAGTCTCTCCTGCAAGACAGTCTGACAAGTTGCACATCTTCCTGGGAGACAAGTGTGTCCTCTGGCTGACCGAGGCTTTGGCCTTTTCATTTTCCCAGCATGAAATTCCTGGGGGAATTCCAATTTCTTGGTGTCCATTGTTTCAATAGTCTGATGGCCAAAGCCAGGGCCTGAAGCATCTCCTCAGAATTCCCCCATTTCCTTCCAAGAACACCGGTTACGATTCCAGCTCTATGCTGGGTGACAAGGGAAAAACTGCCTATACGCCAACATCAACACAGGGGGATTAGAGAGGAGCAGTTCCTTCAAAGGAAGGGACGAATTCTCCAGGAACAGTGAATGTTGTGCAGGTGGACAGAGCGGAGGATGCCTAACCCTGAGCTGAGGTTTCAGAAAGTCCATTGTTGGCTCATCAGAGCAGGAGAGAGCACAGCAGGCTGCCAACCCTTCACAGCACCAATCCAGCCTTTTAAAAGCTTCGCTCCCTCCTCCAGCGTGTATCCGTGCTGCGGTTTCTGAGGTTCACCAGCCGCAGACAAAGCGGACAGTTACTTAGGCACTGATAACGCCTGGGAGGCAGCAATGACTACCCAGCATGGGACTGTGGATGCAGCTGATAGAAGAACACTGGTCTGGCGGTCATTCTAGGCCCGCCTCCATCACCGTCTGCATAAGCTCGGGGGTGCACACCTGCAACCCCCTTGTCTACACACTGAGTTTGAGGCCAGCCCGTGCTACCTGAAATCCTGTCTCAGTGGGGGGAGGCAAAGGAGCACATACAGGAGAGGCTGCTTCGGTCTAGAGATAAACGCAACCATCCGAACAAAGTTCAAAACAGAGAACTGTTAACTGTGACTGAAGACAGTGGAATAGGAGGTTGCGCAGCAAGAGATAAAGAGACTCTAAAGGATACACAAATAGCAGATTTAGTGAGCGGCCAGTACCCGCTATCCCAGCTGAGATAAGAGTCCGCAGTGTGGCTGACTTCCAGACCTCACTGGAAAGAGTGAGGTTCACCAGCAGCAGAAAGTTTCAGGAGGTACCATCCAGCCTTCCTCCTATAGTCTGCTCACAGATTTGAACATCATATCCAGCTTAATCAGTGAAAAGGCTTTGGAAGATGGGTAGATTTGAATTAGAGAGGTAAAAATGTAGTAATTAGCACAGCTTGTTCATAGGATTTTCTTAAATATTTATCTTAAAGAAATAGATCCCCTCTAGTCCCAGCACTCCAGGAAGCAGAGGCGGGCAGATCTCTGGGTCAGAGGCCATCTTGGTCTACAGAGTGAGTCCAGCTATACCACACAGAGAAACCCTGTCTTTGAAAATACAAACAAACGAACAAGAACAAAAAAGAAGAAACATCATCCATCAGTCTTATTTATTCATCTTTTGGTGGTGGTGGTGGGGTTTTGAGACAGGGTTTCTCTGTGTAGCCCTGGCTGTCCTAGAACTCTTCCTGTAGAGTAGGCTGGCCTCTAACTTAGAAATCTGCCTGCTTCTGCCTCCCGAGTGCTGGGATTAAGGGAATTTGTCAAAAGTTAGGCTATCTAACAGGAAAGAGTTGACATGATTGACTAAGGGCCCCGGGCTGGAAGACCGCACTGGGATCACAGCTCGTTGCTGTGTGGAGGCTGAGTGAGACCGTCTCCAGAGGCTCGCGGAGCTTGGCATCCGTCCCCGGGTGGGAGCGCTGTCCGGCCGAGCGCGTGGCTGTGGGCGGTGGGCTTCGGGAGTACACAGCTTCGCTCTGACTCCAGCACTTTCTGGCTGGTGTTTGCTGTTGAGGTCTGCTCCTGACGGCAAGCCCGCCTGTGCCAGGCGCCAGGACTCCACCCTCCGAGCCTATCAGCTCAAACGAACTCTCCCTCCCACAGTCTCCTTTTGATCACGCTGTTTATCACACCAGAAAAGCAGCCGGTTAGCTGTGGAGCTGTGCTTAGGACAGCAGAGATTCGCTTTCCGCCTCGCTGACCACCTCTCAGGAGGAGATGAGAGGTTCTGAGGAGGCTGAAGATGGTGCTTTAACGCAGGACCCTCCGGAAGCCGAGAAAATCACCTCTCTCGACGCAGCCCTCTGATTCTCCCTCTTCACTGCCCCATGCTGGTCAAATTAATGGATGGACAAGTGGAGCGACTTGGAAATGTGATTTACAAAGTCCGCTTGGTTGTGAGATAAAGTGAGAAGGCTGGGCATCATTCGCCAATGTTTCCCTTCCCTTTGTGTTGCCTTTCCACGTGACAGAAGGGAGAATTCCTGTCACCGAGCAGCCGGTGTTGAAGCTATCACCTAGCATCTGACCCGGAGCTCAAGACTTTCTTGGTCGTTGGCTGAGGCCACTGCAGGGACAGTGTAGGCGTGGACTGGCTGGGAGGAGCAGTGCGAAGCCTCTGCGCTCACAGCTGGTCAACCGGCAGCACACCGTCCTGCAAGCTTAAGAGAACGTGTGGGGAGCCTGGCTTCTCCCACTGCGCAGGCTCGGAGCGGCCTGGTTGGTGAGACGCCGCAGTAATCTTCAGACCACTTACCCACACTTTTGGGCACTAGGCACTGACTTTCCAAGATGTTTCTGCGCCACTCATAGGCAAATGTGCAAGCACCACTCCCTATTTCATTCCTTTCCAGGAATTTCTTACTCAGTCCCCTCATTCCACTTCTAAAAACTCACACAATTTAATTTTCTTTTACAACCACATCTTTACGGCCTATTAACAGCTGTGCTTACATCAATACATGTTTTAAAGGTCTCAGTTTTGAAATTTATTTTATTTTAGTGTGTGTGAGGTATCTGTAGCAGAAGTGCAGATAGCATCATGCACACAGGTGGAGCTGATTCTCTGCTTAACCTCTGTTTTGTGTTCAGAGGATTGAACTCTGGTCATCAAGCTTGTGTAACAAGTGCCTTTATCCACTAAGCCATCTTGCTGACCCTAGCTCAGCCTTTAAATAGGTAGGGGAAAAAAAAAAAATCTCATTTATTAGAGTCTCAAGAGTGGCAATACAGATGCCTTCTTCTCTGGAATGTGCTTGTTACAAGGAACTAGAAAGAAAACACGAAAATGAGTCGAAGGTTCAGGGCCTGCTACTTTTTTTCTCATTCTGCTGGCATTGTGCGGGCTTTTCCCCTGGCACTTTAGTATCTACTTTTGCATCTAAGATCATGGTAGAGAGGTTTTATTTAAATAGAGTAGTCAGGGGACTAAGTGTGTATTTGTAAAGCTGTGGCTATTTATTGTAGAAAATAATGCAAGATAAACTGATTATATTAGCAACCTAATCAGTGTAAATATGTTAACTGTTACTTGATGAAAATGAAGCCAATGCTAACTGAATTAATTGGAAACAACAGATGTTGGCACAAGAAAATGTTACTCGGTTTATAAAACTGAGTCATGAGTAGATCCAAAGGGAAATAATAAGATCCACTCATTTTAAGCTTTTGTCTTTCTACATTAAAAACAAGACAAACAAAATAAAAACCCAAATCTCCATTGGAGAATAATTTGCATTCCACCAACTTCATCTTTTTAAAGCGAACAATGTGCAATATCTTTTCTTTCTTTTTCTTCTTTCTGTTGTTGTTTTATTTTTTTGAGACAGGTTTTCCTTTGTGTAGCCCTTGTAGAGCAGGCTGGCCTTGGATTCACAGAGATCCACATGCTCCTACTTACTGAGTGCTGGGATTAAAGGCTTGTACCACCAAGCCCTGTTCAAGTTATTTCTACATAAAACTTTATACTAACACTCCACAAACTCTACAGTGTTTGTTTCATAGCTTTCCTGTCCAGGTGGTTGATAGGAACATATGGACAAATATTCAAGGAGTAAACAGCAGTCTGTTCTTTATCAGGAAGTCTCCTATCAGAGAGCACTCTTCTTTAAAAATTATGTATTATTTTACGTATATGGGAGTTTTGCTTGCATGTTTGTATCAAGTTCCCAAAGGCTAGAAAAGGGCACTGAGCTCCCCTGGAGCTGAAATTACAGAGTTGTGATCAGCCACGTGGGTGCTGGGAATTAAGCCCAGGTCCTCTAGAAGAGCAGCCTTAACCACTCACTGAGCCACCTCTCCAGGCCCAAACTAATAATCTTAGAGTCTTTCTGTTGTTTAAAGTTTTATCTTCACTGGGGCCCAGAGATATAACTTTGATCCCCTGCTTTTGACTAAAAATAACAACAGAATAGATTTAAAATAAATGTTTAAAAAACTTACATAGTGCTTTCCCTGAAGGAAATTAGCCTTCCTCCTGGTCAGCCACAAGCCTGCTTTCTCAGGCCATATCTGACCCCAGCAATCTCTTCTAGGTACCCAGGGATTAGTCTGGCTGCCACCTTGTGGCCTCTTCTTCCTCCTGACAACTGCAGGTTAAGCTGATAGCCCTACCTCCGTGCTCCTTGACTTGTAGGCTAGGCCAGGCTAAGTTACGGGGTCGGAAGCTTGCCCACTCATCTAAACACTTGTAAAAGTCAGAAATCCCCTTTGTCCTAAGAAACTGAAGCTTGTTTCCTTCTTTTCAGGTCCCCACAATAACCATGTTGCAAGCGAGGAGGTAGGTATGTGCAGTCAGTATAACAAAAGTTATTTATTATGTTGGAGGTCATCACGCTCTTTAAGCCTATCTCCTCAAGGATGCTCACCTGTGTGACAGATCTTGGCTGAAGGTCAGTCTCTCACAGCGGTCTCTGATTCAAGTGTCACAACCCTGGGGCAGCCTCTCTAGGGGCAAGGCAAATCCAGGCGGCACCTCTCCAGCTGTGAGGCGCAGAGCATCGCTCTGGGTCTCTGCTTCTTCACTGTCCAGTGGGCATCGCAGGCTGCAGGACTGTGCCTGGTTATTTTGAGTGAGTGATGTCGCTGAGCTCTGGTTGTCAGGCGCAGCCTTGGGTATAGTGGAGGTGGACTAAGCTATCCTCAGAAAACTACAACCGACTTCTGTCATGCTGACCCACCATGATGTCTGTCCTAATTAGGTGTCTACTGCTGTGGGAAAACACCAAGACCAAAGGCAACGTGGCAGCAAGGGTTGATTTAGCTCTCATGTCCCAGTCAGCACCACTGAGGGAAGTCAGGGCAGGGACTTGTGTGGGAGGGATGCGTCAATAAAGAAATTGCCAACTGCTCCTTTGGGGGAAGCTTTTTATTGTGGATAATAGAGAGAAAATATCTGGAGGCATCTGGAAGAGTCCAGAGCAGAGAGGAAAAAAAAAGCAGTCTGGACACACCCAGGTCTAGGAAAGAGGGAAAGCCGTAGAAAGAGTAGGTATGATATCAAATAATACAGCAAAGAGAAGGGAGGTGGGGGGGGGGAGCAGAGAATAGGAGCAGGCAGATTATAAAAAAGACAGTATCTGGGAGGGGGACTCTTTTTGGCAGGGGTGTGGAACACCCGTTCTCCAAGTTCCCGAGGAATGCTAGCTTTTATCTAAGCACCAAAATCCTGTAGTTCAGCTTGAGCTCAGTTTTAGACATATGGAGGGCCTAAGACCTACCAGAACTTAGGGCAGAAAGCTGGAGGCAGGAAATGAAGCAGAAACCACGGCGGAACATGACTTACTGCTTTCTTCCTCCTGGCTTGCTCAGTTTGCTTTCTCACACATTCCAGGATTACCTGTTTAGGGTGGCACCACCCACAATGGGGCGGGCCTTCCCACATTATTCATTAAGAAAATGTCCTACAGGCCAATCTCATGGATGCATTTTCCAATTCAGGTTTCCTTTTCTCATACATCTCTAGTTTTTCCTCCAACTAACCAACACAGTCTGTTTCTGGTCCTAGGGCCAGAAATCGTTCAGCTCCTACCCTGCTGTTGCCTGGTTGTCCACTGTAGTGAGAATTTTGGAATTTGGTTTCTTTTAAAACAGAGAAATATAAGAATATGTTTTTGTTTTTTGTTTTAATCCCAGATGTGGGGATGTGGGGCTGCTTCACAGCAGCTGACTATGACTCTCCTTTTGCTCTGTAGGGGGCAATTTTGCCAGCTATAGATAGTTTCTGAGACTGTGTGAAATTTTGATTGGAATTCTGAGGACTTTTCAGAGGGTATATAAAAGCTAGGGCCCTTCAGAGGCATGGCGGGTTAAGTTATTGTTGGTCACTGTTTGTTAGTATTCATGCACAAAGAAACAAGAAGCAGGAATTCGGTGTCCTGATGGTGAAGATCAAAATTGCCCTAAGGACCCAAACAACTCTATCAGCAGAAAGGAGTCTAACGATAACCTCAGGCCCTTAAGTTTATTCAGGGATCTCTCTCCTTTCCTCTCTATCCTTTTTTCCTTCTCTAACCCAGTTAGGGAGCTGAAAAGGTAGAAGAAAAGGGGTGGAGAAGAGTGGAAGCAAGAACCCACAAAATAACAAACACTGGCTACAAGCAATGCCCAGATGTGGAGCTAGGCAGAATGGGAAATTTTGTGTGTGTGTGTGTGTGGGGGGGGATTTGATTTCAAATGCCACAGAGAAAGTGGCAGGGGATGAAGGGATAAATATTTTGCTTCAAGATACTAGCAAAAATTTGTTGAAGCTGCTATGCTGGGATATCACCTGCTTTGCTCCCAGAGGAAATTGTCTGTTTTTTTTCTTTTCCTTCTTCCCATATTCTGTTTCAAAAAAAGGTTGGAAGACTGGCTGAGCAGTTGGAAAAGCTGTGGGTGGCAACGGAGGGCCTGAGAAACAAACAAAAGCAGCCACTTTGCTCTCTGGTTTCTGAGAGGGTTGCGGAGTTGATGCTGCACCTGGAATAATTGTTGGCGGCAGTGGAAGCACTTGGGAAGTGAGGAGCACCAGGAAAGGGAGAACAGGCCCAGTGCTATTGCTGACTGAACAAGAGAGCAGGAGTTTCTCACAGGAGAAAAGAGAGAACCTGTGCTGGAGGGCAGTTGGGTGAGAGAAAGGCTGAAAAGGGTTGATCACAAACCAACCATGTCACCCAGGCAGGAGGAGGGGTGGCCCTGGTTTGTGAGACCACTACTGTTAGCTTTCCCAGTAGTTGTGCAGCATATGCCTGCTAATAGTGTGGGACAAGATTATGATAAGAGAAACTTATGATAAGAAAGGATTTCTATCCTACAGAAACGATAGATCTACGGCATGATTTTATATAGGATGCATTTGCCTTACATAAAACAATTTCTTAATAACTGGGCTACTAAAAATAGGATTATTTCCCCAAGACTGGAAGAGTTTGGTGACAGTTGTACCAGAGGTTGGTCTGCAACTGCAATGGTTAACATGGTGGAGGGAAAAAAGCCCTGAATATTGAACAGCAAAATAGAGCGAGGGGAACGAATATGGTAATAGATCAGTTGCTGGGTAAAGGACTACTGTTATATGCAAGAACACATTCAATTTGATGACACTATTGTAAAACAATGTAGCTTAACTTTAAGAGCTTAAGATAAAGTGGAGGATCCCAGGAAAAGCTCCACCTTTTTTTTTTTTTTTGAGACAGGGTCTCTTCTGTGTAGCCCTGGCTGTCTTGGACTCACTTTGTAGACCAGGCTGGCCTTGAACTCACAAAGATCTGCCTGCCTCTGCCTTCTGAGTGCTGAGATTATGCCACTATGCTTGGCTAAGGTGTACCTTGTTTATAAAGGAGGTTTTGGAGAAGCCTTCATTGATTTTTTTTTTTTTTTTTTTTAACAAAGATTAGTCTTAGCTGTGAACAAAGCCGAATCAGATCCTGATGCAAGACACGTGTTGATAGACAACTTAGCATATAAAAATGTGAAAACTGAATGTAAAAATGTTATGAGACTATTAAAGGTATGGGCGATGCCTATGAATGACTGGGTAAGGGATATGACTGATACTGGTTCTAGTGTGTACTATGCTAATGTCATAGGTCAAGCTGTAGCTAGAGGTCTCCCATATTAAATGCCCTGTGCTTCATTTGTGGGAAATATGGTCATTTTTCAAAGAGACTGTGACCAAGTCACTAAAGGTCTCAGATCTCAAAATGCTCAGTGCTTGATTGTAGGAAATTTGGTCATTTGCAACAAAATTGTGAGCAAGGCATCTCTAAGGTCAATGGTTTTTCTAAATATAAATCAGAAAGAAGTCCTAAGCTTCTTCCAGGGGTGTGCAGGTGGATGTGGCAAGTGTTGCCATTGGTCCAGTAAGTGTAGGTCCAAAAGAGATGTCCAAGGCAATTTCTTGCCATTGGGAAATGAAAGAGGGGCCTAGCTTGAGGCCCTGCAGCAAAATTCCAAGCTGTTTTAGGACAAGAGCAACCAAGACTCACTAGGTTATAGAAAAACCTTTGGAATTAGATCAACCTATATACTATACAATGTGTTAACATCAGAATGGAAACATGCAAAAGTTTTGCATTGGGGGGTGTGGATTTGCTTATATTTTCACAGGAAATGAAAATTTATGGTTATTTATCATCAAAACTGATAAAGATTAGACTTGAGAAGGAGAGGTCTCCTGAAAATCTTGGCAACTGATCCAAAAACTGCTTATTTCATTGAAAAATTTCCTGTTACACATAACATAACTAATGGTTTAAAACAGAAAGGGAGAAATGTACTGAGAATTTTGGTTTCTTAAAAAAAAAAAAAACAGAAACATAAAAATATATTTTTGTTTTAATCCCAGGTGTGGTGATACAGAGCTGCTTTGTGGCAGCTGTGATTTTCCTTGTGCTCTGCAGAGGGTGATTTTGCCAGCTGCAGACAGTTACTGAGATTGTGTGACCTTGGGAATTCTGGTGATTTTTCAGAGGCTGTATAAATACTAGAGCCCCTGAGAGGCATGGCGGGTTGCTGGCTGAGCGTTGGTTGTTATTGGTCATGGTTTGTTAAGTAGTCATGCTCAAGGAAAAAACAAGACACAGCAGAAATTAGCTATCCTGACGGCAAATATCAAACTTGCCCCAAGGAACTTGATACTGCCAATCAACAGGAAGTAGTCTAACAATAATCTCACCCTCTTTCCAACCCTTGACTTTATTCAGGGATCTCTTTCCTTTCCTCTCTATCCTTTTTTGTCTCTTATCTAGTGTTAGGGGGTTAAATGGGTGGAAGAAAAGGGGTGGAGAAGGGTAGAAGAACAAAGAACCCACAAAGTAGCAAACACCATCTGGAAGAGTCCAGAGCAGAGAAAAAAAAAAGCAGTCTGGACACACCCAGGTCTAAGAAAGAGAGAAAGCCGTAAAAAGAGTAGGTATGATATCTACAGTTCATGGCTTTATTAACTTTTCTGATAAACTCTTTACTAGCTAGTAATCCATTTCAGTGTCCTATTTGAATCCCCTCAAATCTAACAATTAGTATACATATTATACCATATTTTTCATTCAAAATTAAGTAGTATTTGGATGATACTCAAGTAAGAAAAAAATTATAAGTATTTACATTAATATGAAAATAGAAGATGAGCAAGATAAATTCTTAATCGATAGCATTCTCCCCTTTCTGCCTCCTCTGCCACCATGGCACCTCTGAAAAAGCTTGAGGCAGCCAGGCTGGCCTGGAACTCAGAGATCTGCCTGTTTATGCCTCCCCGAGTGCTGGGATTACAGGCATGCAACATAACGTCTGGCTAACTTTGATATTAAGCATCGCCTGTCTCAATGTTTTGTACACACACACTTCTCTAACCTTGTGATTGGTTTAATAAAGAGTTGAACGGCCAATAGCAAAGGCAAAAGAGACAGGCATCATTTCCAGGCAGAGATAGGAACTCTGTGAAAGAATCAGGTTCTGAAGAGTAGCCAGCTAAACACAGAAACAAGTGCCAAGACTAAGACTGCGAGGTAGTGGGTCACGTGGCAGAACATAGATTAATATAAAGGGGTAACAATCTAATTGGGAACAAGCTGAAGATATGACCAAACCTATCTAATTAATAAAAAGTGTTCATGTCATTACTTGGGAGCAGGTGGTCCAAAGAAAGTCCCATTTTAAGTCTTGTGTAGCCTAGGATGACCTTGAACTTGCCATGTAGCTGTGGATGAACTTGAACTCATTCTCCTGCTGCCACCTCTGAAGTGCTGGGCTATACATGTGCTACCATGTCCAGTTGGTAAAAACGATTTTAATACAACACTCCTACCTTTGGAAAGGTTATCCCAGCACTTGGGAGGCAGGGACAGGTGACCGAGGCCAGCCTAGTCTACAGAGTGAGCTGCAGGACAGCCAGGAGCTAGGGCTGTACAGAGAAATCCTGTCTTAATAAAATAAAATAAAATAAAAAAATAAAAGGTTATCCAAATGAGAAATCAACAAAGAAACTTCAAAATTAACTAAATCAGAGATGGTGGCAGGAAGACCATGAGTTCAAGGCCAGCCTCAGCTTCATGAGGCACACAAATATAAACCAAGAGGACAGAATCAACTTAAATAGGTTTATAACTACCAGCGAGCTTTAAGCTTAGTCTCCCAACATCCACTGTGGTGCCACATGCTGTCAATCCCTATACTCAGGATGCAGAGGAGCCTGGATTTCTGTGTGAGTTTAGGCTAGCCTGGGTCTGCAGAGTGACCCCAGGCAGCTGGGGTACATACTGAGATACCTTTGGACTTTCACTGCTTCGCTTGTTTTGGTTCAGCGCTACGCTGTTTTGAAGGGCTTGCTTTTACCTTGATGGAGAGTCACCAGAAGCCTACTCAAGGGTGGTCGGTAAGCCCGCCACAGAGCAGACAAGTGGAGGGAGGGTAAGGGGATGTGGAGGTTGGGAGAGCAACCAAGGGAGCAGAATGCAAATCCTGTTATCACCTAACCTCAGAAGAGAAGTCACTTTGAACCAATTTTTGGGGCACTCAGACTAACCTTCCTTCAAGGAGAATGCCCTTAGAGGAATGTGTGAAAATATGGCCTAGGATCCCTGTGGGTTCTCTAAAAGGTTGGTTAGCACACTACATAGTCTTAGGCTGGGAAAACTCTCCCATACTGGCACATAATGTGAACAGAGATACAATACAGTGTCTACACAGAGAAACCCTGTAGACCACAATCAAAACAAACAAAAAAAGACCTCCTCTCCAAAGTAAATAAATATCCATAATTCAGTCTATCATAATTAGCCCTAAAGTTTGTAAACTATCTTGAGGTATTGGCTGTATACAAAAAAAAAAAAAAAAAAAAAACACATTTGCATAAGATTAAATTTTAGTAATTTTTTTTTTCAAGAGTGGGTTTTTCTGCGTAGCACCGGTTGTCCTGAACTTGCTCTGTGGTTCAGGCTTGCCTTGAACTCACAGTGATCTGTTTGCCTCTGCCTTCGAGTGCTGGGATTACAGGGGTGGACCCCTGCAGGCTGGCTTGAAATGAACATTTTCAATCAGAACTGCTTTGGTTTTTCTGAAGAGTTTTGGAGGTTGATGTTAAGACATGAAGACTCTTAGGAAGTGAGTTTGTGTATTGCCTCAACACTGAACTATATTTGGAGAGTTGGCATACACAGAGGGTCTGTTCTGGATTAGGGCTCAGAATACTAAGAGATTTCCTTGTGAAGTCCCTGGGTCAGACATGACAGGTGTGCCTCCTCTAACTTTGGAACTAGAGCATAGTGAGGCCACTTTACACTGGTTCAGCAGGAGTGCTGAGAAACTGTCAGACAATATCCACTGTGCGAAAGACCAGATGTTTGTTTTCTTCTGCCACCTCTCACTACAAATCACAGCTAAAACCACAAAAATGTAATGGATTCTGGTTTTTATTTAATAATGAATTAAAAATACATTGAAAACAGATCTTATGCCAGGCTTTATAGTAGAATAATTAAAATTCTGATCATACCCATTAATATCTTGATTATTCTATTACTAATGAGTTAAATTACTGTGATAGAAAATAAAGACATTTCAGTGTGGTTTACAGAGTGAGCTCCAGGACAGCTACGGCTAAAACAGAGAAACCCTGCCTTGAAAAACAAACAAACAAGACATTTTAGAATAAAAGACATATTTAGCCGTGTGCAGTGGCACGGCAGGGCCTGTAATCCCAGCACTGGGGGAGGCAGAGGCAGGCAGATCTACAACAAAAGGAGGCAGTTTCCCTTAAGTATCTCAGAAATACTCTGGGGCTTTAAAAGATGGTTAAAAAAAAAAAAAAAAAAGTCAAGGTATGAGTAATGCAGTCTTAACAAATATATTCCCCACAAATACATATGGAATACATATGGAATATGAATAATGAATATCAAAATGAAAGTAAAAAAATTAAGTCAAAAGGCATGGCCTTCTCTGTGCCTACTTGGTATGTTAATAAATCGATCATATAGCATCTACTCATTTTAGAAATTGTATTTAAGCATTACAGTTTAGATATTACTCAACAACTGTCGGTCTATAAGGGCAAAATAGTTTGGGGCCTAGGGCGGAAGCTCAGTTGGTAGAATGCATCAAGATCTGAGTTTCATTCTCAGCATAAAATGGGATGTGCTGGCATACCAGTCGTATTTGGGGAGGGAGGGTGGAAGCGAGATGATGGGGAATTCCAGGTCACCCTTGGCTACAGGCAAGTTCAAAGCCAGTCTTATGTTCTACAGAGCATGCCTCTAAAACAAAGTCAAACAAACAAAAACAACATTCCTAGAGTTTCTCAAGTGTTTCCCCTCTACAAATAAAAAATTTAAAATTGGGGCAAGAATATAATTTTTCATTTAACTCACAATGTTTTCTAAAAATAGCACAATTATGGGAACATTTATACACTCATAACTTACGTTTTCGGTAACTTGTTGGACTCTTACCCATCTGGCCTGTTTTGGCCGCGTTCCCACGACTGCCTACGCCTTTAAACCCGAGGTAATTTACCACTTTTCTCCTTCCTCCGGCACGACCTCAAGACCTTTAGTGACTCAAAGGTTACCAGCTGCTGTCGTACGCTACATAAAGCCCTGGTGTCCTAAAAGGATGTCGAGTAAGGACCGGGTTCTAAAACCCGGTGGGACTAGTATGAAGTCTCTAGCTCAGGTCGGACTGCACGCAGCGTGTCACCCGACCCAAAGAAGGGGCGATTTCTTGTAGGAGTGGCAGCTCTTTGTGTGGTGTGTGGCGGTGCGGCGGTGCGGTGACGGGAGAGCAGGTGAGGCCCGGGTCGCAGGGTGAGCTGCGCCAGCTCCGGCACGGACTCGGCGCCCGGCGTCAGGCCCCCGCCGCTCAGCCGGGCTTGGGGCGTCGACCACCTCTCGGGGGACGCCGGGAGGGCAGGCCGGGGCGCCCTCCGTGCGGAGACACACAAAGGGCCGGCGGCCCCGCCACCGTGTCCCTAGCAACTCGGCGAACGCGACGCGCGCGCGCTTTCCGCCGCCACGCCGCGCTCAGGGCGGGAGAGTCGCCGGGAGGGCGGGGCGGCGCGCGCAGGTCGCCGGCGTAGGCGACAGACACCCTCCGGCCTGCTCGCGGACGCGGCCTGGGCAGCGCGAAGTCAGCGCTGGGTTCGGCGCCGCCGGCGTCGTCGGGATTTGTAGTCCGTTAGCCCGCGGGGCGCCTCCCCTCCGGGTAGGCCGGCCCGGGCGTCCCCGCCCCCGCACGCCGACTTCCTGCCGCTGCTCAAACTACGACTCCCGTCGTCCTCCGCGCTGCGGGCTGAAAGCGAAAACAAATTCTAGGCTGCGAGGTTACTGCCCTCCGCCGGGCGCCGCTTCCCGCTCCCCGCCCCTCAGGCGCCCTCCCGCGAGGTGGGGAGAAAACGAGAGGCCTCGGCTCTCTCTCCGGGCTCCCTCGGTTCTCGGCGTGGAGCGCGCGCGGGACGCGCAGGCCTCGCTTAGCCTCGGCCGGCCCGGCGGCGCGCGCGCCTCGGCGGGGCTTTTCCTCGCCTCCCGCCGGCCGGGACCCGGAAACTTGCGGGGGCGGCGCCCCCGGGCTCTCGGTGGTGGGCCCTCGCGGCCCGCCGGCCCCGCGTCCCTCCGCGGAGGCGGCCGCGGGCGGATGGCCGTGCACTAGGCAGGGCTGCCCTATGCTCCG
>NW_026590809.1:2933345-2961307 GCF_907164565.1 Psammomys obesus | reverse complement strand
GGGCCGGCCGCCGGCCGCGCGTGGCCGCCTGGCGTCACAGCGGCCCATTGTAGCGCCGGCGCGGGACGGGACGGGGCGCGGGCGGCGCCGGCGTGGCCGCCGGGGACCCGGCGCCGGGCCGGGTCTCGGCCGGGTTCCGCATCCGCCCGCTCTCAGTTCCCCGCAGCCCCGCGTCGGCGCCGCGTGTCTGCGGGGAGGTGCTGCCGGGTGACTGGGGGACCACATTTTCCCTGCTGCTGGACTTTGGAATGTGGGCTAGTCGGTGTCGCCGGTGTCACGCGAAGCCGGAGGCCAGCTTGGCTGTGGCAGGAGAGCAACCTCCTGTATGGGTCTTCTCGGTGACTTCTCCGAGTAGGTCCCACAGTGTGTTATGTGGGAGTCAGGCAGGGTGTGCTAAAGAATCCACTCTTGAAAGTCCTGTGATAGGAAGACCGAAATAGCTGGGTATTTGCAACCCAGTACATGTCCTTTTTTACCTCACCCCTTCACTAATGATCACAATTATTCCCAGCATAGTGCGGACACAGACTTATTAGAGAAGTGAGATAGAACTCCTGAGTATGAGGAGTTCCAGGGAAGAATACTTAAGTTTTCTTTTCTTTCTTTTTTTTTGAGAGAACGTTTTCTCCCATGTTATGTAACCAGATGTTGTAGGTGTGGGGTCACCAAAACCCATCCTCTCTTTAAAAACTAGCTGCGGAAGTAGTTGGATTAAAAAAAAAAGTTTCACATTACTGCCTCGTACCATTTACAGTTTGCTTTCCTTTGGCTTAAATGGAAGTTTTATGGTTTTGTTTCCCTCCCCACTTTTGTGCATTAACTAGCTTTTAAGATTTGTACTTTCCAAAGACGTGTAAATGGAGAGCATGTTAAAACAAGAGACCCTTACATTGCAGGACAGCTCATGCTCATTGAAGCATTCTCTGTAACACTCCTCAAACCAACCTACCATATTCAGTTCATTAGGCATTTCTCATTTTCAGAAATTTAGGAAGCTCCAACGTGGGTGGGGTGTTTCCATCCCAATTCTTACGGTTAGTAGGAAAACAGTCTGCTCCATTTGTGAATTTTCCAGATGGAGAAGATTGTTTCCTTGTCTCAGCCTTCTTGCACTCCTCAGCACCTCTAGAAGCAGAGCCAGGGGAAGTGAAGTCAGCCCACTTGGTCTGTTTACACAGCGTGAATTTTAGCACGCTTGTGTAGGAAAGAGGCCGATGTTAGTGTGTGGAGTTGAGTGTGCAGGTCCTAGTTAAGACTGAAGCAGAGCAGAGTGTTCTTTCTGTGAGGCGTGCCACGAGTCCTTGGGGCATAGAGCAGAAGCTGCTGGGGCGCACTCCATACCTGTGGGCAGGAGCTAGCTGCATTAACTCATTGATGAGGGTAAGCCCCGTTTTGCCATGGGATTTAGCTTAGTCAGAAAGGAACTGACCTTTACAAATCTGGGGACTTGTTTTGAATATATTGAGCACGGATCTGGGGGAAGCTCAATTATTCAGTAGATAGGGACCAAGTAATGGTGAGAAAAAAAATGCATTGTCAACCTCCACTGCCTTTGAAAAATAGTGTAGAAAGGATTTGTTTTTGGCGAATTATTTTTTTTTCTGGTAAAAATTACAACAAATACTTTTTGGGGTCAGTAAGCTAAGTAATGGCCTTAGGAGAAGGGGAAGAGACTTCACTTTGGGAGTAGCCGTTTTCCATCAGATTACCTGATTTAGGTAGGCTCTTTCCTTCTTTTTACACTTGTGGATTTGGGCCTGCAGGAAGCCTGACCTGAATCAGCTTCTAGCCTTAGAGCTAAAAATAGGGCACTCTTAGAGGACTTGCTAAAACAGTGTCTCAGCCTTTGCCAGTATTTATCACTCCCTTGTCTCAACGCCTCTACCTTTAGCCTGTTTTCATGTAGCAACATACCAGACCATTTAAATTTTGAGTGTTCAGGGACTTTGAGAAGTAATTCACTATTTGAAGAGTTGTCAGTTCAACCTTGCTTTTCTTCCCATTGTTTGGTTTATCAATATCCTACACTTTATGGACGCTGATGAGAGTTTTTGTAAATCTGGGTAGCAGGGTCAGATTGATGCCATGTACTGAAATCTTTGTTAAAAGGAGGGAAAAAATGAGATATTCCTGACATTGTTACTGATGAGAAACAAGCCTTACTAACTTCTGTCTGCCACCTGTCGTTAGGTGAATGGCTTTAACACTGGAGGTGCTTTGCTGATGGTAGGAAAGCCCTGTCAGGTGGCATTGTGTCTCACTGGCAATGCTTGATTCACAGCAGTCTGATGTGCTGCTGGGTTAGATAGGCTGCCAAGTGTAATTGTTTGAAGTGGCAACTGTTGGCGCTTTTAAAAGTAAGTGGGTGGCCCTTGTGCCTCAGGGGGCTGTCCTAACACAGTAAGAAAGGGTTACCTAGGTAAGCTGGGAACCAGCTGGTGAATTGAAAAGCTAACCACAAGGAGTGCGTTTCCCGTCTTTGGCTTGTTAGAACACACTGGCTATCAGGGGAAGTTGCATCTTCTTGGGTATAAATGAGCCTTGGCTTTTATCCAAGAGAGGTGTAAAATGTGCAGCTGGAGCCTCTCTTGTCTTGAATTTTTCTCAGTTTAACATTAGGGAGACTTAGTTGGAGATACCTATTAATAGAAAGTAATTTTTAAACATAAGAAAGTATTGGGGATTAGCAGTTGATATGAAATTTAGTTTGCTTCATTTCAGAGCTCAGATTTTGATAAAAGATAAAATTCCAGTGAGTTCTTTTGGTTACTTAGGGAGGTAACGAGAGATCTGAACATACTTTTTGGTTGGTACTTGATTATTTTTTCTTTTATTCTTTTGTGTGTGTGTGTGTCTTTGAGTACACCACTGCATATGTGGAGTCAGACAATCTATGGGATCAAACTCAGCAAGGGCCCTTTCATTGAGTGATAGCCTCAACCTTTTTTTTTTTTTTTTTGAGACAGGGTTTTTCTATGTAACTTGGCTATCCTGGAACTCACACTGTATACCCCTATCTCAGAGATCTTTCTGCCTCTGCCTCTCTGAGTGTTGGGATTAAAGGTATATGCTACCACCACAGGGCTTTGTTTTGTTTGGTTTTCCTTTTTTTTATTATTCTTATTCTTTTTTGGGGTTATGGAGGCAGGGATTCCCTGTGTAGCCCTGGCTGTCATAGAACTAGCTGTGTAGTCTAGGCTGGCCTTGAACTCAGATCCACTGCTTCTGCCTCCCGAATGCTAGGACTAGTGGTGTGCGCCACCACATCTAGCCACAATTGGTTTTCAATTTTTTATTTTGAGACAGGTTCTCACTCAGTTGCTTGGACTGACTTTTAGTTCACTTAGATTAATGCTTGAACATGAGAATATCCCACCACAGCCTTCCTAGTAGCTAGATTATAAGTCTGTTCTACCAGGTCTGGTTTGTTTTTATAACAAGCATTGGATGAGCCCCAGCATCTCATAGAAAGGATTCTTGTCCACTTTTTGAGGAACAGTCCTTGTAGAAGGTTGGTAATTGAGGAGAGCCTCTTAGTACAGCAGTGTTCTCAAAGGAGTGATTTTAATGGTCTTAGGAGAAATGGTGACAAATTTTCTGTAGAATGAGGTTAGGGGGCTAGGTGTGGTGGTGGATACCTTCGCCTCTGGGAAGCAGAAGCAGGCTGATTCTCCAGTCAAGCCCAGCCTAGTGGACAGAGCATACTTTGGGACAGAGCATAGTTAGGGCAGGGCGTCACAGAGAAATCCTGTCTTGAAAACAACAGAGTATTGTTTTTTTTAGTCACTGTTGCTTGCTGTGAAGAGGCATCATGACCAGGGAACACTTATGGAAAAAGTGTTTAGTTGGGGGCTTGTGCTTGCAGTTTCAGGGGCTTATTTAGTTACATTGTCATGGTGGGGGAGCATGGTGGTCTGGAGTGCCAGGGAGTAGTAGCTGAGAACTATATCTTGATCCAGGGGGTGGAGGAACATGCAGTCTTGGGCCTGGTAGGGGCTTTTAAAACCTCAAAACCCACCCTCAGTGACATACTTCTTCCAACAAGGCCTTTCGAATTGTTTTACTCCCTGGTCACCAAGCATTCAAATGTGAGCCTGTGGCGGCCATTCTCACTCAAAGCACCAGTGTATAATGTCAGAGTGCTCGGAGAGGTTAGAATGAGTAAAGGTAAAAAGTTACAGAAAAGGACAGGACAGGCTTAACTTGATTGTCACATTACTTTGGGTGTGAAAAATGGCAGTTGTTTGTAATTTAAGTTTGTTTTAACAGAAGTACTTACTAATGTGTTGCTTCTTTGTATTAGGTGCTGCACTCCCAGTCTCGCCATGTGGAGGTCAGAATGGCCTGTATTCGCTACCTTCGAGACAACAGAGAGAAATTTGAAGAGGTAATTTTTAGCCTTAGATGTGCTGTGTCTTTACTTGGATTTACATTTCGACCATTGGAAATATTCTAGTTCCTATTTTACAGGATAGACATTTTAAAGTAATTTTTTTCTTGAGATTTTCATCATGCCTATGTTGTAATTTGATCATATCTGTTTCCCTTAGACTCACCCCTAGCTCATCCCCATCAACCTCGTGTCCTTTTTTTTTTTTTTTTTAATTCAGTAATTCACTGAGTAGCTCTTCAGTTAGAGTGGGATCTTATGAGCCCTTCCCTTATCCATGCTGGAATTTTGACTTTTTTTTCTTTTTAAGATTTTTATTTATTTATTTAATGTGTGAGTGTTCTACATATATATATATATATATATATATATATATATATATATATATACCTGCACATGAGAAGAAGGCATCAGATTTCACTATAGATAGTTATGAGCCACTGGGTGATTGATGGGAATTGAACTCAGGTCCTCTGGAAGAGCAGTCAGTGCTCTTATCCACTGAGCCACCTCTCCAGCCCTGGAATTTTTTCTACTTTGATTGTGTGAGTAATCACAGTTAAGGAGTGCAAAAAATCTGTGTTATGTCTAGAAGACAGCATTTCATAGTGCTCCTCTTCATCCTTCCAGTCACATTCTTTCTGTTCTGTCAGGATGATCCCTTAGCTTTGGGGGTGGGGAGGTTGATGTAGATGTCTCATTTAGGGTAGTTCACAGTCACTCACTGTGATCTCTATAAGCTACATCTCTATTGATCTCTGTCCGCTGCATGAAGAAGCTTCTCTGACCCAGGTTGATCAATACAATATAATATAAACACAGGTATTTATAAGGCAGTTGGATAAATGTCTCTTTTGGAAAACTAGCAGCTGTAGGTTCACCCGCAGGGTCTGTGGCCTCCCCAGCCATGAACTTTTGTTCAAGAGTCAATTCCCTCCAGTGGAGTAGTTCTCCTCTAGTCAGAAAGTTGGTTATTCCCAAAACAACCACACATCTATTGGCCCAGTGGGCATGTCTTGCCTGGCAGGTCAGTGTTGTAGCACGCAGGGTTCAGGGCTAGGTAAGACTGTTGTGTTTTCTCCCCCTGCAGCGTACATAGATAAGCTATCCACCAGGGAGGAAGTTTCCTAGTCTGTTACAGCTGAATTTTTCTGTGCTGCAATCAAAATTTCTGGTGTATTCAATAGTAGGATCTTGCCTCCTAATTCAGGTGGGCAGTGAAGAGCAGTGACAATAGCTTGTGGTTTTTTGGGGTCTCCCTGAGGCCTCCCTGACCAATAACTCATAGGGAGGCACTTTGAATGTTTACATATTAGAATTTAAGACAGTTTTGAAACTTGTGCAATTTACAGATGAATTCTCAATCTAAAAAGATTCCATAGGTGTTGAAAAGATGTGTATAGATTGAAGAGGGTAGATGACTTTATGGCTTAAGTGTGTTACTTTTGCTGAGTTAACTAGTACTGCAAGTTAAATAAAATTGCACTTAGTGGTCAGATGGGAATACTTTTTAGCCTTAGTTACTAAGTTTTTACTTCTTTGACAAAGCACCATGACCAAGGTATTTTATAAGAGAAAGTATTTAATTTGGGACTCACAGTTGATAGGATAGTAGAGTTTACGACCATGGCTGGGAGCAGGCGGGCAGGCATGGTGCTGGAGCAGTAGCGAGAGCATACATCTGACCTGCAGCAGGGGACAGACCTAAGTGGGAATGGTGGGCTTTTGAGACCCCAAAGACCGCCCCCAGTGACACACTTCCTCCAGCAAGGCCACACGTCCTCATCTTTCTCCAACAGTTAGAGGAGTTAGGACTAAACATTCAAATATATGGGCCTAGGCAGGGCCAGCGTCAGACCACCACAGCACTTTTTCAGATTTGTGCAGTTGCTACAGTGAAAGCAAAAAAAAAAAAAAAAAAAAAAAGGTATAGATTAGGTATAAAATAATAACAGGAACAATAAAACTTTATCATAAAAATCTTGATTGAAATTCTCTGATTCCCTATTACTTACTTCTGTGTTTAGCATAATTTCTGTTCATTTGCCTGTACCCACTGACCATTACCAAATTAATCTGAAAGTGTTCTTTTGGTATTCCTCAGTTTAGAATGCCATCTGTAGTGGCCTGAAATTTTCTTTCCTGTCTTATATGAAAGTCCTTTTTATTTCCTCCCCAGGCTCTCTATGAACTGGCCCCGCTTTCTACCGGACTGCCCTGCTTCAGCTGCCTAGGTTGCTCTTTTCCAGTGTTCTTCCTTCTTAGGCTGTATTGCACAGGGCAGTGGCTGCTCCCCTGTGCCCATCCAAGTTCTTGGGCCGCTCTCATGAGTCAGTCCTCTTCCTTCCTGGAAACCTTTCCTTCAGATTCTCTTCATACGTACTGCCATTACTTAAGGATTTATATAGATACTCATGAGTATCTTTCAGTATTACTGATAGAAGAAGAACCCGGTGACTCAAAGTGAACTTTGTACAGAAGACCCACTGTCTGGCCTATTTCTTAAGATAGTAGTACTAGTAGAATTCTTTTTTTAATGTGCATATAACATGTACGTAGGTATGTTAGCTGGAAGAGAGCATCACACCACCTGCAGCTGGAGTTTACAGGTGGTTGTGTACTGCCCAGTGTGAGTGCTGGGGATTGAAACAAAGTCTTCTGCAAAAACAAGAAGTGTTTTTACTTGCTGATCACTTCTCCAGGCCCCTAATGCATTTTTTTTCTTGCAGTTTATAGAAGGGCCATTTGAAGAATATTTAAAACGTTTGGAAAATCCACAGGTATGTGGTAATCATATTTTTTTCTTATGTATGTCTAAATATCGTTTAAAATTCATTGCTACTGTATGACAGTTGAGGTGACTGTACCCTTTGTGCAGTGGTTAGTTGAAGGATAATTGGGTAGTGAAACATATTGAGGCAGAGGCAGGCGGGTCTCTGTGAGTCTGAGGCCACCCTCATCTACAGAAAGAGTTCCAGAACAGCCAAAGTTATACAGAGAAAACCCTTTCTTGAAAACGGTAAATAGTTCGATCGATCTATCGCTCGATAGATGCAGTAGCAAGGAATGAGTTGGAGGGCAGACTGTCCCCTTGAAGGTAGTATTTCACACAGTGTCACCTATCGATGGTGGTGTGATGGTGGTGTGTGGTGTACATGTCGATTCTCTGGCCCCAGCATACATTGTCAGTTGCCAAGGCCTTGAAGGCTCAAGTCCACCCTGAGAAAGACATTTTAAAGCCTTGGGCTGAGAGCTGAGCCTCGGGGCCCACCCTGTTCAGCATGACTACAGCACTCCTCTGATTTATCTCTTGTATTTTCTTTCTGCCTGAGTTCATCCCTTTGATCTTACAGTCTTGTATGTTGCGTTCTGTGGTACTACCTAGAGGCAGAGATAATACTCAGTATTTTTGTTGCCTGGATGGATGGATTAAAAACATTGTATAAAATATTATTTTGCAGCCCTGAGGATCGGGCCCAGCACCTTGGCTTATTATTAGCTCTGGGCTTTATCACTGAGCTGTAGTCCTCGATACTTGGTCTTTTGATTTGGGCTTACTATCGTAGTTCGGGCCGGCCTTGCAGTCACCTTATAAAGCACAGGCTGACTTTGAACTCATTGTCTTTCTCCCACTTTCAGAGTGCTAGGATCATAGATGTGCCATCCTCACGCCTGGCTGGAAGCAGCTTGTGCTGAATGAGGCCAGAGACACTCCTTATTTTAAAAGGAGCTAGAATATTTTTATTTGATACATAATTATCTATATTTTTGGGGTATGTTTGTACCTTTTTAGAGTTGTATACAAGGTGTAATAATCAGATACGGTTTGTTGACCTGTCTGTCACTTAGTCGTCATTTCTTGGTTTTGTGAACATTTGCAGCCGCCTCCATTAGTATACACTTAAATGTAGCTCGCTACAGTGCTCTCACTGTGTGCTAGACACTGGAAGCTTCTCCCACCACCCCTCCTTAATTTTATGTGCATTGCTGTTTTGCCTAGGTGTATGTGTGAGGGTGTCAGATTTTGGAGTTATGGACAGTTGTGAGCTGCCATGTGCTGGAAATTGAACCTGGGTCCTTTGGAAGAGCAGTCCGTGCCCTTAACCACTGAGCCTTTTTTGTTTTGTTTTATTTTGTTTTTTGCTTTTTTTTGGGGGGGGGGGCTTTTTTTCGACAGGGTTTCTCTCTGTAGCTTTTGCTGTCCCTGAACTTATTCTGTAGGCCAGGCTTGGCCTTGAACTGACAAAGATCTGGCCTGCCTCTGCCTCCCAAGTGCTGGGTTTAAAGGCATGCACCACCACCGCCTTTATTTTGTTTTTGAGACAGGATTTTCCTTGTAGCCTGGGCTGGCCTGGAACTCTGATATCTACCTGCCTCTGCCTCCCAAATTCTGGGATTAAAGGTGTGTACTACCACACCCAGCTCATTTTCTTTTAAGAAAGAAAAGATTACATTTGATGGCTGATATTTAGTTAAGGAAGTAGATACTTTGTGATGGCCATTGTTTACTTATTCAGATTATAATAGGATTTATTTGGAAGGTTATAAGAAACACTATTCTCATCAGATGAAGGTGGCAAACTTTTTAAAAGAGTTTTTTATGTTTATGATGTTTTAATTGCATGTATCCACTGTGTGTGTACCTTGTGTCTGTGGACATTAGGAGAGGACCCTGAGTTCCCTGTAAGCCACTGTGCACTTGCTGTGGGCCGCAGGCTGGGTCTCTGCAAGAGCAGCAAGTGATCTTAATGGCTGAGCCACCTCTCCAGCCCAATGTTCACATTTTAAAATCAGTATGGCCCATATTGCATAAGGGGGGAGAGCTGAACTGTCTCCTACCAGTGAATTTTCTCCGACAGGGCATCACATGGAACTATTTTTGAATAGCCCTTAGGCTATTATTACTAGGTTTAAGCTTATTTCAGGAAGTCTGCTTTAGTATGTGGAATCTATTTTGTCTTGAAAACCAGAGCCAATTTGGAAAAGATAGTGAAGCATGGCACGGTCTAAACTCCTGCTTGTCTCTGTTTCTTTCTGTGGTGGAAGTGGTAGCAAGCACTTTGTATTTGTCACAGCCCATGCATGCCTGTAATCCCAGTACTTAGGGAGGCAAAGGCAGGTGGATTGGTGTGAGTTTGAGGCCAGCCTGTTTTGCAAGGTGAGTCCAGAACAGCCAAGGCTATGCAGAGAAACCCTGTCTCAAGAAAAAGAAAAGAAAAGAAAAGAAAACATCAAAAAACAAAACAGAAAGCTATTACTTTCACAAGTAACCTAGGGCAAACTCTTATGTTACAAGATTTAAAATACAGGTGCATAAGGACTTGGTTTTGTCTTGAATTTCATGTCTCTGTTAGGAATTTGGGACACGTTTTCTTGTTGCTGTGGCCAAATACCTGGTAAGGAGCAATTGAAGGAAAGAGGAGTGTTTTCTTTGTTTTGTTTAAGGTCTGAGGCGATTATGTCTGTCATGGCTTTGTGGTAGTGAGAGTGTAGAGCTGCTTGCTCACACCTCACACGACTAGGAAGCAGTGATGGAACAGGAAGCTAGCCCGAGTTCTATATCTCAAGGCCTGCCTTTCACCTACTTTGTCCGACTAGGCTTTACAACTCCTGCAACATCACCAGCTGGGGGCCAAGTGTTAGAACATGAGTACCCCAGACCATAACACACCTTCAGTTCTCTGTGCAGACATGTATACAAATAACAGAATTGTTATTTAAAAAGGCTTATTGCACTTTGGCTTTGTGCTTTAACTTACTAGACTGTAGTGTCTTTCATGTTACTTGTGGGGATGCTTCCTTCTCTGCAGTGCATGCAGTGTGCTTTAGCTACAGAGCAGACAAACCAGAGTGTACTACTTGAGGATCTTGGGAACTTTAACTTTCCATAGTGCGACAACTATGTTGTATCATGCCTTTGCATATACTTTTGTGGACATACAAAACATTCCATCAGGGTAGAATTGTATAGATTTTGAATTGTTGAGTCAGAAATACAGGGGCATTAATTCTTTTTTAAACATGTACTGTCCTTTTGCTCTCCAAAAAGGCTTCATTTCATGTGATTTTTAAGCAGTACAGAATTTCCCTTGTTAGAGGACCTTGCTCTCTTTTTGTACCTTGATTCATCCTGAAGGTGAAGGAACTGTTCTTACTATCTTTCATTCTTGGCTTTATGTGCCAAGCTTCTGTGAACTAGGTTAGAAGATAGACCTTGCCATAGGCAAGTTTCCCACTTAAACAGATGACTCCTGCTCCTGTTACTAAGTCTGTTTTCTTTTTTTATTTTATCATAATGAGTTACATATGGTCATTTTTTTATGTAAGCATTTATATTTTTTAAGCATCTTCTTCCCATTGTTCCACTAGAGGCCTTAAAAAAAAAAACAATATTATTTGTGTTTTATGGATATGAGTATTTTCCCTGCATGTATATCTTTGTATCATGTGTATGTGGTATCCTAGGAGATTAGAAGAGGGCAGATCCTTTGGAGTTATTAGCTGCCTTGGGGTCCTGGGAACCAAAACTTGGGTCCTATGCAACAGCAAGAAGATGGGTATTTATTGAGCCATCTCTCTAATCCTGTTTTTTTTTTTAAGCTGATTTAATAATAATATGCTGATGGTGTACTGTATAAAGGGTGTTTATGGCTGGACAGTAGAGGTGCACTCCTTTAATCCCAGCTCTAAGGAGGTAGAGGCCGGAGGATCTCTTGAGTTCAGGACAGCCAAGGCTATACAGAGAAACCCTGTCTTGAAAACAAAAAAGGGGTGGGTTGTGGAGAAGGTGTATAATGTATGTTGTTAAAAAGTGAGATACTTACATGCCAACTTTTCTTTCCTCAATACAGGAATGGGTAGGACAAGTGGAAATAAGTGCCCTTTCTCTTATGTACAGGTAAACTGTAAAACTCTTAAGTAAAAGAATAATAATAAAACAACTGAAGATCAGATTACAGTGAACTAATGTTGTTAAAGCTTAGAGGTGTTTTATTCCTCAATTGTGAAAGACCTTTTCTAAGGTTGGAGTTTGATGGTTAGATAATATTTAAATGTTTTAATTCTTGAGGGATTTTTGAAAAACGGCACAGACAAATATTATGTCCTAAAAACTATTGCGTATCAGCTTTATAGAGAAAGGGTTTATTCTCAGGACTAGTAAGGTTGAGTGGCCCCAGGAACAGAGCTGAAGTACTGTTCTTTCTCATTGCTGTAGTTTCTGTGAGACCAAGATTTCCTGTTAGAGTCTCTAAAGTTATTTATGTTGTATGTCTTATATATGAATTAATTTGGAATTCTTTTAGAAAACATCTGGTATCTTATAGTACAGTTATTTTCTTTTTTCCTACTCTATCTTCAGTGCTTAGAACATTGCCTAATGATTAATTTCAACAAATGATTAATTTCAACAAATTCAGATAAATGATTAATTTCAATTCATGAAATACATTCTTTTAAAATTTCTGAGTTTTATTTTCAGGAAAGATTTTGTAATATATCAGGAGCCAAATGTTTCTCCTTCACAAGTAACTGAAAATAATTTTCCTGAGAAGGTAAGGATTCTTTGAAGTGTTAAAATATGTTTAAGTAAAAGACCTGCTCAGTTGTTTCCTTGATCTCTTAACCAATTATTTTAAAGATTCTTGAAGTGATGCTATCTGAAAGTTATGGTATTGGTTTTTAAGTTAAGTTAATCAAGTCATTTTCTGTTAATGTTATGTTCATATGAGCAAGATTACTTACTGTTTGATCACAACACTAAGTAGTTAAATAACTTGGGAAAGTTGCTCTGCTTGTGTGCAGACATACTCGGGTGTTTCTGTTGCCCATTGTAAAGGTAATTTTAGTAACAACAGTGTCACTGCATCATGTGCTCATAAAGTGGAAACAGTGGAAAAGTTTTATGAAGCTTAGAAAGAAAAAAAACCAGCTGATTCACCATAAGAGAATTTTACTTTAGCAAAATCATGCAGGCCAAGGTGAAGGACATTGTGTGTTACTGTTTAAGAGGGGGAGAGGAAGCAAATGAAATGCTATCTTTTAAGTAAGGATGGAGAGGGGTAGGTGTTAATGTGATTGACTCTTGTTTACCTACAGTTTAGCCTTATGGCCTGTTTAAGCAGTAAATGTAAATTTCTTTGTGTAGTAGTGATGTGTTTCTTAGAAAATACTTAAAACTGACCAGCAGGAAAAGCTTATCTGTCTCATAGAAGTTAGCATTAGTATGGTTTCCCCACCTCAGCCTCCCTGAATGCTGGGGTTATAGATATTTGCAACCTCCTCTTTCTTCTCTTCCCCCTCATTTATCACTTCTCCTTCCCTTTTCCCTCCTCCTTCCTCTCCTTTTTCTCCTTTCCTCTTTCTCCTTCTTTCCACAGTCATGCTGTGTGTTCCCTTAGCTTCTTGAGTGCTATGATCACAGATGTGCAGCACTAACCTTTACTTGGAATAATTTCTTACGATCTTTTAACTTTTTTTTAAAGATTTATTTATCTTTTAAATTTGTGTGGGTGTATGCATGAGAGTACAGAGGCAAGAGCGTCAGATCCTCTGGAGCTGGAGTTATACTTGGGTTTTGGGAGGCAAACTTGGGTTCTCTGTGAGAGTAGTAAATGCACTTAACCGATCAACCATCTAAACATCCCAACTTCCTTTAAGTAGTTGAAATCCTATGAATCTGATGTTTATTTTAGTTTTTTGAGAGTTTCTTTATGTAGACTGGCTTCTGCTTGAGATTCCCTCACCTCAGCCTCCCTGAATGCTGGGATTACAGATGTTTGTGACCACTAATGACTACTTACTGTGTCTGCTTTTTTGTTGTTCCATAAACATTTTCAGAATGGGTGTGGCAGTGCTTACTTATAACCCCAGCACTGCAGAGATGGGTACAGGAGGATCAGGACTTTGAAGGCCAGTTTCTACTATACAGGGAGTTTGAGGCCCGCCTGAGATACACAAGACTGTCTCAAAAAACAGCAAACACCAGAGAGAACTTAGTAGTCTGGCTTTTCACATACTGTGTTGGACTTTAGTGTGACAACATTGGAGCTGTGGTGTTTCTAAAATATGGTTTTGAGAATGTGTGATTGAGAGGCTTTGGAAATGGTTTGCTTGTGAATGTTAATTGTGATTGGCTGAAATGTTGTTTACTTTCTCTTCAGGTGTTACTGTGTTTTTCAAATGGGAATCATTATGATATTGTCTATCCTATAACGTATAAAGATACTTCTGCTGTGTGCCAGTGTAAGTATCCTCGTGTGTTCATATAGCCTAAACTACACAGCCTTAGTAAGGATTTACATCCATTTTTCAAGTTGTTGATGTGTAGCTTGAAATTCAGGTGACCAAACAAATGAAAACAGCATTTGGATTGTATTTTGTTTAAAGGGAAGGTTTCTACTTTTGACACTGTTGAGATTTTGGGCCCGATTTCTTCTGTTGGGGTGTTTCTCTCTGCGTTGAAGGGTGCTTAGTAGCACCCTAGCACCTCTATCCAGTAGATGTCAGTAAGGTTTGCTACCTTATGGCATTCAGTTTCTACAGATTTTCCCAAATAATTACTGTTTGGCTGAACCTCCCCCCCCCCCCCCCCCCCCCCCCCCCCCCCCCCCGCCAAAGTAAAAAGTGTTTTAGGAAAGGAATGGCCACTCCTACTTTAAAATCCTTTTCCTCATATGAGTTGCATGTGTAATTGCTTTTTTTCTTTTTTCCCTTCTGCTTTTTGAGACAGGGTCTTACTGTGTAACGTTGACGATCCTGGAACTTTCTATGTAGACCATGCTGGTCTTGAACTCGGAATCGAAAGCCTCTGCCTCCTAAAAGAGGGAATTAGGCATGTGCCAGCATGCCTGGCTTTTTTCTCTAGTCTTAAGTGACCAGTAAAAGTAAGAGTAGTAAACATTTTAAAAGTATATGTTAGGGCTGGAGAGATGACTCAGTGGCTAAGAGCATTGTCTGCTCTTCCAGAGGTCCTGAGTTCAATTCCCAGCACCCACATGGTGGCTCACAACCATCTATATTGGGATCTGATGCCCTCTTTTGGCGTGCAGGTATATGTGCGATAGAACACTCATATACATAAATAAAATTTAAAAATATAGAAAAGTATATTTTATGTTTTTGGTGGTAATATTTAGCTATCTTTTGGGCTGTGTCTCTCCCTTTCCTAGCTAGTCAAAGTCAGGACATTTCAGCTTTGGGAAAGATAAGCCTTTGTAGCTTGCCTACTAACTGGGTAAGTTTGAGGTTTTATCTCTTCTTACCTAGCATCTGGGAGAGGGCTGTGGGAGCTATTTATTTATTGGAAAATATATTTTTTTTTTTTTGTTTTTAGAATTACTAGCTCTGTAGACCAGACTGGCCTTGAACTCAAATCCACTCACCTCTGCCTCCCAAGTGCTGGGATTAAAGGCATGCAATACCACAACCTGGCTTTTAGAACTTATTTTTTAATTGGGCAAGTTAATCCAAATAATCTTTCCTTCAAGGATGACTGAGAATATATTTCTGTCTGTGAGTGTGCATATGTTTGCATGTGTGTAGAAGCCAGATGAGAGCCTTTATTCTTTTTCCCCCATCTCTGTGTTATGTGTGCATATATGTAAATGTGGGGACAGTGTGTAATATCCTTGGTAGCTCTTCAGCTTACATTCTGAGGCAGGATCTCTCTCTCTCTCTCTCTTTTTTTTTTTTTTTAGGATCTCTTATTGAACCTGGCTAGAGCGCTCTCTTTTTAGCTAGCCTGCTGCCCATCAACTCCTAGAGCTCCTCTTGTCTCCACCTCCTTGGTGCTAGGATAGTAAGCACATGGTGCTTCACCTGGCTTTTTTATATGAGTGCTGGGGATTCAAACCCATGTCCTTAGTGCTTACACTATTGAGCCATCTTCCAGGCCCCTAAGAATATATTTTCTAAGCATCTTTTTAGCTCATTAGGTAAAGTTAAAGCATGTAGTCAGATTATGTTGAACAGCCTTCCTTGTGTTTTATCGAAATTTGGTGAGTACTTGATGTAATGTTATAGTTACTGGGAGGTCAAGTCTCCTGACGTGTCAACTAGGGTATTCTGATGTTCTGCATTTCTCTTCTCTGTGAACTTAATTACGCTTAAATTTTTTTTTCATCCAAAACCTTTGGGTTAGGCCTCTTTAGTAGAAATGTGAAATATAGTAATATGAAGCATGATTCTGAACTTAATGTACACAGAAAAAGGTTCCTGTTCTTTCAGATTAAATGGTACTATTGACTGTCAAGGTTTTATATACACCTACTAAGATTTTCAGAAACCTGAGTGGTGCTGTCACACTTTTCCTGTTCTCAGAACGTGCCTGTAATGTTGCATACTGTACCTCCTTAATTGCAGCTCTCCTTTATGAATTGCTGTATGAGAAGGTATTTAAAACTGATGTCAGTAAAATCATGATGGGATTAGAAACCTCTGAAGTGGCTGATGAAAGCAACAGTGAAATATCAGATTCTGAGGATGACAGCTGCAAGTAAGAATACATTTCAATCCTAAAGTATCTTTCTAGTGTCACCCAAGGAACATTTTCATGTGTTAAGGTGTGTATTCACAAAACATTGATACACAGTAAAGTTTCTTTATTGCTGTCATGAATTTGACCTAAACTCATTAATGGGGGTGTCTTTGAATTGTTTTTGGTTAATGAGAATTTATACATATGTAATTGATATGTAGAATAAATTTGATCTGTGTGTGTGTGTACATTGTGGAAAGTTAACTTCCTTACATATCCAGTAATGGAGGAAATGTTTGTTTTGATCTTCCTGACCTTTTTATAGTTTCTTTGCTTCTGCCACCTCTTTTTATAATGAGTGCTTTAGCATGCTGTTATGGGAGGTAATTCTTCAAGGTTACAGACACCTTTTAGAGTCACTGAAGTAGTTTAAATAGGTTAAGATGCTCAGCCCAGGACATCCAGGCATACTGCTGGTCATTAAACATGATTTCAGAGTATGTTTGAATACTCTGATCCTTTGAGCGCAGATCCTTTGAGGCCAAGGTGGCAGATTCCTTGTTCCTGGAGTTAGGGGTCCTTGTTTATTTGCCAATCAGATAGATTAGGGGCGTATTTAAATTCCCTAAGGATCCTTCAGTAGCCTCTCTAGCATAGAATGAGACTATTTCAGTATTTCCTAAAAGAAATTTACATGTAAATCCTAAAAGATTACATGAAACCATGCCAGGCAAATATAAATTCATTTATAGTCTGTATTAATTCCTTCAAGATAGGGTTTCTCTGTGCAGCCTTGGCTGCCCTGTAGACCAGACTGTCCTTGTAGTCACAGAGATCCGCCTGCTGCTGCCCCTCAAGCACTGGAATTAGAGGTGTGCGCCACTGTGCCTGGCTGGGAAGTCAGAGTCTTGTGCATGCTAGGCAAAGCACTCTACTGCTGAGCCTTTAGGACATCTTTTTTTTTTTTTTTTTTTTGACAAAAATATTTAAATTATGTATCTGTGTGTGAATGAGTGCAGATACTTTGAGGCCAAGGTGACAGACTCCTTGTTGAGTTAGGGGTCCTTGTGAGCCTCCTGATTAGGTTCTGGGAACTGAACTTGGATCCTGTGCAAGAACAAGACCATCTCTGTGGCCCTTGTTTTGATTCTGAGGCAGGGTCTAGGTATTCTGGAGCTCACGGTAGATAAAAATGACTTACTCTCCTGACTGTCTTGTTGTCTTGACCTCCCAAGTGCTTTGGGTTACAGGTGTGTGTCTTCATGCCTGGCTTCTAGTGTTGTCTCTGTATATTCAATTGTTAATTCTGTACCTGAAGATAGCGGAATACTGTCTGGATTTTGGTATTGTTATTCTTATGGCTGAGCGCCTGCAGCATAGTTTGTAAACAGTTTTCTCTCACCTTTTGACTGGCTTAATAAAGAGCTAAAGGCCAATAGCTAGGCAGGAGACAAAAAAGGTGCCATATCTGGGCTTAGAGAGGGTCTCTAGGAGAAGAATCAAATGGGGGAGGGAGTGGGCTGTTTCTAGTGTGACATGGAGAGGAACAGGTGTTGGGACTGAATGAAAGAGCTACTAGGCCAGGGCCAGGTGGCAGGATGGTGGATTAGAATAGTTGGGTTAATTAAGTTAGATGAGCTAGCTGGAAGGTAGCCCAAGCTAAGGCCTAAGGTATAAAATAATAAGTCCTCATCTTTATTCACCTGCTAGCTGTCCCAGAGAAAGTCCCATTATATTCTAGGAATTTGTTGAATTATAATCTTCTGATTTGGACTGAAGATCTGATTATTATTTATGATTGAACAGTGTTTGATGTTGTGAATTTTGTCCTAACATATTCTGATTTAATTATGAACAAATAGGAAGTGCCTTTCTTCTTTCCAGACACATAACCTGAGCCAGATGTGTTAGCAAGCAGGGAAATTGAGGTGGTGGCTGGCTTATTCGAACTTGCTGCCATGCTTGGAGTGGGAGGGCTTTTAGACTTGTCTCTTGAATGCTGTAGATGTTTGTTATAGAAGCAAGTCCAGGGAGGATGTACACTGTATAGCCTTGTCAAGGATAGATGAGTTTAGTGTGGCAATTAGGGAAGTTTGTAACATGCGCTTGGATTATTTCCACATTCATATTGGTGAGTCTTGAAGTGTACTTGGAATGAGTAATTTCTTTTTTTTATTCTAGACTCCTGGCTCTTGCTTCCTTTAGTGAATATTGGGAGGTTATTTTGATATCTAGATGTGGATTTTTGTTTGTTTGTTTGCTTGTTTTTGTTGTTTTTTGTTTTTTTGAGACAGGGTTTCTCTGTGTAGTTCTGTATATCCTTCTGGACTTGCTTTGTAGACCAGCCTGTCCTTGAACTCAGATGTCCACCTGCCTCTGCCTCCCAGAGTGCTGGGATTACAGGAGTGCACCGTCACTCTTGTCGAGCCGTTCTTACTATCTTGATGACCTACCTAGTTAGTTTGTGTTTACTTTCACTAGATTTTACGGACTGTGGACATGGACGGCGGTTTTCTGTCTCACTGTTTGTACCAAGCAGTTTAGTGATAGCCAGTGTGCAGCAGAGTGTAGGCACTCCAGTTGTAGAGCACATGAACGAAGTGCTTCTTCCATTGGACTTAAGGTTGAGGGTTTTTTTTTTAAAGGTTAGTTATGACTTTTCAGTCATTTTTCCATTAGGGTTTTGGATTTCTTATTATAAATGTTATAGTTTGGTTGTAACAGTTCTTTTAAAAATTTTTTAATACTGGAAATTTTATGTTGAATCCTTTCTAAATTAGGTTATTTCGCCCACTCCTACTGTATACTGTTTTTTTTATTTACTAAGTCAGTAGGAATTAGTAAGTCATTTTTACATATGCATGTATGTACTTCATCTATCTGTATAACATACTTACATAGACTAAAACTTTGTTGGAGTGACTGGAGCCTCACATTCTCTGTCAGGTAACTGACGTGAGTGTTTTAGCTGAGGTTAAGATTTCGCTGACTACATACAAACACATTTCCGTTCCTAACAATGCTCTGTTCCTTCGTAGGAGTAAAAGTGCTGCTGCCACCGGCTTGAATGGATTTAAACCCTCCAGCACTGAGGTACTTTGAACTTACTCTGTAGTGTGCAAAGAACCTGTGGTTTTGTGCTCATTTTCTGTAGTCAGGGTCTATCTGCTGGTAAGACTCCTTTGCTGCTTCCTGATTTTTTCTTAAGCTTTGTTTTGTTTTTGTGCATATTTGAAAACATTTCCCTGTTGACTGGACGTCCGACATTGTTTACTTAGAGCCCAAAGAACAGTGGGAACTCAGCTGGCCTCCCTTTGTCCAGAAAGGTTCTTAAGTCACTCAACCCAGCGGTATATAGAAACGTGGAGTATGAAGTTTGGTTGGCGTCTAAACAGGGTGAGTTCAACCTGAGTCTTCTCGGAAATTGGCCTATTACACTTACTTACAATGTATTTACAGTGCATTTTACGGAATTTCTTTTTAAATAAACAGCTCAACAAAAACGAGATTATTCCATTGCTGCTGGCTTACAATATGAAGTTGGAGATAAATCCCACGTAAGTGACTTTACGTGTGAATCTTATTTATGATACTCTGCAAAGTAATAGCCAATTAAAATTTGACTGTTTATAAGTTGGATTTCAGAATTCATTTATCCTGATACATTCTAAATACATTTTATCCTAAATACACACAAATTACAAGTAGAATCTTTTTTTTTTTTTTTTTTTTTTTGAGACAGGGCTTCTCTGTGTAGCCTTGGCTGTCCTGGACTTGCATTGTAGAGTAGGCTGGCCCCGAACTTGAAGCGGTTCGCCTGCCTCTGCCTCCTTCAGTGCTGTGATTATAGGCCAGTGCCACAGTGCTGGACTTAAATGCTGAAATTTGTATGTTTGTAAAACCACGGTGTTTTGTTATTGTTTTTTGTTTTGTTTGTTTGTTTGTTTGTTTTGGAGACAGCATCTCACTGTATGACTGGCTGGTCTGCAGCTATTTATACTAGCCTGATCTGGAAGTCACAGAAGATCTACCTGCCTCTGCCCCCTGAATTCTTGTTTTGTCCATTTTATTTGAGTACAGTTTAACTGAAGTCTTAAAAAGCAGCTGAAGGGATACATAGGTGACTTGCTTACTCAGGTCTGCAAGATAGACTTTAAACTTTGTAAAATAGCATTTTTAAAAGGCTGGTGCAGCTGGATGTGTTGGCATCGACTTTTGATCTCAGCCCTTGGGGGGAGACAGAGGCAAGTGGGTTTCTGTGCCTTCCAAGGCCAGTCTGTCTGCTCTACATACTGAGTTTCAGGTCAGTTAGGTGTCATGAGCACTTGATTATGCCGGAGGACTCTAACCGAGATGCCACAAAGGGCGGCAAGGTATTGATAAAAGCCAGCGCCAGAATGATTTTTGAAAGCTGCTTTAATCACACTAATCACACAGATATCTAAGAGTTGCATAGCACATTATACATCTTACAGGGAATACAACCTGGCTCTGACACTTTTGCCTCCGGCGTCAGGTGTCTTCTAGGCCCCGGAACTTCGCTGTTCCAGGCCGACCTCAGACGCGTCTTCTGATGACTTACTTGATGGGCCTCGGAGCTTCTCTGCTCCAGCCAGGCCTCAGATGCGAAGGAAGCTGTGGTTGCTCGGGAGCCGCCTTCCAGGGCCGGTCTGATAAGGTCCTTTCAGGGCCAGTTTGTTAAGGTGGTCTGGGATTTTCAAACAGCCGTTCAGGAATAGGCTGGGTATCGGTGGTCCAGCAGCTTCCTCATCATGAGTTTAGCCTGCTGCGCCTGTGAAGGCTCGGGCTGCATTTTTATACACTTTTGGGGGGCATGGCTTGGCTTACCGTTCTTTCACACGTGCCAGCTGCTGATCAGCTGACATTACCTAATTTCATTACTTAATATCTAAGGGCATTACTTTAATTGTTATGCTTTATTCCAGGTCATCACTTAGCTTATCATTCTTGCACACACGCACACAGGTCAGCTGCCTTAAGAGCGTTCTTAGTTACTATTACTACGAATATCTTATCTATCCTTGACAGCTCTGCTGTCTACAAACTCTCAGTGTCTTAGGGGCGTTGCCCAGTCACTGTTATCAAAAATGTCTTTTAACTTTGCTCCTGACAGCTCTGCTGTCTTACAGGCTCATTACAGTTAGGGCTACATAGTGAGACCCTGTCTCAAAGGCAAAACAAAACAAAATGCCTGGATACATGGCTCAGCAGATAAGAATTCTTGCTGCTCTTTCAAGGAATCTGAGTTTATACCCATATCAGGAGGCTTAAAAACTGTGTGTTCCAACTCCAGGGAATCTGGTGCCCTCTTCTGGCATCTGCTAGCACTGCACAGGTGGCAGAAACACATTAAAAATGAAGAAATTATAAATTACTTTAAAACTTTTATTACAAAATTTTCTTGAGAAAAGCAGTGCCCTGTTGTGATGAATGAGGAGTGAGCTACCAGCTCAGGACTCTGTTAACTCTTGGAAAAGTAGGAGTCTGTGTAGAGCAGAGCTGTGCTTACTGTGCTGTCTTCTCTGATGTAGCTGCTGGCCCGCGTACAGGTTAGTGTGTGCAGTTTGCCTAGAAGGAATGTCTAGGCATCCTTATCCATACTACTGTTGACAATTAGCTACTACCAGTGGGAATAGTAGGAGTAGTTGAAGCTTTTGAACAGGTGAACAGTTTGCTCTCTTCTTAAGGAGCAAAAAACCTCACATCATTACATGTTTTCATTATAAAGATTGGAAGATAGTAGTACTAATGGTTACCTCATTTGTAGAGTAGCTGCTGTGTAGACTGCTGTCCCCTGTGTGACATATAGCTCTATTGACTCTCCAGGTGGCTTATGTTGTGTTAATTGCTGTGGTTGGCTCCAATTTGAATATGAACAAACAAGATAAATTGCCCAAGGTGGTCTAGTCTTTGGAAAAGCTACACCTGGTGATTGAAAGCCAGGATGGCTGGACAGGCTCACGTGTTGTTTGCAAGTTTGGTTGATTGTGCTGCTGCTGCTTGACATAGTTGGAACAGTTCAAAAGATTTTGACAGGATAAACAGTCTTTAGGGAGAGATGTATTTTGTTGTACTTTTTTTTGTACCCCTTTTGTACTTTTTTTTTCCCCCTGATAAATGTTTATGTTACCAAGTTCTGATTTTTCTTTCTGGTGTTCATCAGGTTAGATTGGATCATAATGGAAAATTTTCTAATGTGGACAGTCACGGGGTTCACTCTGAGAATGGACCAGTTTTGTCTGAAGAACTGGGAAAAAAGTACGTATTCTTTACTCACGGTGTTTGCTATCTCTTAGATTTTTGAATACTTGTAGATGCCTGTATATAAAAACTTAATTTTGGTCAGCTCTTTAGAAAAATTGTGAGGGATTGCAGAGATGGCTTGCTTGCAAAGGAACTGATTTTGAAGCTGGCTGTGGTAATGCACGCAGGCAGATGTCTTGAGTTCAGACCCAACCTAGTCTACACAAAGGTCCAGGACAGCCAGGGCTATATAGATCCCATCTCAGCCCTCCACCCCACTCCAATAACAAACAAACAAAAAGCAGAAACTGGATTTGAATATTCACCATTTACATAAAAACCAGGCATGGCTGTGTGCCTCTCACACCAGGGTTGGACATCAGAAATAGGTGGATCCCAGGAATCCTAGCCTATGTAAAAAGAGCCTCAGTTCTTTGAGAAACAATGCCTTAAAAATTTTGGTAGAAGCGTGTACACATAAAGCATTTACACAGACATCACATCTAACACACGTATAAACACACACATCCCTAGGGGAAAAAATGCTTTGCTTCCTGGTATATTTTACAAAATGCTAGTTATGTAAGTGTTAGTTTTGCCTACAGTTTAAAATGCATTTTTCACAGAAGCAGTTGGAAGTTGATGAGATTATAAAATGGTATTTTTGGAGAACAGGTGCTGTGTGTGTGTGTGTGTGTGTGTGTGTGTGTGTGTTATTCTGTCAGTGCTGAGTTACCTGTAATCAGTAATCTGTTGGTGTTTGGGCTTGGTGGTGTGCGCCTCACACCCCAGGGCCAGAATCAGGCAGATTGCTCAGGCCAGCTTGGTCTGAAGAGTAAGTTCCAGGTGAAATAGGTAGGGCTCCATAGTGAGAGCCATAGTTCATAGAATGTCAGTATTGTCATGTAGTATAGAAAGATACTATTGTCTTACGGCAGTGTTATTTTAGGGCACCTTTTGTTTGAGTTACTGCTGCCTTTACCAGAAGAAAATGTCCTAACTCAGACTTTCACTCTTCTTGAGAAAACGAATCTAAGTATACATGACTGTATGACTGTCGGGTGTACAGGGCAGTCAGCTTCACTTTAGAAACCCACATCATTTCTTCCTGTATGTTATATTCTTCCCTTTGTTTGTTTTGAGACAGAGTTTCTCTGAACTGTTGTGGAGCTCACCATACAGCCCGGCTGGCCTCAGAGGCCCTCCTGTGCCTCTGCCGCCAGTGTGCTGGGATCAGGTGTGCGCTATCACACCCAGCCCTCATGTAACACTTCAGACAAACTTGTTCTCATTGACATTCTCAAGTAATATCTCACTAGGCAGCACTGGCTACCTTGAAAGTTTCTATGTACATCAGGTTGGCCTCACAGAAATAGACTCTGAATCTGCCTCCAGGAGTGCTGTGGGATTAAGGGTGTGGACTATCTTGTGATTCAGTTTACCATCCATCCATCTATCCATCCATCCATTCTTCCTGGTTCAGCTTATCCATTCATCCATCGATTGAGGCTGCCTTCGAACTCACTATGTAGACCAACATGGATTCAAACTCAAAAATTCTGCCTCTGCCTCTCAAGTGCTGGGATTAAGGCATGTACCACCATGTCTGGCTTTCCCTTTATCCTTTAATGAGAAAACAAACAAACAAACAAACAAACAAAAAACACACACACTTGAATTTTTTTTATCAAGTCTGGACATTATAATATACTAATACTATACTATCATATACTGTACTGTGATGTTTACAAGTGTCTCTAATGGAGTAAGGTTCTCTCTTGTTGCCTTAACTGTAGTGCTATTAGATAAGAAAATAGCAGAAAAGTAGTTGTTCCTTATTATTTGACTTTTTAAAAATGATGCCAGGGATTGAACTCAGTGCCTTGCACATGTTAATAAGCAAGTATTCATTGAATTATATCTATATCCAGTTTTTCTAATTTGCTTTTAATGTGAGAATTAAAGATGTGGTGCACGCCTTTAATTGTAGTGATTGGGATGCAGGAACAGGAGGATCTGGTTTATACAGTGAGTTTCAGGCTAGCCACACCTACATAGTGAGACCCTACCTCAAGAGGGAGAAAAAGAATTAAAGGTATCTGGTCTGTTTGTTTATTGATTTATTTATTTTGGGATTTTGGAGACAAGGTTTCTCTGCAGCCCTAGCTGTTCTAGAAATCACTTTATAGACCAGGCTGGCCTCTGAACTCTGGGATTGAAGGTGTGTCTCAGCATTCCTGGCTAAAGTTGTCACATCTTCTGTAAGTTGACAACAAAATATCTCTCTAGGACACTTGTTTTTGTAAAATGAGTCGCTTATGCATCTGAGTGTTTTGGCTGCATATTGAGTGTAGTGTCTACATGTCTAGTGCCCAGAAGAGGACAGTGGGTGAGTATGGTTGTGAGCTACTGTATGGTACTGAGAAGAGACCCAGGTCCTCTAGCAGAGCAGCCAGCGCTCTTAACCACTGAGCCTTTAGTCTCACCAGCTGTGTTTTGGTTCCTATTGAGATTATATGAAGTTAATAACAAGTACTTTGTTTCTTTTGAAGACATACACCGAAGAACCTCAAGCCACCTCCCCCAGAAAGCTGGAACACAGTGTCAGGAAAGAAGGTGAAAAAACCTAATTCTGGACAAAATTTCCATTCAGGTAAGTTCACATCAAAGTTTTCATTTCTTTAGGATTGTTATGGTAGTACTTGGAGTTTTTTACGTCAGGGAAAATTGTGAGGTCTTTTTCTATTTTCTGTAGATACGGATTACAGAGGGCCAAAGAGTCTAAGCAAGCCAATAAAAGCCCCACCTGCACTACCTCCTCGACTACAGCATCCTCCTTCAGGTGTAAGACAGCATTCGTTTTCTAGTCACTCTTCAGGGTCCCAGTCTCAGAAATCCTGCAGTGAGCATAAGAATCTCAGCAAGACACCCTCACAGACCATCAGGTAACTGTCCTAAACTGATGAGAAACAGAAATCATGACACAGGCTGTTGCATGTGCTTTATGCTTTGTTATAACTTCCTGTTCATAATGTAGTATTGAAAGGTGTTATCGACAGCACTCCCAAAAGTACACAGGAATATTATAGATGAATGCCTTTATTTTAAATATTTGTTTCAAGTGATGACAAACCTTAGGATCTCTCAACCACTGTGGCGAGCAGAATAACAATCTGCAGGAGGCAAGAAGGTGGTTTAGTTCAGTATGACTGAGTAGCTGTGTTTGTTCACATTTTGAGAGTCTGACTCTGGGTAGTTTATTCTAGGCATAGTTAAGCAATTTGGTAAAAAAAATTCCTGGTGATTAAATAACTCATTCTCCTATGCACAATAAATCTTAAGAAATGACTACATCAAAATGCCTTGTAAAGTACGTGACATTTTTCATAAAAATGGGTTCTATACATCGACAAGCTCACAGTAAGGATTTGGGGAAGGATCCTGTTTGGTCTCAGCTACACACATAGCAGGATGATCACCAGGCAGTTTCTTAGCCACATCTGTTTATGCCTTCTGGGTGGATAACAACTACACATACCTCCCTTTGAAGGGACAGTTGTTTGTTTACATTCCTCGTTCCCTTAGTGCTTACCTGTGATCACAAGGACCTCTGCTTCCTATATCTATGTGATTGAAATAGAGGCCATGGTCAAATGCATTGCTTTCATGACTAATCCAACTAATATAGGCAAGCATAACAGAATAAATAAAAACAGGTAACAGAAGACTGAGGAAAGGAGAAAGCTGTCTTTACCATGATGGCCATTCAAAGGTCACTTGAGAGATTTTGTTTATCTCTTTATGCATATCATTAATTTGACCATTAATAGTATGAGAAAAATCTGACACATTAAAGGAACACATGCCAGGAAATTGTTGGCAACCATGATTATGCTTGAGCAACAAATAATCTGTGGTAGTACTTTGTAAAACTAGGAAGTTTACTAAGTGGTGGGGTTCTTCTGTCTAACTCTTCTAGCTCCCAAATGAAAGACACAGAGACTTGTTAGGTTTGTTAATAAGCTTTTGGCTCATAATTGGACAGGTTTGCTTTATACTAATCCTCTAACCTAGTTTGGTTACTTCCCTGCCACGCCCCAAGTTCCTTGCCAGCATTGGTCCTGTCTGGGCTGCATCTGCTCCATCAGGCCATGTCCTTTACATCTTTTCTCCTTTTTCTCTCCCACCATGTGGCCCTCTACGTGAGAACCCAAGCCCAGTAATGGAAGCTCTGCCTACCTTTCTTCTGCTCAGCTACAGGCTGCCTAGCTTTTTAATTAACCAGTCAGATATTGGGGATCAAAGTTTACACAACACTGAGCAGAGTCCAGACTGCAAGCAGATCTCACACCCCAGAATTCAGCATTTGTATACACAGAGCATCAGACCAACCCAACATAAAACTGATTTTCAATTCACCCAACTCTTGATAAATTTCTGCTGATATTTTTACTGTAATATAGGTAGTTTTACTAATCATGCAGGCCGTCTTTGAGACCTCCCTTTGTATTGTAGTAATTATTCCTGGGACTGGCAATAAAAAAGCTGTCAGGCCTGCAGCCGTGACAGGACTGGACCTTGGAGGCAGGAGCTGAAGTAGAGACCATGGAGGAATGCTGCTTACTGCCTTGCTCCTCATGGCTTGCTTTGACTGCTTCTTTCAGAACCAGGATCACCTGCTCAGGGTGGTACCAGCTCTATATAGGCTGGGCCCTGAGCCCTCTCAGATGAATCACTCATCAAGAAAGTTCTTGACAGACTGGTCTATAGGCATCAGTCTTATGGAAGCATTTCCTCAGTCCGTAGTCTCTTTGTAATGGCTCTAGCTTGTACAGTCAGTTCGACAAAACTGACCAGGGTACTACCTGTGACCTTTAGGCTTTAAATACTATTTAATCGTAAGGTAACTTTCTGCTGTGCAGGGACATTTGGGCCATTTCTCTGCAGATGTTATTACGTGTCAGCTAGTTGTAGTTAGTTGCACTTGAAGGTTTTGTTTCGACACTGACACCAGAGTCCTTTTTCCTCTTGCACTTGGTAGCTTACTCAGTGTAGACAAAATACTCAAGAGATTGCTTTATTTTGAACATTACACTAAAAAATAGAAAAATAGCTGTGGAACAATTTTATTCTATACACTCACCATCTTTTCATATACTAGAAGCATTTTCCCTGTCCTCTATGAGGAAGGGAACATTTTAAGTGTCTAAAACACAGTTAAAAAGAAAATACAGCCTGAAGTTTTCAATTTTCAAAAAAATAAAGCCTGAAGTTTTCAATTTTCAACTTGTCACAGCTGAATGTACATCCAGAATATCTTTGAATTCCAGTCTTCTAGGACTAGAGGGAGTGCTCACATATTTAATATGCACAGTGCTTTGTGTGTGTCCAGCTTATCTGAATCTTGTATAAATTAATAGATTTATTTTACACTTTGATTGCATGTAACAAGATATGTGAAAAGTTTGGTAATAATTGGGAGGGTTTAGAGGACTTTTGACATTGTCAGTGTAGGAATTGAATGGTATTTGAAATTAATTACTGATAAGCATGATTTTTTTTTCCAATTTGTGTTAATAGTGAATTTTACTTGCATATTAAAATTGATTTAGAAACTTCTGATTCAGGCTGGAGAGATGGCTCAGCAGTCACTTGCTGCTGTTGCAGAGGACCCAGGTTTCATTCCCATCATGCACATGGTGGCTTACAACTGTCTATAAATTCAGTTCCAGGGCATCTTGTGCTCTTTTCTAACTTTATGGGCACCAGGCATGCATGTAGTTTACATACATACATACATACATACATACATACATACATACATACATACAT
>NW_026590809.1:2876027-2933335 GCF_907164565.1 Psammomys obesus | reverse complement strand
CATACATACATACATACATACATACATACATACATACATACATACATGCTTACATATGAAATAAAAATCTTTAAAAATGTATCTTAAAATGTAGTTAATATTTAGCATTTTATATAATTACCCAATTGATATGAGCCTGATAAGAGTTCATCATGACTATTTATATAACATGTCAGTTTTCAGTTCTTTTGGAATGAAAGAACAACGGTAGTGCTGGCCATGATCCATTTGTGGGGTCTTTTTTAGTGATACCACTTCTCTGGAGAAAGCATCATCAGAGATAGGCTTGTGGTTGTTTTTCTTCCTCCCTTCCTCCTTCCCTCTTCTTTTTCTTTTGGTCTTTCGAGACAGGTTTGTCTGTGTAGCCTTGGCTCTCCTAGACTCACTTTGTAGACCAGGCTGGGCTCAAACTCAAGAGATCTGCCTGCTTCTTCCTTGCCAAGTGCTGGGATTACAGGCCTGTGCAACCATACCTGGCTGGGTTTGTGCTTTATTTTGTTTGTCTGTCTGTCTACCAACCATAGAGTAGCTTACAGTCTGTGGTCTACTGAATTCAACAATGGCTGTTTACCAACAGAAGGTTCAGGATTATAGTGTTCAGTCCATGAGGTTGGGTGTTTCAGCTGGTCTTCAGTAAATGCAGGGATCCCGAAGAGCTAGGTTCTAATGCCCGTAAAAGAATGGATTTGCCACTGAGAGGGAGAGCAAGCAGGCCTAGAGCAAGTGTGCTTGCTTTCATAGCAGAAGGAGTGGTCCATCTTCTGGGTCTTCCCCACATCAAAAGATCTGGATTAAAAGTTTATCTTGCTGCCTCAAAGATCTGGATTAGAAGCAGGTCTTAAGGCTAGGAGGTGGTGGTATACATCTTTAATCCAGCATTTTTGGGAGGAATTGGCAGGCAGATATCTGAGACCTTAAGTCTGTCCTGGTCTCCAGAGCTAGTTCTATGACAGCCAAGGCTACACAGAGAAACCCTCGTCTCAAAAGACCAAACCAACCAAACAAAAAGATTTAACAAAGAAAAATCTCTCATTTGGATTTTAGTTCATTTAAGTAGTAGTCACTTGGGGCTGGAGAGATGGCTCAGAGGTTAAGAGCACTGACTGTTCTTCCAAAGGTCCTGAGTTCAGTTCCCAGCAACCACATGATGGCTCACAACCATCTATAATAAGATCTGGTGCTCACTTCTGGTGTGCAGGTGTACATGCAGGCAGAATATGTATACATAATTAATAAATAAATCTTAAAGAAGTAGTCACTTTGACAGCCAAGAATAGCCATCACAAATCCACCCCTTGTCAACTTGACACACAACCATATACCTTTGTGTCATACTTAATTTCCAAATGAAATCAATAATCAGGTCATAATTGTACCTGACAGGATATAACTATCTCATGTACAATTGGAAGTACATTATACATTTAAACAGGCCATCATTGTAACAGTCTCTAATGCAAATAAGCGAATTACAAATTTAGAATTAAGTGGCAGTGTCTGTTTGGGGGTATAACTGTATCTCAAATGTAAATATAACCACTATAGTACTTTAGTTGATATATTACATAATAAAGAAATCGAGGAAAGAAGGTCTAATATCTGTATTTTTAAAATATCTGTACCTTTTAGAAAATTTACTTAATGTATACTAGTGCTCTATCTGCATGCACACTTATGTGCCAGAAGAGGGCAGCAGGTCCTAGTTATGGCTGTGAGCTACTATGTGGTTGTTGGGAATCGGACTCAAGACTTTTGGAGGAACAGATGGTACTCTTAGCTTCTGAGCCATCTCTCTAGCCCTACAAACTCCTTTTTAACAAAATTATCACACACAAAAAAAAAAAACACAAACACTTGTGTCAGTTATAATTTTTGTTTCTGCAACTGGTCATGGCACCTTAGTTCATATTTATAACTACCTCTCTCTGCTACTCTTCCACCTTCAGCAAGCACCTCGGCTGGCCATAGTTCTTTTTCCTAGAGGCTTGATTCATACCTTCATTTCTGATGGGCTTGTGCCCTTTGTCATCTGCCTGGATCAGGTTGACTCATAGGACAAAGTAGTACCAAGAGACACCCTAAAGGATCTCCTGTATTCCAGACGTAATCTTCCTTAACTTCATTGTGGAGAATTAATTCAGTTTCCCCCTAGTAATCTACTAATCACCCCTCCGAACACTGCTATTCCTATCTTAGCCTGTTGGTTTAAGGGCATCAGAAGCCCAAGTGGCCGAGGGGAAGTCTGAGCTTCTAGTTCAATGGAATGTTTGTTGTGTGTCCTGGCAGGAGTGCTTCCCTCTTCCCTGAACCAAAGCTTCTAGGCCACCAGAACTTAAGGTGATGGGAAAGGAAGCAAAAATTTTCCTGGTGGGTCACTAGGGGTGATAGTAGAAGTATTTCTTTTTCTACTCCTTGATTCCTGACCCGTGGCTATGAGAGAAACCGTACCATCTATTGGATTCATGTACTGACTGTGGAGAACCCTGCTCTAGCCCTAATTAGCACTGTAACTCTCTTCTAAAGGCCATTTCACTTTCTATCAGGCCAGCTGCTTCATGATGGTGGGGAACATGGGAAGAGCAGTGGAGTCCATGATTATGGGCCCACTGTCACACTTCCGGCTGTGAAATGTGTTCTAAGGTCTGATTAGTACTGTGACAGGAATACCATGACAGTATGGATAAGGCATTCTGGAAGTCCAAGAATGGTGGTTTGGGCAGAAGCATTCTGTCCAGAGAAGGCAAATCCATAACTGGAATAAGTATCTCCTCCAGTAAGGATAGAGCATTTTTCTTTCCATAGAGTAAATGGTTCATTGTCAACTTGCCCCAGGCCATTGGTCACCCTGGGGAAGTGTGCCAAACCTGAGGTTCAGTGTTCCTCTCTGCTCTTGGCAGATCTGGCACTCAGGAGCAGTTGTGTCCAGGTTAGCCTTGGTGAGTGGCAGTCCGTGCTGTCGAGCTTACGCATTAACCTCATTGCATTAACCTTATCGCTTTCACCATGGTGACTTGGTTCATGGGCCCATTGGGCAATGATAGTGATGGCTGGGGAAAGACTGGGCCATCCTATCTGCTACATTACTATCCAGCTGAAGTCGGTGCCTGACAACTTGCCAAATCAAATCCTCCGGAGCCTTTTGTCTACTGCTGATGAGAAGAGCTGCTCTGAGGTGCTGAGGGCCATTTTCCCTGTGGATTTACTGTCTGAGCAAGACCACCTGAGGACATTAGTGGCCTTTATTTATTTCAGAATTAAGATAGTGGTGCCATAGTATTTGAGTATTTAGTAGCACATTTATTTGTACTTTGACAGCATTTTTTCTTATAAATTTTGAATTCTTGCTGAAAGAAATGGTAGAAATCATATCCATACTGCTATTTTAAAAATGTTTTCTGTGTTTTATGTGTGCAGAGTATGTGTGTGCTTATGTGCCTAGTGCCTGATGAGGTCGGAAGAGAAGACTTTATCTCCTGGACTAGAGTCACAGGTGGCTGTAAGCTGCCACATGGGTGTTAGGAACCAAACCTGGGTCCTTTGTACTGAAGCCAGAGATGTTAACTGCTGAGCCACTCTCCAGCACTTCATACTGCTTTTATTGGCTACAAGCTGTGTGTGTGTGTGTGGTGTGGTGGTGTGTGTGTGTGTGTGTGTGTGTGTGAGTGAATTGTTTCTAAATACACTATTAGAGCTCTTGTGATCTTTTTTTGACCAAAGTTACACAGAGGCAGCAATGGCAGCCAATAATCCAGCCTGAATATCTCATTGTTCTTGTTTTTCCTCACACAGTATAGGGAGGATGGTCTTTGTTTCATCTTGCGATTATCTTTAGAACAGGAAATCAGAGTGCTTTCTTATTTTTTTTCCTTCACATTTTAGTTAATTGACTTAGGTTTAATTAATTGACTTGAGTGTGCGTGTGCGCCACGGCATATGTGTGGAGTCAGAAGTGTACTTATGGGAGTCACTGCTGTCCTTCACCCATGTGAGTTCTGGGGATTGAACCCAGATGCTCAGGCTTGGTGGCAAGCCTTAAGCCACTTGGTAGTCCACCTTTTTCTTTGTTTTGAGTAAATTTTTATGATAGTATTAGAATGGCATAAAAAGTATGTACAGTGCTTGTATTTCTGCTCTGAGGAAAAAATTCAGTTATTTTTGTATCATGTAGAAGGAAGTGAGTTATATTTTACTTTGATTTTATTCTGTTCCATTTTAAGTCTTAACTTTGTAAAGCGGTTTTAAACGCTGTGTGTTTGCTAGCTCTCTTAAGTTATAAAGTGCCGCAGTTAGAGCTTGTTTAGTTGGATGCTTGTGCTGCAGAATAGATCATTGCATTTTCTCCATATACTGGCTTTTTTTTTTTTTCTGAAAGAATGTTTTATTTGACAGAAAACCTGATCGTGAAAGAGCTGAGGATTTGGATCACATGAGTCGTGAATCTTACTATTTTGGCCTCTCCCCAGAAGAACGCAGAGAAAAGCAAGCTATTGAAGAGTCTCGCCTGCTGTATGAGATTCAGAACCGGGATGAGCAGGCTTTTCCGGCCCTTTCTGTACGCATGTGGGGATTCTAAAGATCAATGTTTACAAGTCTTAATATACTGTGGAGTAAACTGTAATTTCAGATAATGGACTTTTTGTTTTTGTTTTTTGAGACAGCATTTCTCTGTATAGTTTTAACTGTCCTGGAACTTATTCTTTATACCAGGCTGGCCTTAAATTTTAAGTCTGCTGGACGGTAGTGGTGCTGGGTTTAAAGGTGTGCAAAACCACTGCCCAGTGGACTTAAATTTTTAAACTGAAAATATTTTAAATATTATGTAGACTTTGGTATGGTGGAATGTGCTTTGTAATCTCAAGTATTTGAGAAGCAAGAAAAATCCTCGTTGAATTCAAGTTCATCTTGGCAACATAGTGAAGTTCCAAGTCCAGCAAAAAGGAGGGAGGGAAAGTAAAGTAATAACTCTAGTCCTGCGACTAGAGATATTAGTGGGGGAAAAAAAAAACTTGTGGTAGTTAAGCAAGTTGATTTGTTCACTAACAATGGTATTTTCTGTCAGACTGCAAGTAAAACCTGCATTGTAGAGGCTTAGGATCAGTTTACAATTTACAAGGTTTTCCTCAATAGTTAGGAAACATTATTTATTAAATAGTCTACACATGACGTGTGCTTACCCTGTTTGAGCAAGAAACACATGTATTTGTTGTGCTCCACGAGTCAGTTACTGGGCTGTACTGAATATTTCTCTGAGGAAAGGAATGAGTACCTCCTGTTTTCTTAACTTTGGGAGGCAGTCAGAAAGGAGAACCATTGTGTGCTAGGTGCATTCCCTTTGTGCATTTTTTGTTGTCTTCATATACAGTAGGCTAATTTTAATTGTTTACTCTTTTGTCTTGAATTAGTGAATGGCAAAAACAGTGCTACTTGTAATGTCATAGATTGTGAGTTTTTTTGTTTTTGTTAAAACAGGGTTTTCATACTCCAGATTTTAGATTTAGATTGATCTTGTGTTGGATTTGATAGTAGCTTAAGTTTGTTTACTAGAAACTGGACTAGAAAGCAGAGGTTTGTTTATTAGACATAAATAGAAGACATAGTCTCTTTCCTGTTGTGTGATTAAGAGTGCTGTGACAGGAGTCTAGAACCTTCAGTGATAATTCATCTGAAGAACCCTGTGTTTTCCCTTTGTTTTACCAATGATTAAGTGTCAGAGCTCAGGTGGTTTCCTCTTGGCTGTATCATTTCAGTGATAGCTGCTAATTGATATTTTCCCCTTCTCAGCACACCTTGGGAAGGTTGATAGAGGAGAAGAAATTACCATTTGTGCAAAGAATATCAATTTCAAGATGACAGCTTGGTCAGTGATTTCTTGAAATTGATACATGAGGAAGTATTAATTTATGCTGCAAGTCTGATTACCCAGTGCTTAATTCAGTAAGAGACTATTAATGTCGAGCATATAATTGAATATGGACTCTAGGTGATACCCATAAGTACCTAGCAAGTAGATCCTAAAGAATAAAAATATATTGCTATGAATTTGGAGATTTTTTTATTAGAAGTATGAGTATTATTTGTATACATGTTTGTGAAATTTTAATACAAAGTGTTGACTTTCTTTTAAAGAGCTCATCAGTCAGTCAGTCACCTTCTCAGAATAGCAACTCATGTGTCCAGAGGAAGAATTCACATGCAAAGGATAGGAAAGGAAGCCTGCGAAGAGCAGACACAGAAGAACGGAAGGACAAAGGTACACCATTTTATCACTGAGGACACCTGACAGCATGAGTGTTTCGAGTCATACAGTATTTCCCGCCTTACTGATGGTTTTGTTTTCTGTGGTTTTATGTATTCAAGTAAAGTATGATCTAGAAATACTAAATGTGGATTCCAGAAATAGTTGATAAGAGCTAAAAACTGATTGCTGCTCCAAGTAGCAGGATGATGGCTTGTGTACACATGTGAGTGGCCAGTGTTTCCAGGTGCTGTACGCTGCCTGCCCACTGGTTTCTTAGCAGTGCCTTGAGTATCGCTTTGACTGGGTGAGTGCTCGTGCTGGAGTAATGCTTTCACAGTGCAGAGGAGTGATGCTGTCAGTTTGAGCTGGCTTAGGGTACCTCCTTCAAGTGAAGAGTTGGAAGTATAAGGTCTTTGTAAGACGCTATAATCATGTAACTTCTATTACAGAATAGTTGTAATTCTGTTTTACTACAGTATTAGTTCCTGCTGATTTTATAAATACTGGGGGGAAAATCATAGTATAAAATTAAGTACATCTACAGTTTCAGACATGAGTTGAGGGTCTATTGTGGATAAGAAGGGACTGGTGTATTGGGAAAGGACATCGGAGAGAAACTGGCCTGTTTGTTTTTCTGTATTTAAACTGACTGACGGTTGATTCTGCCTTTCTCATTTGTGATCTGTCGCAGACTCCCTGCGTGGCCATACTCACGTGGATAAAAAACCCGAGCCAAGCACACTGGAGGTAATGATTTTAAATAGGTTTAAAACATGTATTTTTCTACTTGGTGTCCATGAATGCATGTGTGCACTCTATGGCATTTGTGTGGAGAGGTGAAGACAAATTATGAGTCACTTCTGTTCTACTGTGTGAGTCCCAGCAATTGAGCTCAAGTCACCAGGCTTGATGGCAAGTACCTTAGCTACTGAGCCATCCCACCAGTCCCTAAAGTTTTAAATGTTAGTTGCTTCTTGTTCTTTAATGCTGTGATAGTGTAGAAGAAGTTAGATGATGACATTGAAAGCATTTACACATTTTATAATTTTACTAATAAAATAGTAAAAACGGAAATAGGGTGAAGCTTGAAAGTCATTGACAAATTCTAGTTACTTCCTCAGTCTACTTTCAGGATGCCCTATTCTGATTGTTTAAGTGATTTCATTTTTATTTATTTGTTTGTTTATTTGTCAAGATAAGGTTTCTCTGTACAGCTTTGTCTGTCCTAGAACTTGCCTTGTAGACGAGGCTGTCCTCGAACTCAGATATTTGCCTGCCTCTGCTTCCTATGTGCTGGGATTAAAGGCATGAACCACCACACTCAGTCTCTGTGTTTATACACTGAGATATTTGTAAAGGAGACTGTTAGGCCCTTGGAGGTCAAAGCCCCCCAGTAGTGTGACATAGCCATGTGCAGGCCAGATTAAACGGGAGTGGGTTCTCAGTGAATTAGAAAAGCAACGACATCATCCACAATGGAAGTTTCTTAATCACACTGTGACTTTGTTGTTCCCAAAGATCAGCGATGATAAATGTACAAGAGTTTCATCACCGTCTAAGTCCAAGAAAGTAGAGTGCCCGTCTCCAGTAGAACAAGTAAGTTACTGTACGTGGCATGCAGGGCTCCCTTCTCCGGGTTTCATTACTGTGTATGAAAACGTCTGTGTTGTAAATGGAAGATTTATTTTGACATAATACAGGTTCTGTTAAGTTCTTTTTAATATGTAATTTTATTTGGTCTAGCATGTTGGCATGTCATTTTATAGCTATTCTTTGGCCATTCCTTGATTTTGAATAAGTTTACAGTTGTTAACCTTTATGTTTGGCACCTCTTATTATTTTTGTGTTTGTGAGCTTAAAAATTAAAAAGATCAATTCTTGCTATGTTAAAAATATTTCGGGAAGTATTTGTTCCATAACTAGTTGTTTGCCAGGTAAATGAACACATGAGTATGTTTGGTCTCAGCACTGGGTTTTGGTCTAATGTAAGAAAATGTTTACTTGCTGTTGCCTGAACACAGTTGTGTTGGCAAAATGAATATACCTAAGTGCATTTCATTTTATTTTATTTTTGTATAGGAATCTTTGTCTTAAGAACAAGCAAAAACTGAAACTAAGGACTTCAAAGAGGATTTCTGTGATTTTATTTTCTTGCCTTAAAAACTTCTTGTTTCTAACTGCCTGTGAGTTGCACTAGGCAGTTTTACTAACATGAAGTGTGTTAGCTGGTATTTTTGACCAGTGAGTGAACTCGGAGATAGGCATGAACAGTTACATGGTTAATTTTATAATAGGGTCTTTTATACTTCACTGAAGATAAATTTGTTAGTAAATCTTGTGTCAAAGCAAAATGATTTTTTTATTTTGTTTATCTCTCATTCTTGAAGAAGCCAGCAGAACATATACCTTTGTCAAATCCAGCTCCCCTTCTAGTTTCTCCAGAGGTACATCTCACTCCTGCGGTGCCTTCTTTACCAGCCACTGTGCCAGCCTGGCCAAGTGAACCTACAACTTTTGGACCAACAGGTTAGAGAATTTGGAAAAAATTTCAAATCCGCTAACAATGCCTTTTTTTTTTTTAATGGAAAAATTTTTTTTAATATATAATTTATTTAACTTCATTTTATGTACATTGGTGTGAGGGTGTCAGATTGCCTAGAACTGGAAGTACAGACAGTTGTGAGCTGCCATGTGGGTGCTGGGAATTGAACCTGGGTCCTTTGGAAGAACCAACAGTGCTTTTAACCACTGAGCCATCTCTCCAGCCCCTAACAATGCCTTTTTAATTAGAAGCTTCAAGTTCTCATGCGAGATCTTGAGCACAGCAGAATTATGGTTGTGGAACTGGTAGTGCTTCTTGTTTGCTTCTGGAAGGCTGGCTTTTCATTGAGGTGTGCTTTTATAATATTGAGTGTGTGAGATTTGTGCCAGTTACCTCTGCTGCTGTATTGTTTCTTTGGTTGCACCACACTGATTGGTGCCATCATTCGTGTTTCCTCCATTGGCTACACTGGTGTATGTCCTTTAGGACCGTTGCCTTAAAAATTTATTGAGGGACCTATAGTTAGACACTGATTTAGCTTCTTTCCTGGGTTGTTACTAAAGTACTTAGGTTGTGTACTGTGCAGTGCTTTACAAGGTGCACAAATTGTGTAGTGTTAATTTAATACGAACTTTATATCTAGATGAAAATAACTGCCTTATTTTAAATAGCTTTTGTTTCTTCTCCTATCTTTCTTTAGGTGTCCCTGCTCAGATTCCCATTTTGTCTGTGACACAGACCACTGGACCTGAAGCTGCCGTGTCACAAGCCCATTTAACACCCTCTCCAGTTCCTGTGTCAATTCAGGCAGTTAACCAGCCCTTGATGCCTTTGCCTCAGACAATGAGCCTTTATCAAGACCCACTCTATCCTGGGTTTCCTTGTAGTGAGAAGGGAGATCGAGCCATTGCACCACCTTATTCACTGTGTCAGACCGGCGAGGACCTGCCTAAAGGTGAGGCTTGTCCAATTTCACATTGCTTTTTTCCCTTGAGTACACAGTTAGTGAGAAATGGAAAGCTATAAATAGAAGTCAGAGATCTGGTTCTTAATAAGCTATAGAAATGGCTGACTCAGTGAAGAGCAGAGATTTGATCATTTGATCAGATCATTTGATTGTTCAGGTCTGTTTTAGTTTGGTCTTACTAGAAAATGAGTTTTTGTGTTTTAAGCCTTTTGTGTTGTTTTCTTCCCATAAATAACTTTTGACAGCTTTGAAGATGTAAGCTTTTGTTTATTTTGTGGGCAGTTTCTTCCTATGTAGCCCAGGCTGCCCTGGAACATATTTTCTGCCTCAGTCTCCAGGGTTCTAGGTTATAAGTATGGACTACCAGTACCTGACTTGGCTTATGGGAATCTTACTATTTTTGTTTATGTTTTTATTTTATGATTTTTTGAAATCACAACAGAATCTATGAAAAGTATGTTTATCTGAGTTTTCTCCCAGATTGAATTTTAATCATATAAACTAAATTTGAGCTATTAAATTTAGCTGTATTATGAAGGAGACTTAGCTGTTAATGCAGAGGAAAGTGTAGAAAAACTTGAAATTACACTCTAGAAACAGCCTGGTTATTTTTTTGTTTCTATTTTTGTGTTTTACTATACAGACAATCTGGCAGGAAATTTTGTAGAGCTGTAATGTGATGATTGTTGAGCGAAGGAAAGGTTTGAATATGTAGTTTTAGTGAAAATTTATTCTATTTTCAGATAAGAACATTCTTCGATTCTTCTTCAATCTTGGTGTAAAGGTATTTACATTTTATCTTTTTAAAGCTAACTTCTCATCACTGTCTGAATAGTAAAATTTAAAATATTTAACTCTTAATTTGTAATCTAAGGTTTCCTAAGTGCCATCCTTTATGTTTGGTAATGCTATAGGTTCTAGTTTTTGCTTGCTTTTGCTTTTAATTGATAATGGTTTGGCCTTGGAATATATGAAGAGGCAAACCAATTTCCTGGACTTTTTCGTGGGAATGGAAAAAGTCCTTGATGGGGAGTTAGATGTAAGATCCTAGTTTGAAGCTCTATTTTAGCAAATTTTGGTCCTATGCAAACCGTTTGCTGCCTGGGAAGCCTGTTTATTATGCAAAGCTGCCTCTGTTGAGAGGAGTGATAGTCTAGAAAGCCTCCCTGTGTATGGTGGGGACATTGCTCACTAGCACAGCAGAGAGATTTTGTGGGTTGGTTAATGGAAAAAAGCTTTTCTTAGAAAGAGGCTACAGGACTCTACGTCCGTGTCAGTGTTTTACTGTCTTTGACTTGAATTCATTTCTGTCAGTTCTCGAAACCTGCAATAAATATCAAGTGCCCCGATTTAGTAGCCAGCCTCAGAACGCCATGTGTTGTATTCATTGCCTAGTTATACTTACATAGTCCATGCTGGATTTATGTTGTCAGCTAGTTATAGTTTTTCCTAATTTGTTTTTTTAGTTGAATACCAACAGTAGAAGAATTCAAAATAGTTTTCGTCTTTAGCCTTTGTTGTGAGGTCTGATTTACTAATCCTTGGCTTTTGGAGTATCTAGAGGGCTCCTAGAATGAGTCCTGTTAGAGTTTCTTGTTTTAGTATTTTTCTGGTAGGCTGGAGTCAGGATGTGAGCAGATCTAGCTAAACCCCGAGTGGCTGTGGTATGCTTCCTCTTAACCTACATCAGTCAGAACCCAGGGAACAGGTCATGAAGCGATGACTTGATTCTAGCTCTTCTCATGTTGGATATCACTGTGATCTTGTATTCGGACTTAGATTATATGTTTTTAACTGTAATACTTTCAGAAAGACAGGTTTTAACTTCTCATATTTCTGTTTATTTGGCTTTTTTTTTTTTTCTGTCTTTTAGGCGTATAGTTGCCCTATGTGGGCCCCACATTCTTACCTGTATCCTCTGCACCAGGCCTACATGGCAGCCTGCAGGATGTACCCAAAGGTCTCTGTTCCTGTATATCCTCAAAATCCATGGTTCCAAGAAGCCCCTCCTGCTCAGAGTGAAAGTGACTGTCCTTGTCCTGATGCTCACTACTCTATGCACCCTGAGGCCAGTGTTAATGGTCAGATGCCACAGGCAGAGATTGGACCTCCTGCGTTTTCTTCACCTCTGGTTATCCCTCCATCTCAGGTGTCTGAAGGTCATGGACAATTGTCTTATCAACCTGAACTGGAGTCTGAAAACCCTGGGCAGCTTCTTCATGCTGAATATGAAGAGTCACTAAGTGGCAAGAACATGTACCCACAACAGTCCTTTGGGCCTAACCCATTCTTAGGTCCTGTTCCCATTGCACCTCCTTTTTTTCCTCATGTTTGGTATGGGTATCCTTTTCAGGGATTTGTAGAAAATCCTGTAATGAGGCAAAATATTGTCCTGCCGTCTGATGATAAAGGAGAATTGGATTTGCCTTTGGAAAATTTAGATCTGTCTAAAGAATGTGATTCTGTCTCAGCAGTAGATGAGTTTCCAGAAGCCAGAGTTGAAGGTGCACATTCTCTCCCTGAAGCAAGCGTGAGCAGCAAGCATGAAGGCCGAGTGGAGCAGTCCTCCCAGACACGAAAAGCAGACATAGCGTTGGCTTCAGGCTCTCCTGCAGTGGAAGGAAAAGCTCATCCTCCCACTCAGATTCTAAACAGAGAGAGAGAAACTGTGTCTGCTGAACTTGAGCCTAGGAGGACCATTCAAAGTCTGAAAGAAAAACCAGAGAAAGCAAAAGATCCCAAGACTGCTGCTGATGTGGTTAGCTCTGGGGCCAACTCTGTGGATAGAGTGCAAAGACCAAAAGAAGAGAGTTCAGAAGATGAGAATGAAGTGTCTAATATTTTGAGAAGTGGCAGATCCAAGCAGTTTTATAATCAAACTTACGGAAGCAGGAAGTACAAAAGTGATTGGGGCTCTTCTGGTCGAGGTGGCTATCAACATGTGAGAGGCGAGGAGTCCTGGAAAGGGCAGCCTAACAGAAGCCGGGAGGAAGGCTATCAGTACCATCGAAATGTTAGAGGCCGCCCCTATAGGGGAGATAGGAGGCGATCAGGGATGGGAGATGGCCACAGGGGACAACACACTTAATGATTAGTTGTTGCTCACATTGTAGAGCTGAAGCCTTTTCTTAGGTGGAGTATTTCTTAAGGCTTTAAAAACATTACAATAAAGACCCAAATTGGAACTATCTCCTCCCTTCCCCCTTTACCCTTAATTCCTATTCTGATGAGACTTTGGACACGAGTTCAAGGGGCAGATGAATTTTTGGCATTGTGGTTTTTCTTATGCAGAATCTGCTTATTGGATTACTGCCCCATAAAAAGTAAACATGACTTTAAGTATTTTTTTATAAACAGCTCAATATGAAACATAGACATAGTGTTTGTTTTGTTGTTTTTTTTTTTTTTTTCTTGTGTAAGTTTGATTTAAAACATTGGAAATGTGTGCTTTTTAGTGTTTACTAAAGTGACAAGAAAATAAAGCATTCAACACAATATAGATTCCAAAACCTAACATTGCACCAAATAGAAATGTATATTTTATTATGCAATGCCTTAGTCATGAACTGGGCTCAAACAATCCTCAGCCTAAAACACTGTTGTCTTTTAATATGCTTCCAACCCAAAGGCCTTTCATCTCAGTATCTGTCAAACTTGAATACCGTCTTCTCTTTACTATTACACACAAGGCAGCCTATTAACCTGTGTCTTAGAATCATTGTATATAGTTCTTTTAATATCCATAGGGTATATTTTTGAATTTTGGTGAGTATTTGTTGAATTTGAGATTGCATACAATAGATGTTTAAGAAATAGTAGGAAGTCCGGTGAGATGGTTGTTATCATCAAGAACTCCTAGCACTGCTGTAAATATCATGGTGCCTACTCGAAAGGAATGTAGATGCTATGCATTTTGAAAATAATCTGCATCTGTTAAAACTGCAGAAGTTTTTTTAATGCCACTTTAACACTAATGCACTGACAGATTCTAAATATTTTGTGAGAAATGTTGAAATTTTTAACCTGATAGGCTTCTCTATAAAAAGTGTTTTGTTTCTCTCCCTGCACCATTGGTTGTGTTTATCACTTTACAGTTGCATGTTCAACTTGTCATAGCTGGAATTATTGTATAAAAAAGAATGTGATTGTGACTTCTAGTTCTTCTCTAGAGGATGCTGCTAGAAAGTGGTTTTGCTTTGCATTTTGTAGATTTACCCATCAGTACCATGTCTGATCCTGCTTATTTCAGTCTGAAGTATTCACTAGAGGCTCCTTTTGCATGTTGCACTGTTCTCACTTGGAGATTGGACTCAGAAGGGTTAGCACAGTATTTGGTCATCTGTGTTACTTTGTAAAACTATTTCTTCCTTGTACATATCAGTGTGAAAATCTACCTTTTTTATGTTGCAATTACCTTGTGATCAGGCAGCTTGAGTGCTATGCAAATAGTAGTTTGGTGGTGATTTTCTTTGCATGTTGTATGTAATATGCTTAATCAGAAATAGATGTGGCTTTTGTTTTGGGGGCAGATTACTTTTAAAAGCAAATACAATTGAATTTGACAAACTGAAGCAGACAAGTTTTCTGGGTCCTCTGATAACTTGTGAGAATGTTTGGCTGTCAGCTAGGCTCAGTGAAGCTCCACTGTACTGTAATAATGGTATTTACCTCTGTGCTGTTTTAATTACCCTCATGTCTTTGTAACTGCTGATTTGAGTAGTGATTAGCATTTAGAAATTTTGTAATATAGGGCTTTAAAGAGCACTTTGAAAGATATTATGACGGTGCTAGGTAAGAAAATTTTATAGCCTGGGATATGTAGAAAAAAATTGAGAACCTTTTGAAAGGAATTTGTTGTCTGCTTCTAAGCTAGAGTGGTGGTAAAGTTTCTGCATTGCCAGTTTGTCAGTGTCAGTGGCTGAATTATGGATAAGAACTGTAGAGGATCTTCTCTGTTTATATAGTCTGTGCATTTTGTGTGGAATTGGCTTCAATAGTTTCAATATGTAAATCACCTTTTGATATAATCAGATTTGAAAGTTTGATGTTTGGTCTCAGGAGCCCAAAGTAAGTAGCTGTTTCCAAAATCTTTTTGTGTTACTGACTGGGGAATTGTTTAAAAAGTGAACGGGAAAGAATAGCACTTGGTTTCCTCAGTCACTCGGTCTTACCTTAGTGAGGTAACAGTACTTATATAGCTCCTGAGGGAAATTTCTGTTTTCCCACCTGACCTCTAGGACATGATGGATCAGTGATGAAAGAATTCTAGCCTGTGGTACTTTCTTTGTGACCTCTGGAATAGAACTCTGGCTTTGTTTAAAATGATCAATCTTTGTATGGTCAGTTTTCTTTCTTGGGTATGTTTTAAGTGTATTCATCCAGGGGATTTTGCCTTACATTGAGGTCAAACTAGGGCCAAGCAAGCTTTTTCCATGAACTGTCATACTGTATTTTGACCTCTTTCTACATGAGAAAAGAGAAAAATGACAGCTGAAAGTCCTTGGGAAATGATGAAACTTTCTGATGGGATTTATTTTGAACAAATGCTTCCACTGACCAAAGCTCATCTGTTTTAGTTTAGGCGCTGTAGTTGGAATAGACCCCAACCTGTTCTTTCAGTATTGTTCTTCAAGTTCTTTCCTCTCAAGACACACCTTCCATTCTTGCCCCACGCACTCCTTGGCAGCAGGATGCTGGCAGCTGGATAGCCCTCATGTTTTTTTCCTGTATGTCTGTTTCATGGCAGGGCTTATACCTGCCTCAACCTGACAGGAGTAGGTTTTCCACAGCCGAGACAGTTTATGCGATGCAAACTCTTCTTGTAGTTTTCTCTTTGGCCCAAGGGTGAACTAAAATGCCTGTGAACTGCAAACTTGCTTGTGATTGACTTGGTGCAATACAGTTTACTTCTAAACGTTTCTGGTTTAGAAAATACTCAGCCATCCTGGAAACTAGCAATATTTATTTTGCTTCATTTATTTTACCTTCAGTTTTAGATGAGGTGAAGTTTTTCTTTCACTTAGGGTACGTAGCAAGGTCCATTCTAGTGTAGCTGAAGAGGAAGCTATACTATTTCTGTTTACTGTATTTTACACTATTGTATGTCTAATTGCTTTTTAAAAATCTTCATAATGGCTCATTTGAGTATATCAGTTTGAAAGAGCTAAGATTTTCCTATTTAATATCAGCCATTGGATCTCCTGATAATTGGGACTTTTTTTTTTTTTTTTTAAACTTTCTCCTTTCCCTAAAATTACAAGTTTAGAAAATCCTGTAAGGGGGGTGGGTGCATGTCTTAATGCTGAGAAGCAGCAGCTTTGGGGTTGAATTTACTTGAATGGTTTAAAAATTGCATTGTTACAAAGCTAGAAAAAAATTTATGTATGAAAAATGATCCTAGCCTTACACTGAGTACAATAATACTTATAAGCATGTGAAGATGTGATCATTTGTGATGTTACCTGTAAAAACATATATACATATCTATACATATCTTTTGAAGTGTTGAAAGGAATAGTACTTTATATTCTTTATCATACCACTTTTGTAAGTGTTGAATATATTGCTGTTTATTTTTCTATGTTCTGTTTCGTAGCCTTAAGAAGTGTTTCAAACGATCTGAATGTATGAAACAAGTCAGTGCCCTACATGGTGTGATGCTGCATTATATCTACAACCGTGTGCATATATTAAATCCTGTCTGTCGATTCTGCTTGGGAGTCTTTGCTCTTTGGGTAACCCAGTGTATATCACATGTAAATCTGAGGATGAATCTTAGTAAACTCTTAAAAATGACATGGTTTCCATCTATTTTTCATGTTGGAAGATGATTACAGTAGGGACAACTGAAAGTGGCATTTATACCTATGGGGTAAGGTGCTGTTTCCCTTTGATACATTGCGTAGCTTAGACTGAGTCATGGAGCTAGAAAGAGGTGGAATTGGACTTAATGTAAGTGGCTTTACAGGGCATGCTCCGCCATCTCGCCAGCATACTGAAACAGGGATGCGGGGTACCTAGGCAGTCACAGCTTGAGGGCCTTCTGTAGTTCAGGAAGACTGAGCAGTGTGGAAGCAGAGATAAGCTTTCAGGCATGCTGAAGGACTTCAGTTGTTAGCTTATTTCAGCCCTGGGAATTGAAGTACAGGCTGTGCACGCTTTAGGCAGGTGCTCTCCCTCTGAATTACACCCTGGCCCTGAAAATGAGTACATCATTAAGTAGTTTGCTCAATACTGTCATGTCCAGGCTTGATTAAGTTAAGAACTTTCTCAGGAAACTGGAAAGGGTGCTTATTCAGTGGAGATACTTGATGGAAAGCGATGTAAGTATAGGCAGCAAGCAATGTGAGTTGTGTGTGTGTGTTGATTTTTTAAAAAGATGTATATGTGAATGAGTGCAGGTGGTTATGAATTCCCTGGAGTTGGAATTAAAGCAACGGGACATGGGTTTGGCAAGGAAGCTCTGCAGCACAGGTTGATGTTGACTTTGTCTTTTTGACAGTTTCACTGTATATTCCTGGCTGTCCTAAAACCTAGTTTCCCCAGCATCTGCCTCCTCAGTGCATTAAGTCCTGTGCTTCTGTATGTCACCCAATATGCACTCTTGTGAGGTGTGTGTACCTTTTATAGAAAATCATCTTAATACAATATTGTTTGGTAATATTCTTTTCCGTCCCCAATTTTACCCCGATACTTCCCTACTCTCCCAAATTCCTGCTCTTCAAACAATGAAGAAAAAAAGAAAAAGCTCCAATAAAGGGAGTCCATTTTGTTTTGGTCAACTACTGGGCATGGGTTCTTCCCTCCTGTGTGGTTGATAAACCCAGTAGCACTCTATTGGAGGTAAGATTATCCCTTTCCCAGTAGGTGTCAATTGCAAATAGCTTCCTGGTTGGGTTGGGACTTTGTGTCCACGTTGAGTTTTCAATGAGGCTGGTTTGAACCTTTGCCTGCTGTCAGCCCCTGAGTTCACAATCAGTCCTTCCTTGGAGTCATCCACCAGAGCTGGCTCAATATTTCTGCATAGATCTCAGCCTTGAGAGAAGCGTTTTAATAAAGATATCTCACGTGCCTTAAATTAGGTCACCGCACACTGAACAGTTGTGGGTCTCAGTTCACATACTACCCACAGGAAGACACGGGCTGAGGAAAGCAGTGATCTATGAGTGTAACAATATATCATTAGGAATTGCTTTATTGCTACTTTCGTTTTGTAGAATAATCAAGTTTTTTCCCTAGGGCCCATGATCTGGCTCATCAAATTCTTGGTAACTTTTGCAGTGCCTGGTATGAATTCCTCATGAGTGGAGTGGAGTGAACCTTAAATCTAACCAAAATATGGTTGGGGCTTCGGAGATGGCTTAGTAGGTAAAGAATATATACTGCCGAGCCTTATCACCAGAGTTCAATTCCTGGGACTTGCAAGATGAAAGGAGAGAAACAGCTCCACAAAAGTTGTCCTCTGACTGACTTCCACATGTGAAGTGGAATGTATACAAATGTCTTCATATGTGTATGAATACACACACAAAACCCCAAAAACATGGTTATTCCCATAACTTTTGTGCCACTGCTGCATTAGTATACTTTACAAGTGGCCCCTGTTAGAGGTGACAGGGCGTGCAGGGGGGTGATGCTCCTTTTCTCTTCTAGTAATGCAGACTACCTTTCAGCACACTCGACACTAGTTAGTAGGGGTGAAGCTTCTAGTTGGGCATCAGCTCAATTTCTCTATATTTGATGACATAGATGGTGACTTCAGCAACAGAACATTAGATTTTTTTTCTCCCCCTATGGCCTTGGCAATAGCCTATGATGTTTGGGAGGGACCCCTTTGGCCAACAGCTCAATTAAGCTGTTTTCCTGGCTCTGGAGGTTTTACTTGGTGTCAGGTCTAGCTGGGCATTGTTTCATAAGGTGACTCCAATTAAATTCTTTTCACATTATTTTGGGAAGTGTCTACAAGAGTTTCCATATAGTCTTTGCATTCTTGGTCACTGAGCCATCTCTTAGCCCCACTGTGTGGGTGTTTTGAGAAAGAGTTGACTGAACTGCCCAGAACTAGTAAGGGTAGGAAGTGTAGCATTTCCCTTTCAGTTGTGTGCCACTAGGATTGCCAAGAAGCCAGAAGGTGGGAGGCAAGACTTGTTTGTAGCTGGTTGTAGCCATTGCCAAACTCCCTGAAATGGATGGGATGAACAGATGTCAAGTCTTTAAATGTCCCTTTTGGTTCTTTAGATTTTGTGTTGGGGGACAGGTCCTTACAGGGTCCTGAAGAGGGCGACAGACTTCCCTGAAATGCAGTTAGACTGTTCTGTGCTGCCTGTAGTGGGTTGCTGGGAACCAAACTTGGGACTTCTGGAAGAGCAGTAAGTGCTTTTATCCAACCTCTCGAGCTGTCTCACACAGGGTTTAAGCAAAGTTCTCCATCCAAAGGGTACTCTGGAAGGAATTAATGAGGACAGCTGTCAGTTTTTTGAGCTGCAGAAATGAGAGAATGTACCTGGGCATGTATAAGGTGACATTTGCTTTAAAACTAGAAAAAGTTCATTGAAAGTGAAATTTTCCTAGCAAAACTTTTTGGCATGAGCTCCAGGTTTTTAGAAGGGGGTGGTGTGGAGTCACTTGAAGCTGCTATCACATGGGATCACCTAGAAAGAGCTGTGGAAAGATGGGATAGATCAGTGTCGTGCTGACAAACATGAAGTGGCTGCTGTTACGGCAGTGTGTTTTTAGGGAAGCATGCTTTTAAAGCTTTCTTGACATTTCCCTTCTGTGTGGCCACAAATGCATCACATCCACAAGAATAGTATGAATGTACTTCTAAGGAAAGCAAAAGGTTTTCTAAAAATATCCCAGTTGACTTTAGCTCTCAACTTGCCAGCCAGAAGTGTCATATAGCCTAAATCCAAGAAAGATAATTAGAATTGTTCTAGATCATTCATGGCTGATCACTGAGGCGAAGTACAAACTGGAAAGAAATGGTAGGATTTTAAATGTAGACCCCAAGGAAACAATTCAAGAGTAATAGACAATGCACAACCTAGTGCAGACCTAGTGCAATAAATGAAGGGGTAGACAGACAGTAAATAATTTAAATAATTAAAAGGAACCTACTTATGTGAACATGCATACACAAGTGAGGTTGAGATCAGTGTCTTCCTCAATCCTTTCCCCAAAATTACGGAGGATCTCATGCTGGACCACCAGGCTCTGCTTGTCTATTTGGCCAGCTTGCTCTGGGGTCCCATTCTTTGTCACTCAGAACTCAGCAAGTCACCTACTCTTCTGGCTGTTATGTAGACGCCCCAGGGATCTCAATTCCCACCTCAGTAGATCCGTCAATTCTAGCATGTAAAAACCTACATCCTGTTGTGTGTGTATTCACCTTCTCTATCATGCTCAGTTTATGCCTTTGATTTGAACTGTATTCTTTTGTACTACATTTACATTTAGACCCCCACAGTGTTACCACACCATCCTGGGAGCTGTTTCCTTAAAGCCTTGTTATCTTAGAACTGCACTCTCTTGAGGGTTAAACACAGGATTGTCCCTCAAAGGGAGAAATGCATAACCCTGGTTAAGAGCCTTTGTGTGGTGTGGCTGAGACCACAATGGATCCTCTCCTGGCCCCTTGTCATGAGCTTGTCAATACTTCTTTCTTTACAAAGTTTCAACGTAGTTATTTCTTCAGCTTTATTGTATAGATGGGGTTAATTATAACCAGGAAAAATGTCACCAAATTGTGCTGTGAATACATACACCTAAAATATGAAGTTTGAATCCACACCAGCTACTGAATTGTGTTGAACCAAACTATCTTCTTGCCTTCCACGAATTGTTATTTTGCTGGCCATAGTGGTCCCAGAAATCTCAATTCAACAGTATTTCAAAACATTAAAAAGGTATCCTCAGTGCTTTAGAAAGATGGCTTCACTGAGCACTGGCTGCTGTTCCTGAGGACTTGTGTTCAATTTCCAGTACCCACATGGCAGCTTCCAACTGTCTGTAATTCTAGTTCCAAGGGATCTAGCACCTTTACAGACATAGACGCAGGCAAAACACCAATGCACACAAAATAAAAATGATTGTTAAAAAGGCTCTTTCCTGTAATTTAACCAAGTTTTCCTCTCTAAAATTAATCTTGGTTAGTCCCTTATATATTTTAGTTTCTCCACATAAAGTTAATCATATAAACTATGTTGTAACATTTTTTCAGTGTTTCAGACTCCTTACTCTTTTTGATAGCCAAAATGTTCATTGTGGCATTGATTTAATTTGCATTGCTAATATTGATTTCATGGACAAACTCTTGTTAGTACAGACTTTTTGATAGTAAGTGGTGGCACACACAGACACCTTTTATCCCACTCAGCACTCGGAGGCAGAGGCAGGCGGATCTCTGTGAGTTTGAGGCCAGCCTGACTACCAAGCCAGTTCCAGGCCAGTCAAGGATACAAACAAACCTGTGTCAAACAAACAGGAAAAAAAAAAAAAAAAAAAAAACCTCCAAAAAAAACCTTGATTTGTAGTTTCAAATTTCATTTGCTTGAAAAATATTCCTGTTAACACACACATACACTGTCATTAGCAACTAAAATGGATGAACTTTATAAAGTGTTCTCTGTAGGACAGAATAAAAAAATCGGTAAATACCTTGTTTCTCTGTATTCAATGTATCTGCAATATTCACAAACGTAAGTTATCCTTAAACAGAAAGCTACACTTTAGTACAATCCCATACCAATGTGAAAGAATGATCAAACACTGTTAATCTCAAAGAATGACGAAGGGAAAAATTTTTTATTCCATATACTTCTGTATATTTGCATTCTTTTACAAGTTATGTATTTATAGATTATTCATATAAAGTCATTTTTAGAAGGCCTAATGGGGTCCAGTCAAAACAAACTTTCTATCATTGTTTACAAATTAGTCAAGATCTATCATTTAAAGTTCTAAGTCTTGTCAAATAATTTCTAATTTTCCTGTTTTGCCTGCCCCATTATTCATTGCAATCCATCTTCCTCATAATTCCAGTTCAGGATATCAGTAAGGGTTGGGATAATGTCCTTTGTATCTAAAACTGACAAATGAATATGTACTGCAGCAATGGATACTCATATTGCTTTTTCCTGTATTTACTGGAGTTGTTGTTTAAGGTTGCCCTTGGTTGCTCAACAGAAAAAAAATCTGTAGTCTATAAATATTTAGGGCTGAGGATGTACCTCAGTTGTTACAGTGCTTGCCTAGCATGCACAAAGCCCTGGGTTTGATCCTCAGCACTGTATAATCCAAGCCTGTGTTAGTGGGCTCAGAAATTCAAGGTTTTTCTTGGATACGTAATTTTGAGGCTTGGCCTACAGGACATTCCGTCTCAGAATAAAACTAAAAATGAAACCCCAACATCCAGATACGTAGGCACCAACTATAAAGACGTTGTTATTTGTAGGGTTGTGTGTATGTGTGTGGGTTCATGTCGGTATGTTGGGGCCAGAGGTTTGATAGAAGGTGTCTTCTTTAATTAACTTCTTGAGATAGGACCTTCTACTGAGCATGGCGCTCAGATTCGGTTAGGCTGGCCGGCCAGTGAGCTCTAGGAATTTGCGTGTCTTCATATCCCAGAACTAGTATTAGAATTTTCCACTGCCTCTAAAATATGGTCCTCACGATGTAGAGCTCGCACTTCACTGATGGAAGATGTCCCCAGCCCAAGCCTAGAGTTTTACAGGTAGCAAATAGTCTTCAGAAATGGGCCCGCAACTTGTTCAGTGATTATATAAATTTATGTTTACAAAGTAACATTACTTTGAATGTTATTATAAAATCTTATAGAATGTAAAAACTGAAAAAAAAAGTTAAATAAGGGTACTGAAATAATTTTTGACAGATGTTCAAAAGCACCAAAAAGCCCATTACAAACAATGCACAAGTTGGTCATAAACACCCATCTTCCAACAATGGTGTTTGTAGCAAACAATGTTCCTTGGAAGCTACACACCGATAAGAGTGCACAGACTGAAAACAAATAGCAAATATAACCCTGATGTTTATTTCTCAGACCTTAGCAGTACATTCTCTGACTGGCTTTTAAAAGAAGGCAATTTCATTGTACTAGTACACTTAGCAAACAGTAAGTACAGATTTCATCCAAGATGTTAAGGATGGGCAACACTGGTTAAGTTATCTGGTACATGAATATGACACACAACTGAAAATCTCCCCACAGAGCATGTAAAGCTGGAGGTAACTCATGTATTTGAAATGTCTCCATTTTAGTGTAGTATGCACAGAATAGTTTTTAAACAACAATTTACAAGACAACTGGCTTTTGATGTCACATTAAGAAAATCATACTTCAAGCTCCAGAGTATGTGGGGCCATAAAACCTGATTAAAGTTTTATATGATAAAAATCCTGGTAAATGGCTTATTGATAATCTCAGATTCAATCTAATCATCCAAGAAAAAGTAGTTTCCACTCTTCTTTTGTTCCACATCCTAGAAAATAAAAGAGAAGCGACAGAAGTCAGATGAAGCAGTGCTTATCTATCAGAGCAGCTCACAGCTCAGCATGGTCTCTCTAGAGATGCTTTACATGGAGGAAATTTGTTGTATACTGAAAACATTCTTGGGAAAACTTAAATTTCAGCTTTAAGCTCCTGGTACAAAAGACAGCATTTTGTCAGCTAGAGAGCTGCATATTATAAAAGGTATACTACTTAAAGCAGACTTTCTCAAAACTGTTTCTAGAATGGTCAGTAACAGTTCATTTATCTATCTGCTTATCTTCTCAGGATTATACTCTATGACTATCTAAAATGACTCAATATATAGGAGCGGCTTAACAAGCAAAGGAGAATGTTTATTTTAACCCTGTCTTGAAAAAACAAAACAAAACAAAAAAAAAAAAAAACAACAGAGAAATTGGTTTAAAGTATTAAAAAAAACTTCATTAACAAAATTCCATAAATCTACTTTCAATGGCACATAGTACGGCTTCTTCAAGAAGCTTTATTCTTTCAGAGACAAGGTTCCACTTTGTAGCCCTGGGTATTCTATGTAGACCAGGCTAGCCTCCAACAGAGATCCACCTGCCTTTGCATCCCAAGATTTTAACACAGTATTAAGTGGCACTTAACATAGATTCATGAACACAGTTGTTGCCTTGCAACAAGAGCATGAAAACTGAAAAATAAAAACCCCACAAACTCCTGAGGGTCAATATGACATAGTGTAGATTTTCAAGAAAAAGACATATGTTTATTATGGTAGGAGTTATGTACATACCTTGATTGAATTAAGTTTGTTTATTCGTGGTCTGTAGTTGTTGGGGTCTCTTCTGAATGTAATTTCGAGCTGAGACAGAAACTTGTTCATGCCAGCCAAAAGAGTTTGAGGACTAGGGGAAAACAATTTTCATTAGATTTTAAGTGTCAAGAATCTCCATGGACTCTTCCTCTCAGGCAAGCATGAAGGCTCACACTAGTGCCCATCAGTAAGCAAATGATCAATTTCTGTACAAATGCAGTATGATCTATATTTCTGATGTTGAAGAAACATTGAGAAAGAGTATTTACTGATTTATTTTCCCCCCAGAATCCCAGATAGAAAGCAGGGCTTTGCATCATGTTAGGGAAGCAGTCTACACCGAATTATTGCTGTATACCCAGAGTATCACTAAAAGTAAGTTTTCATTAAAACCTTTTTGTGTGTTCATCTTTTATAGCCAAGATGATCTGTTTTTAAAAGACCTATTTAGAGATACACAATGTTGTAAGTCATCCTGTGGGTGCAGGAAATGAACCTGGGTCTTCTAAGCAAGTGCTGTTAATCCCTTGAGCCATCTCTCTAGAACCCCAGAATAATTTTTAAATTGGCTAAATAACAAGCAAAAATATGGAACATTTTAAAGCCTTCTTCAAATGTATAAGATCATTAGCAAAGAAATAAAATTTACATGTTGAAAAGATTTCCTGAAATTTATAATTTATATATTCTCAATAATTAATGATAAAATTTAATATGAAAATAAAGGAATTCTGAGATGAATTTGTTCTTTTGAGACAGGGTCTTATATAGAGCTCGTGTCTTGGAACATACTGCTTAGGCCAGGTTGTCCTTGATCTTACAGAAACCCACCAGCTTCTTAACCTCTCCTGCTGGGATTAAAGTTGTGTACCACCATGCCTGGCTGGTATTTTTATTTGTTGAATTACTCAAATAACAACATGACCTTCCTTCTCTAACATCAAAAAATTTTGTGTGAGAACTAAATAAAAGTGATTTATGGGCCCAAAATGTGTTTGTATATTGGTGATTTTATAACGTACAACTCAATGTTGGTTTAGCACTAACGGTAAAATAATATATCATAGACAGACCTGACTTTTCAGTTTCCCTGCGGTATCTAGATCTAGTAAGAACAGTAAGAGAAGGTTAAAACAATACACTGAAACTGTGGTGGTTGGGGCTGAAGAGATGGCTCAGCAGTTAAGAGTTCTAGCGGCTCTTCCAGAAGAGCCAGGTTTAATTCTCAGCACCCACACAGCAACTCATAAATGTCTGCACCTCCAGTGAGGGGATCTGACACCCTCACAGACACGTGTGCATGCAAAAACAGACAAACAAACAAAACCCCAAGCACATAAAAATAAATAAATCATTAAAACAAAAACAAAAACAAAAAAAGCCCCAACAAATTGTAGGTCAGTGTCATATATTTGGCATCTACTTATAACTATGTTTTTGGGCAAGTCATGTAATTCTTTGGATTTTATTCTGTACAAAAATTAAGTTTTTAAAGAATTAATCTATAAAACCAGTATTTTTTCTGAAGTATAAATAATCAACTGGACAAAGTTCAACTGGTAGAAAAGGTCTAAGGCTCTGTAAGATTATCTACCTGGGTCAAACTGCTATCAGGCCGGGTACAGTATTATCTAAGAATAACCAGTGCGTGGGACAAAGTAAGAAACTGACTTAGCAACTAAGTTCTTCAAAGAAGAAAGTGATGGGACTGTAGTGTTTATGAACTTACTGGAACTTTAGAATGTGAAGTTTTCCAACTGTCAGAACCCACATTTTACAAAGCATCTCACCTGTTTGCAACTGTGTTCTTAGACGGAACTCCGTCAAACACGATGACGCGATCTGCTAGGTAGGTGGCCATGATGAAGTCATGCTCTACCACAAAAGCTGTCTTCTTTGCATGGAGAATGAAACTGCAACACAACAGTTTGCAAACCTTTCATAGTTTTTAACTCACAAAACATTCAATGTTTCATTAAACATTTTGTGTGCCAGTACACACAATCAAAAATTAGATTCCAGAAGCAAGACATTTACCGTTTGACAACCCGAGCTGCCATTAACCTCTGTTCAGAATCCAAATATGCAGATGGTTCATCAATTAAATAGACGTCAGCAGGCTTGCCCAGACAAAGAGCTAAAGCGACTCGCTGAAGTTCACCACCAGACAACGTCTGCACCTAATTGGAAAAGATCAGTAAAACAATGAAGACAGCCGGAAATCAAAGTCTGGAAAATGATGCATACAGATCTGTAAGGATAACAGGTTATATACAGTACCTCTTGATCAATGATGTTTTCAATTTGTAGGGGCTTCATCACATCAGTTACAAACTGGGGATGAGTGTAAGCATCTCTGATCTTTTCATGTAGCAACTGGCGAACACTTCCCTGGTTTTAAATAAAAAAAAAATATTTAAATGATAAATTACTAGGAAAGAACTTTCTGTTTATGAATTTCAGTACTAAACTTCAGACCAAAATGAAATAAAATTGCCTCCAATTTATATCAATTTTATTTTTTCCCTTCTTCAGAGACAGGGTCTCTGTAGCCAACCAACTGCCTCCAACTCATATAGCTGCCTGCCTCTGCCTCTGAGTGCTGGCATTGATGGCTGGTGCGTCACTACTCCTGGCCGGTCTAGTTGTAATGTCCACTCACCATCTCACTCAGGTCTTGAGGCTTTCTATTAAAGAGGAATCATGTACATAAGCAAAAAGGCAAAAAATACTCTTAAAATCTAAAAGCAGAAAGTAGATGAATGTTTCAGGGGAGAAATAATTGAAAGCAGGAATAATTCTAGATGCCAAAGTGGATTTATGTACCTTGGATAATCTGTAGGCACCCAGTGCACCATCTTATTCTTAGCTGAATCCTAAAAGGGCTTTTACTTGCTATTCAGAACAAAGCCAAGTGGGAGAACGTATAGACTGTAAAATACTAATGAAGGTAAACTGAAATGTGTAACAGGGTCAGTATTGTGGTGCTGAACATATAGTAATTAAGAAGCTCCAATACAGAGCTGGGCATGGTGCTATATGCCTTTAATCCCAGCACTTGGAGAGGCATAGGCCTGTGAATCTCTGAGAGTTCCAGGCCAGTCTGGTCTACAAAGCAAGTCCAGGACAGCCAAGGCTACAAAGAAAAATCTTGTCTCGAAACATCAAACCGAATCAAACCAAACCAATCAACCAATCCTTGGAACACCAAACACCGCTCCCCTCCAACTCAATACAATACTTTCAGAAATTAAAGGACATCATTGCTTCAGCATAACATTTTCAAGTTTTATACCTGAAGCCACTTACCAGGATTATTTCCCTAAGGCTGAATAACCTTATATTCTAAGAATATGTTAAATAATGTATCACTCATCAGCTGACAGATACTTGCTTTTTTCTACCTTTTGGCTTGATAAATATTAATTGCTATGAATATACATGCGTAGGTTCTGGCACTGAGGTGCACACATTGCTCACTTATACGCTGGTGAGTAGAAGTGCTGGTGTTTCTAACTCTCTCCTACAAAAACTATCTGACTGTTTTCCAAAGTGGCTGTAGTTTTACATTCCCGACAGCAACAGGCAGCATCCAATCTCTTCACACTGTCACCAATACTTGTGCCTGTCTTTTGGATTTTTGGTTTAGTCATCCTAGAGGTTGTAAATTGGTGTTCACCATGTTTGATCTGCATTTCCTTAACAGCTAAGAATGTTTGCTTTTGAGTAAAGGCTCACATTAGCTTTGTAAAAAAAAAAAAAAGATCTTAAAGTTCCATCCAGAGCCAGATGTGGTGGTGTACACCCAATGACCTCCAGCACTTGGGCAGCACGGGCAGGCAGACTGAGAATTTCAAATATTTGTATTTTACAGTAGATTCCAGCCCAGCTTGAAGCTAGTAGAAGCCAATATGACTAAGATTTTTAGTATTTTATTTTTGTGTGTGATGGAGATTAAACTCAGTCCCTTACCTCAGTTAAACATAAAAGACTAAAGGTATACATACATATGTACATATCACATTTTAATAACCAAATTAAATTAAAATGATGACTCACTGTTGATTTGGGACTGATTTTCTGTGGCTTATAACTGACATTTAGCACTGGTACTTCTCCTGCAAAACAATACAAGTACATATGACATAAAAACTGCCCAGACCTTTAAAGTTTTCTTTGTAGGATAGAGTAAAAAGGTAATGTTTATAACAGTACCTCCTTCATCAGGCTTAAGCCTTCCAGCAAGCATCCTGATAAATGTGGTTTTACCTGTACCTGGCAAAACAGTAACAAAAACAAAATTAAACTTCACATTCCAAAATTAAACATAATTTCCTACTTGTTCTAATCTGAGAAATCTGTTTCGAAGATGTTATGTAAAGTTACGGAGAAAAACAATCCCTTCAATCTGTCAAGTAGTAGCCTAAACTTACCAGGAGGAATAAGACCAGTCAATTTTAATAAATGGCTAGTCCACACAAGTTTTCTGATAGTTTAAAAAGATACTCATTTTAGTTATCAGTTTGTTAAAGGCAGTATAGGCTATTTTATGATGGAAATTACTACTAATAGCTAGTGCAAAAAACTGTAACCCAAACAAAAATGTTTAGGGAAGCCTGAGTCATTACAAATCTCATGTAGTATCTTCTAGCTGGGCCTGGTGGCACGCACCTGTAATCCCAGCACTCAGGAGGCAGAGGCAGGCGGATTTCTGGGAGTTCGAGGCCAGCCTGGTCTACAGAGCAAGTTCCCAGACAGCCAGGGCTACACAGACACCTTGTCTCAAAAAACCTTCTACAGTTTCTATTACCTTTAAATCATAAAAGCAATACTAGATATTTAGTACTCAGACTCTTCTTACAGTGACAACTTAATATTGAAAATATAAGTAACAAATCTATTTATGAACATAGTCAAGAGCTCTCAGAATTTCAAATAAGAAAAATTCCAAATACAAGTGTCCAAGGAAAGCTTTTACACCTGGTATCAGTAAGTCACCAACTGTCTATTTCTTCCAGTCCTTTTGCAGAATGAGCAACTGCTTCATTTTCATGGCAAAATGCTGCATATTTTTAGTGAAAATAATGAAGTAAGAAATATTAACCTTTTTGAACAAGACTGAATTAGCAAATGCCGCAAAAATGTGAAGTTAAAAACAATCAATTTGGATTCACACTCAGATGGCAGCCCTGAGTCAGTTCCCCACAAACACAGGTGACTTTCACCTCCACAGAGTGAGGGCTTACCGTTTTCCCCCAGCATCACCATGATTTCAGAATCTGTGAACTCTCCAGCCACGATGGCTAACTCGAACTCTCCCATCTTTTTCTTCATCCCAGGGTATTTATACATACACATCTTCTTAACTTCTTCTTCATTTGCTGTCTCAGCTACCTTAAAAACAAGCGATGCATCCCTGAACCTCAGGTTCTCTGTTGGAACATAGCCATCCAAAAATATGTTTATGCCTGTGGGGGAAATGCCAACAGATTAGTAAAGATCTAAAGAAAATATATCTAAAATAACCTAAAATCATGATTAGACTATGATTTTTGAGAATTCATGTATACTTTATACCTTTGTTAATATTAAGCCCACATATAAGCAAAAATAAACACTTTTGTGTGTGTGTTTCAACAATGAAATCTTGCTGGGCACAGTGGCTGATGCCTATAATCCAACAGCTAGAATTCTCAGTTAGAAGGCAGAGTCAAGCCGGGTGTGATGGTGCATGCCTTTATCCCAGCACTCAGTGAGGCAGACAGGCCGACTGCTGTGAGTTTGAGGCCAGCCTGGTCTACAAAGTGAGTTTAGGACAGCCAAGGCTACACAGAGAAACCCTGCCAAAGCAAGACTGCTAGACTGTGAGGCCTTGCCTCAGAAAATCCATTTTCTACCACCAAAACCAAAACGACTCCCTTTTCCCAGTATAAGTTTCATTTTAAGTTTCAACATTATGACAATCTATGTGAAACAGGACATCATTTTGAAAGTATGCTTATATTAAAATGGATATTTTGGGGTCTGTCTGTCTCCATGCTGGGACTTGACAGCATGCAAGATAACCAGCTCTATAAATTGTTCTCTGACCTACATCCATACACTCTGTATGCACATGTCCCCCCTCCATACACATGTTCACACAAGGCAAATAAACAAATGAAAACTAAAAAATCACTTTGTTGTAAAAAATGGCAAGTATTTGAGAGTGGGTTTAGGTATGCAACTGACACAAAATATTTTAGCAATACTTTAAAATAAGCAATTTTAAGTAGTGAGTATTGCTTTATCTGAGATAGTCATACAGTTGATGAATTTCCATTCTTGAAGTATTTAGAAGTGAAAGCATAAAGTTATAAAATTAAAATAAAAAACTTTGGTGAAGAAAACTTTGTCTAAGTGCTTCATTTTACCAATGAAAAAAGCAAGGGACTTTGATTAAAAACAAAACAAAAAACCAAAACAACAACAACAAAACCAGTGATGTGGTCTCTACAATTCCTGTGTGCTAGCTATCCTGTCGACCTGAAAACAAGTCCTAGTGACAGCCGTTTGTACAGTGCAGAGCATGCATGCACGCACAGCTTGATAGCTGAAATGGAGCAGGAAGGATGAAGTGCAGTCTCTCATTTCAATGCTGACACCTCAGCAGGGTCACTATGCTGACCCAGCATTTACAGTAGGACGCTCAAAACGGACTGCTGGTGTATCCAGACATCGTCCTGACTCTACTGCGAGGTACACAGCAGGTGCTCAGGAGTACTTGTTAGCTGATAAGCATTAACTAGTGCTTCTGAATAGAATGTGCCACACTCCTGAAACACTAACACTCAGAAATCTCAGCACACAGGACTGCTGAGTTTGAGGCCACTCTAGAGTATACAGTCGTTTTACTTTGAGACTGGGTTCCTCTGTGTAACCTTTGCTGTCCTGGAACTCACTCTGTGGATCAGGCTGGCCTCAAACGCAGTGAGATCCACATGCCTCTGCCTCCAAGTGCTGGGATGAAAGGCGTGTGCCACCACTGCAGTTGTTTCAGTCTTTAATAGCCAGCTGCATGGTGCTGCAAGCCTTAAATCCCAAGATTGTGTGAGTTTAAGGCCAGCCTGGTCTACAGGGTGAGTTCCTAGAAGCCAAGCCTACACAGGGAAACCCTGTCTCGAAAATCAAAATGGAAGAAAAGACTACTGGCAAGAAAACTGGGACAACCTCACCAAGTTTTTCTTAAAATACATAGCTATTCATCTTAAATATATAAACAGAAAAGTTACAAAAATTCCTTTGTCACATTTTAAACTAAAATATTATAAATTATAGAAACTGTCAATTTCTTTTTATGGAGACTGATATAATGTAAATTTATTTTCAAAATTATTTATTTTATTTACAAACATTAATCTTATTAGATTTTTAGGAAACCTAAGTATCACAAAAATTACAGATAATTTTTTAAAGATTTATTTATTATTTATGTATACACTATTTTGCTTGCAGGTGTGTCTACAGGCCAGAAGAGGTGCCAGATCTCATTATAGATGGTTGTGAGCCACCGTGTGGTTGCTGGGAACTGAACTCAGGCCCTTTGGAAGAACAGCCTTAACCTCTAAGCCATCTTTCCACCCCCTATTTTCACATAAATGCTGGAGCCACCCACAGCACTCTTATCAACAGTAATACACATAAAGCATTATGTGATGGGTTTCAAATTACCTTCTCTTACACTAAAAGGCATAGTGACAACGCCATAAGCACTTGGCACACCATATAAACAGCAGATGAAGTCAGAGAGATAGTCTAACACACTGAGATCATGCTCCACCACAATGATATATCTGAAAAGCAAAACAGACTTTTATTTTTAAATTTAACATCACATCATTAGCCAAGACTCTACAAATATCTTTCTCCTATAGTCACAAATTTTAGAAAAACAAAATTAAAAAAAGTATAAAAATATTGTAAAGCCATAAAACATTTTATACAAAGCTTATTATTGATGTTCATAATTTAATTTGTTTCCCTCAGGGTAAATTTGACTAAGATGATTTTAAAAAGCTACTGCTAGATCATAAACAACCAAACATACCGTAGTCATGAATTTTTATGTAGTACTTTATTCTCACACCCACGTATTTTCCATGTATTTCAAATACCAACTTAAGGCATCAGCTTCCTATACAGATAAAGTTCTCATTTGTATAAACAGAATCTCTCACAAAACATTTTCACTTTCAAGAGCTTTTAAAATTTCATGTATCTTACTATTTAATATGCAGAAAAAAATTAAAACTGATGTCCACCCCCTAATAACACATTTATTTTGTGTGATTAAAGGCCATTCCTTCCTAAGCAGTCACCTGCCAACATTTTCACCCATTAAAATCCCACTCAGTTTGTACTATAATCTAGTTCAAATCTTACTCACTGTAGGAATACCTTTCCTAACATGCAAATGAATTTTTCTTAATGATATCTCTTGCCTTTTTTTAATTCAAATACAACTAACTTAAAAGTCAAATGTTCTGATGTTTTAGGAAGAAAACAATCTGCGTACCCAACTAAGAAATCTGTGCTATAAAAGTAGAGATAATATATACAATTAAAAGTTCCAGTTTAGTTGGGTGTGGTGGAAATGTCTGTAATCTTAGCAATTGGGAGGCAGAGGCAGGCAGATCTCAGTGAGTTCCAGGACAGCCAGTACTGTTACACAGAGAAACCTTGTTTTAGGAAACACCCCCCCCCCCCAAAAAAAAGTTCCCCCTTTCTATTTTGAACTCCTTACTGTTTCTTGGAGGGTATGACCTACTTCATTAAAGGCTGACTGAATGCATGTTTTGACAGTTTCAGAATGGATATACTTCCTGTAGCTGCTTAACATCAACCTATTATCACACATGGATGACTTTAATTCACCAATACACAGAGATTGGTATATCCACAGAAGTATTTTACCTACTGTTTTCTGTTTGGTTGAGTGAATTTGCCTTAACAAGCTATCACTATTACAATTAAGGTGTTAGCCTCTCTCTCATATTTAAAAAAAGTTGTAAAATCTTTTTTTTTTTTTTTTGTATAGGGTTTCTCTGTGTAACCTTGGCTGTCCTGGACTGGCTCAGTAAATCAAGCTGACCTCAAACTCACAGAGATTTGCCCACCTCTGCCTCCTGAGTGCTGGGATTAAAGGCGTGTGCCACCACACCAGGCTGGATTACTTTTCTTTTAGCTCTTCTTTTATTACAGTTGCATTATTTAATACTTATAAATCAGAGATGAAAGATGATACAATCTATGACTAAAAGGAACTTATATTAACTACTTAGTCATCTGGTTCTTTATCTTTTAAAACCGTCATACACATGTATTTTCTTTACTATACTAGCAAGTTCTAAAATATGAGGGTTATGTTTTTATACTGTTATTTCCCAAAGATTCTCTAAATTGCTCAAGCATGTGTTATAATGCCCAATCGTGGGGATGAAGTAAAAAGCATGGTTGTTTGGACAATTAAGACTCTACTAATAGGAAAATACTGTATATGGAAAAACAAAAAACCCATGATAGCCAAAACAATCCTGTACAAAAAAAAAAAAAAAAACAAAAAAAGGTAAAACCATCCCTGAAATAAAAAAAAAAAAAAAAAAAAAGCATGCAGAGGTATAACCATCCCTGATTTCAAACCAAACTGCAGGAGTTGTATTAATAAAAACCACATGGTACAGGTTGTTCAATGGTATCAAATCAAAGGCCCAGATGTAAACCCACATACTTATGGTCATTTTAGTTGGTCATATTTACAAGATATGACAAAGCCAGAAATATACTATATGACAAAGAAAGAATATTCAACAAATGGTAATGGTCTAACTGGATGTCAGCATGTAGAAGAATGCAAACAGATCCTTATCTCCCACTCTGCAAAAAACTCAAGTCCAAGTGGATCAAAGACCTCAACATAAAACTGAACTAACAGGAGACAACTTCCTGAACAGAATACCAGTAGCATTAGTAGAACAATAATAAATGAGACTTCATGAAACTAAAATGCTTCTGTAAGACAAAGTACACTGTCAATAGAACAAAATGATAGCCTACAGAATGAGAAAAGATCTTTACCAACTCCACACCTGACAAAGAACTGATATCCAAACATATTCAGAACTCAAGAAATTAGACAGCAACAAACCAAATAATCCAATTTAAAAATGGGGTACATAGCTAGGTGTATTGGCACATGCCTTTAATCCCAGCACTTGGGAGGCAGACACAGGTGAATCTCTGAGTTCGAGGCCAGCCTGGTCTATACAAAGTGAGTTCCAGGACAGTCAAGGCTGTACAGTGAAAACCTTTCTTGAAAATACTAAACCCAGTCAAATCAAAAAACCTCAAGTGATGGTGTGAAGCAAGGTTAACACTTCTCTATTGCTTGTGAAAGTGCAAACTTAGCCACTTTGGAAATCAATTTGGCGATTTCTCAAAAAAATTAGGAATAGCTCTACCTCAAGACCCAGCTACACCACTCCTGGGCATATACCCAAAAGACACTCTACCACATTACAAGAACACTTGCTCAACTATGTTCATAGCAACTTTATTCGTAATAGGCAGAAACTGGAAACAACCTAGATGTCCCTCAACTGAAGAATGGATAAAGAAAATGTAGTACATTTACACAATGAGGTATTACTCAACTATTAAAAATAATGACATCCTAAAATTTGCAGGCAAATGATGGAACTAGAAAAGATCATCCTGAGTGAGGTAACTCACATCCAGAAAGACACATACGGTTATGTAATCACTTACAGGTAGATATGAGCTGCTAAGGATAATCATGCTACAATCCAGACCCAGAGAGACTAAGTAACAAGAAGTACTCAAGAAGTGTGTGTGTGTGTGTGTGTGTGTGTGCATGGATCTCCCTAGAAACAGGAAATAAGAGTAGTTTTTGCATGTGGACTGCGGGCTGGTGGGGATGGAAGCAAGAGGGATCAGGTGGGAGAGGGAAGGACAAAAGAAGAGAGTACTGGGACAGACTACTGGCACTGGGGGGAATGTAGAAACCTAGCGCAATGGGAAGTACCTTGAGTCCATGACAGTAACTCTAGCAAAATCTTCTGGCAACAGGAGATAAGGAGCCTGAACTGGACATCTTATGTAACCAGGCAAAGTGCCTTAGCCACAAAACCTCCCATCTGTTCTGCTGCCAGATGTGCTGGGGTAATGGTGGCCTATCATTTGTGGGAGTGGACAAGCAATGACTGGTCCAACTTGAGCCCAAGTCTGACCCTGACATGGCCAGGAACGAGACAGGACATCTCAGAGACTCAGGATGGAACCAAACACAACTGGGGGGGGGGGGGGGGTTCCTAATGATATCCTGCTATCCTTGTAGACTGGAGGCTCGCATAATTGTCACCAGAGAGGCTTCATCCAGCAACAAATGGGAGCAGATGCAAAGACCTATATCCAAATACCAGGCAGAACTAGGCAGAACCCCCCAGAAGAGGGGAAGGAGAAGCCAGAGGGGTAGAAGACACCAGGAGAACAGGGACTACAGAATCAACTAATCACACCAGCTCAAAAAGACTGAGCCAGCAACCACAGTTGGTCACATAGGTCACATAGGTCACATAGGCCTTCTGCACATAACTTATGGTTGTGCAGCTTGGTGGTCTTGTGGGACTTCTGAAGTGGGGGTGTTTCCAACACTTGCCTGCACCTGGGACTCTTTTCCTCCTACTGGGCTGCCTCATCCATCTTTGATATGAGTGTTCGTGTCTAGTCTTACTGTAACTTGTTAGGTCATGTCCAGAGGATCAGCTTTTTAGTGCAGTACTTTTCTTAGAAGGGAAATGGAGGAGTGGATCTGGGCAAGAGAGGACATGGGAGAAAGTACTGGGAGGAGTGGATGGAGGAGAAACTGAGGTTGGAATTGTAATGTATGAGAGAAAAAAGAAGACTCCACCAATAATCTCTTAGGTTCAATCTGAAGCACCTAGGTGTTATTAATCCTCTGTTGGACTTGTTTGAGGAATTGAGTGTTTTATCAATCCTGAAAATTTATCAGCCATGATCTAAATGCCTGTAAATAAAAGTCATTGCTGGACATAGTGGTTCATGCCTTTAATCTCAGCACTTGGGCAGAGGCAGAGCTGGTCTATAAAGCAAGTTCCAGCCAGGGATATATAGAAAAACCCTGTCTTCAAAAACCAAACCAAACTAAAACCCCAGAGCAAAACAACAGAAACAAAAATGCCATCAGAATTATGGCCATTGTGAGTATGTGTGCAGATGCCATGGAGGGAATGCAGAAATTAAAGGTAACTCCATGGAGCTGATTCTCTCTATTCATTCTATATGGGTTCTAGGGACTAAACTGCTTGTTTTCAGCCTTAGGCAGAAAGTGATGTTACCTGCTCAGACATCTTACCTACTTGTCCGTTTTTCAAACTGTTAAAGCCCAACTAAATAGTCTTCTTACCAAATTCACCATGTTTCAAATCTTCCATTATATTTCAGTGCCATTTTCTCAGTTATACCCACTAACTGTGAAGCTGAGTTTTCCTAACTCATCTAATTAGTTCAGAGAGTTGTTAATGTTGCTGTGTGTATGTTTGTGCAAGGTGTTTTTTTTTTTTTTTTGGTGTGTATGTGTGTGTGGTTGTTTGTGGTTATGTACACACGTGTACATACTCATGGAAGACAAAGGCAAATATCTGTATCTTTTTAAATTGCTTCTCTACCTCATTTTTTGACAGGATCTTTCACTGATCCTAGAACTCATTGATTGGCTGACTGGAAAACCCAGGGATCTTTTTGCCTTAGTTTCCTCAGTACTGAGATTACATGTACATATATATTACTGTGCTTGGGCCTTTTCTCAGATTCTGGGAACTGAACTCAAGTCCTCATGTTTGCAAGGAAATCACATTATAAATTGATCCTTCTCCCTAACCCTCTATACTTTTAACTTTTGGATTTGTTTGGGCTTTTGAACATTTGTTCATCAAGTTCCTACAGTTTTAGAGGTTCTTTCAGTATGCAAGATGCTATCTTGCTATGAATGCTGACTAAGTTTAGGGATGGCTGTTTATTGTCCTTTCTGAGCACTCAGCTCATGCTCCTCTTTACCTGTAGAATTTTTTATACAATTAGAGTTGAAGGCATAATCCTCCTCCCAAATGCATTGTTTCTACACATTATAGGGCTAAAAGTTTCAAGACTGCATCATTGAATAACAAGCCTTTTATATCATACACTTCCTTCAACTGCAAAATGTGAATTCTGCCTAATGACCCAATAAAGTTACCAGAAGTATCAAGGGGAATAACGAATTAAGAAAGTTTGGAAATTGAAAAAGCACTGTATTTAACACATGGTATTGTGACTGCATCACAGAAGTTCCCAAGAACCTTTTTTTTTGTTCAGTGAGATTGTGAATCTTGTACAAAATGACCAAGATGAAAAACAAAACTATGTTTAATCTTTAAACACTTGTAAATTCCCTCACTAGAAGAATACAGAAATGCACTGGCTCCTACTTACCTATCTGGATTTATTAGAGATCGAATAGTAATGGCTGCCTTTAAACGTTGCTTAACATCGAGGTAACTGGAAGGTTCATCAAACATAAAACTAAGAAAAAAAAAAAGCAACTGTTAAGTTTACATAACATAATTCCACCTTATGTAGTCTTTTTAAGTAGCACAACAATGTTTCTGATTTAACAGAATGAAAAATTTCATGCACCAATGAAAGGATGCTCCCTATAATGATAAAACTGTATTTTGTTCAGGAGAGGAAAATAATTACAAGAAGCAGAAAGGTACATCTACAAATTTGAGGAGAGCTTTGAAAGATAGACTGGTACCTTATTAATTGGTACTTTCTCATAAAGTACTTTACTTCTCATAAAGTACTCTGAAGTACTTTGATGAACCCTTTCCTTTTTGTTCTTAAATTTTATTTATTTTGTGTGTGTTGGGGGTGCCACTGCCTGCATGAAGAGGCCAAAGAAAACCTTGCCTGAATTGGTTTTTTTCTCTTTCTACCGTGTGGGCCTGGGAAACTGAACTCAGGTGGTAGAGCTTGGTGGCAGGTCCCTATTCGGACGAACCATCTTGCTGGCCCCAAAGAGCCATTGTGTTAATAGGCTCAAGTCCAGAGGCTTTAAAGCAGATAGTTTCTCATGCATAGAATATCACAGCTTAAAGACCATCTTTTACTTGAGATATTTAGATAGTTACTGACCTGGATGTAAAACTTAAGTTTTAAAATTTTAAGGCATAAATTACCACTCATAAAAGCAAACGATTTCCCCACTGTGGGACTGATTACAGGGAAACTGGATCATGGAAATACTTAAACATACTACCTCAAAATCATACCCTTAAATATCTTTACTCAGTATTCCTTTCAAGATTACTGCTGAATTAGCATTACAGCTCACAAAGATTAAGATACACGAAAATGTAAAGCAACCTACATATCAGCTTTTTGTATGCAAACGACAGCACAAGCAAATCTCTGCAGCTCTCCTCCTGAAAGATCTTCGACATTTCGTTCTTTAAGGTGAGTTAAATCTACAAAGAATAATCAGAAGCACTGTGTTCGTTATAAATTTCACTTCACCTCTTCTGGGCAGAATGCACATACTGTATGTCATCACTCCAGGTTTGAGTAATATTCCACTTTAAAGCTGTATCATCGAACAACAAAATAACTACTACAGCTTTCCTCCTCATCAACTTAGCAACTCACACAAAGACTACTGTGGCCCAAGTGTGGTTTATTAAAAGCATGTGCTCAAATGCTTACCAAGCTGCTGACATACAACTGCCTGTGTCTTTGTTTCATCTTTTCGGTCCAGAATAGACCCCACGGTGCCCTGTTATAACAGAAAGTTAGCAACTATTTTCCTTTCGTATCAAGAAGTCACAAAGTAAAGCAAGTCTATTTTGATAGAACTTTTATCCTCCTACCAAAAATCTATAGTATATAATTCTCTCTAGAAATAAACTGACCTTTGCAGCCTTGGGAATTTGGTCTACATATTGAGGTTTGATAATGGCTTTTAGGTCATCTTCGAGAATCTTGGTGAAGTAATTTTGTAATTCAGACCCACGGAAGTAAGTCAAAATCTCTTGCCAATCAGGTGGATCCTAGAAATATATACAATATTTAGCCAAGTTTAACATAAAAATACAAAAAGGAAAAATCCTAAATAAAAATCAAACATACATGTAAATAAAGGACATCTTCTAATTTAAGATTGGAGGTAGACTTAGTTTCAAATCAAGGCATACTAATTTCAAAGGTTAAGGGAACTATGAATTTTCAGTTCAGCAACACTAACAGATCTTACTTTATAAAGGATAGAATATGAGACTTGACACCCACACACACGCACGTACCCCACAACCCCAAAACAAATGACAACAACCAAAAAAATGAAATCTGTACATGGTTGTGTCGACCAGTATTGGGAGGCTGAGTCGAGAAGATTTTTGAGTTCAAGGTCCTCTGAAGCTATATAGTAAGAGCATGTCTTAAAAACAAAACTAAAACAAACCAAACTTGGCCCATACAACATGTCAGAAGTGAACTCCACAAATTAACTTAAAAATAAGAACATTAAAGAAAAAATGTTCTCATTTCTCTTCTAAAAAAAAAAAAAAAAAAAACAAACCCAAAAAACAAACAAACAAACAAAAAAACCCCAAAAAACCCAGACAAACAAACAAAAAAACTTCATAAAAACCCAGACATATTTTTATAAACTTTAATACATACATCATACTTTCCAAGGTTTGGCTTTTGCTTTCCTGCTAAAATTTTTAATGCAGTTGACTTTCCAATACCGTTAGTTCCAACTAATCCCAAAACTTCACCTGGGCGAGGGATAGGCAATCTATTAGAATAAAGGAAGAAAAAAAATCACCTTGGCATTAGACAGAAGAAGGTCCACAACAAAATGATGTATTTTAAAGCACCTGCATATCATATACACTCAGAGAAACCCAGTCTCAAAACCAACTCTGCCCCACCCTGGATGAAAAAAAAAAAAAAAAAAGACATTAAGGATCTAGTGATTTTTTTTTTTTTGTTTGTTTGTTTGTTTCTCTTTTTGGGGTTTTGAGACAGGGCTTCTCTGTGTAGCCTTGGCTGTCCTAGACTCACTTTGTAGACCAGGCTGGCCTTGAACTCACAGTGATCTGCCAACCTCTGCCTCCCTGAGTGCTGGGGTTACAGGCGTGTACCACCACACCTGCCTTGGATCTAGTGATTTAATATAGGCCCAAATCAGTATAACCTTTTCTGTGGGACATAAGGTTAGTGGATAAATAAAATCAAAGCAAGTTTCTTTAAAGATTATTTGGGGGATAGGGGTATTATGAACAATGGTGATTGTTATTTGTGATATTTAGAATTATTTGTAATTTTTACCTCCAGATATCTAATTTCTATATCTTCATGACATAACTCAACTGGGTTAAGAGCCTAGACATCTGTAGCTTTAAAGTTCCTCAGAAATTAATTCTAATATTAACCAGAATGAACTGCTGACATTTTTTGTTTGTTTTGAGACAGGATCTCACTAAGGTAGCCTTGGCAGGCCCTGAGCTCACTGTACAGAGAAGGGTTGCCTTGAACTCCAGAAACCCTCCTGAGTGCTGGGATTAAAGGCCTGCGCCACCATGGCCAGTAACTGCTGACATAAAATCTTGCAGTTTATAATATTCTATTGCTCTCTGGTAGCTGGGCAATATAATTTCCTTCCACTTCCCTGAAAACTTTTACGGGGATTTTACCCTTGACTGAAGTACAGGGGAATATACCTGTGAAGCTTGAAGGCATTGGCACAATATCGATGTGTTGTTTCTTTTTCCAAGTTGCTTGGCAAATTGACAATTGATAAGGCGCCAAAAGGGCATTTCTGTTATTTAAAATAAAGAATAACATATTAATTTACAAAATAGATTAAGAATATTTTTATTGAAATCTTCCAAGCATAAGTTTTACAAATATGAGAAATAATTTTTACCTTATTTACTTAAAAATAACCAAGTTCCTTGAATATTATAGCTGTATTGACCAATTTAATATTATTCACGATTGATAGAACCTAGATACTTAATTTTTGCTCAATACTTTCAGATGTTTTCTTTTCCTTAAATTATTCCTGTCCTACTCTGTCTGCTTCTTTCCTCCACGAGATGCATGGATCCTACATGAGATGTATGAATCATATCATTTGGGGTAGAGGGCTACTTGTATCCTGCTGACAGCTTATATATTGGATCAAAGCTCTGCTTTTCTGTTATAACTTATCCTCCTATATTAAAAATGTTTCAGGGCTGGACAGATGGCTCAGAGGTTAAGAGCACTGTCTGTTCTTCCAAAGGTCCTGAGTTCGATTCCCAGGAACACATGGTGGCTCACAACCATTTATAGTGAGATCTGGTGCCCTCTTCTGCTGTGTAGGCACACATGCAGGTAGACTACTGTATAATAAATAAATTTAAAAAGTTTCAGTACTAAGTGAATCAATATAATAAAATAAAACATCAATAGAAAAACAATATAGTTCAGATAATGTCCACAGAACAAGAATGCAAGTATGAGAAAGTCACTATGAATGGTGGTATTGTGTGGGCTGGGGAGACAGCTCAGGGGGTTTAACACTGAATTTGGAATCATGTAAAAAAGCCAAGTGTGGCAGCAGGTTACTAAAATCTCAGAGCTGGAGGTGGAAACAGGAGGATCTATGGGGCTTGCTAGCCAGTCAGTCTAGCCAGGCTAGTAAGGTCCAGGTTTAGTGACAGACCCTCTCTTAAATTAAAATAAATAAATAGCGAGCTGCGCAGTGGTGGCGCATGCCTTTAATCCCAGCACTTGGGAGGCAGAGGCAGGCAGATTTCTCAGTTTAAGGTTAGCCTGGTCTACATAGCCAGGTCAGCCAAGGCTACAGAGAAACCCTGTCTCAAGAAACCAAATTAAAACAAAAACAAACCCCCAAAAAACATTGTGGGATGGAATCAAGAAAGAGACCTTACTTTTTATTTCTGGCCTCCTATGGGTATGCACACCTACCCATGCACACACATATACACTAAAGAAAAAAATAGCAATGGTAATGTGGCTAGACAAGTATCTCTAAAGTACAGACAACGATACAATTCAGTGAGCTTAGGGAATGGATTCAAAGAGAATCTAGAGAATCTTCATTTAAAACTGAGAACACAAGAAATTATAATTTATAACTTAGTAATAATTACTTTGTTTTCTAATTTCTGAACCCCAGCCATACTGCTGAATCTTTACAACTATGTCTTCTACTCTCCTCATCCATGTGTATAAAATGCCTGTGAGGGGCTACAGGTGCTGTTAAACCACTCTGTGGCATGGAACGGAAAAGAGTCCACACTGTGCACAGACAATGCAGGTTGCAGTGCTCAGGGCGCCTCTATTACCTTCTCCCTGAGCACCAACAGTTTATTTAATTACTGCTTCTAGGCATTCAAACGCATATCTAAAAAATTTGGAATATTATTTTCTTACAGCATCAAAAAGAAAATTAAAAAATGATACTGTAATGTTCACATTAGATTCTTAAAACCTAGCATACAGGCAGGCATACATAATTAAGTAATTATTTTCTAGGAATAATATTTCCTGCTTATATTTTTCAAAGTAAGAGAAACACTACTTGAATGGGCTTTCAAAAGCCAATATAAAACACCCATGGCTTATATGAACAATTTATAGAGATGTATGCATACTCTGGTGAAGTTCGTTTTTATATTACCTGTAAAAAAAAACTTTGCAGATCAGTGGCTAAATCCCTCTTACAAGCTAAAGTTGGAAATTTACTACTTAAAAGCCGAAAGTCAATTATTCAATGTAATGAAAGATGCTTCAAATTATAGAAATACAATAGATGCATATATAAGATATGGTTAAGCTTCTTTACATTAAATTTAAGATTTCTTAAGTTGTATTTTTACTTGAGAGTAATAAATTTAAATTTTAATAGACTTGGGACAGGTGTGATAATACACACCCTTCATCCCAGCTCTGGGAGGCAAAGATAGATGGATCTCTGAGTTCACAACAAATTCCAGGCCAGGTGGAGCTACACAGAGCTGTCTCAAAACAAAAAATAAATAAAATAAATATACTTAAAAAACGATGTCTATTATATTTTATCTCCAAAAATATTTTGGAAAAAAGTTACTACAATTTTTTTGTATAATAAAAAGCTAAATACAGAGAAATAGTCTATTTAGAAATATTTTTACCAAGCTGTATATGACAATTACTTGTTTTAAAAATTTTATTATGCTGGGCAGTGATTGCTTAATCCTAGCACTTGAAAGGCAGAGGCAGAGGCAGGTGGATCTCTGTGAGTTCAAGGCCAGCCTGGTCTACAGAGTAAATTCCAGGTCAGCCAGGGCTACACTAAGAAACCCTGTTTCAAAAGACCAAAAAAGAATGCCGAGCCAAGACCTCTAGACAGTGTGTGTGCCACGGTGCACTTCATGGAGGTTAGAGGACAAATCTGTGGAGCCGCTTCTCTCCACAGTGAAGTGGCTGTCTCAGTGTGAACACAGGTCATCAGACTTGTTGGGAAAGTGCCTTTTTCTTCCAGGGCATCTCACTGACCCACTTCTTAAAGGTGTACTTTGGGGCTCTGCTCCTCCCAGGTCCAGAGACAGATGCACCTTCTTATGCAGTGCCAGCCTTGTCCCTGAAACATGATGGTGAAGGTTGGAGTGAACAAATCTGGTCACACTGGGTGCCTGGACTTCATGTTTGCCTTCAACTCTGGCAATGTGGATGCTGTTGCTATCAGTGATCTCTGAGCTCAACTACATGCATTCCAATTTATTCCATGGCACTTTCCAGAGCACAGTCAAGGCTGGGATGGGAAAGCTGTCATTGATATGAAGGCCACCACCACCTTAGAGGAGTGTAATCTACTAACACCAATAGACACATGCTGCTGCCGAGGGTCCAGTGGCATCTTCATTACTGTGGAGAAGGCTGGAGCCCACTTAAAGGATGGAGCTGAAAAGACCGTCATCTCTGCTGATGCCTCACGTCTGTGATGGGCGTCAACCCTGATATGGATGAATAACTCACTCAAGATGGTCAGTAATGTTTCCTTAGGACACCGCCCCTCCTGGCCAAGGTCATTCATGACAACTTTGGTATTACTGAGGGACTCTGGACCACTGTCTATGCCATCATTGCCACCCAGAAGACTATGACCCCTATGGGAAACTATGATGCGGCAGGGATTTGCCCAGAACATCTCTGCATCTACTGGCTCCACCCAGGCTTTGAGAAAGATCCCCAGAGTTGAATAGGAAGCCCAGAGTCCTGCTTCCAATGTGTCCACGGTAGATCTGACTTGACATCTGAAGGAAGCTAACAAATATGACACCAAGAAGGTAGTGAAGACATTAGAGGGAGCCCTAAAGCACATCTATTCTGGGCTATAATGATGACCAGGCTGTCTCCTGTGACTTTAATATCAACACCCTTTCTTTCATCTTTGATGATGGGGCTTACACTGGTCTCAACAACCACTATGCCAAGCTCATTTGCCGCCATGACTCTGAATCTGATGGACCTCATAGTCCACATGCTCTCTGAGGGGTCAGGAATCCTCAACTATTCACCCAGCAAGAACAAGAGGAAAGAAGATACTGTGGAGTCCCTGCCCTAACTATGTCCAACATTCTGAGCATCTCTCCTCACAGTGCTTACCTTAGATGCCCTCAAAAGAAACAGAAGGCTCAGATGCAAACCATCATCAAAGTTCAATGAAACTCCCAAATAAATTAAATAAAGTAAGTTTTGGTTTGGGGACTAACAAGATGGCACAGTAGGTAAAGGTACTTGTCACCAAGTCTGGTAATCTGGGTTTATCCCTGGAACCTACATTGTGGAAGAACTGATACCTGCATATTGTCCTCCAACCTCCACATGCACAGTAGGGCACAGGTGTACCCACACATGAGCACATGTGCGCTTGCACACACATGCACAAAATAAATAAAAGTAAAAAAAGTAGCTGGGTGGTGAGGACACAGATCACCACCCAGCACTTGTTAGGCAGAGTGAGACAAATTTCTGAGGTGTAGGCCAGGCTGGTCTACAGAGTAAGTTCCAGGTTGGACAGGGTGGTTTCATTAACTTAAAAAAGCAATAATATTGTTCTAAGAATATTTTAAAAGAATATTTAAGAAAGAATAATTTTCTGAAACTTATTTTTAATTATTTGCCCTATACTTTTGTCTTTTTTAAAAATTAAGTACTTAAAAATTTCAGATTCTATTTTCGACTCAACAAGTAAACATCATCACTTACCTTAATACAAATACCACAACCAATACAAAGAGTTTCAGAAATCCATGCTATTTTGCTCTGGGGTGTAACCTCTATGCATAATTTTCCTGGCAAAGAAAAACAATTTCCTTTTATCTATGAGAATACTTTTAAGATTGCTAGTCAGAAAATGCTGTTTCCAAAGTCTCACATAAATGTTTCAATGACAATGACCTAAGTATTTAGTGATATATTCTGAATTAAATAGCTGGGTTTATGAAATATGTATTTTTATCAGGCAATAAACAAATGGCCAATATATTTTGCTTATCTAACACCAGCAAAAATATGGTAAACCTTGAAACATTATGTTTAAGCTTACTAACTTCAATTTATTTTTGGTGCTTTGGATGCAATCCCAGAGTTCATAAAAGAAAGCACGTCTTAGAAAGGTACACCATAAACAGGAATAAAGTATTTTGGCTAGGTAAACAAAACTATAAAAAGCTATGCAGTTTTATAGTACACATGCAAAATTAAGCAGTTTCTGAAAAACACAGGAGTCACTGACAGATTACATTTAAAGTCTCTCTTCTGATCTGGTAAGCCTGGAGGCCGCTGCTTACTATAATACCAAAGACCACCACCAGCTTGTCACCTCCCAATTACTAGATTTACTTAATCCTGAAAATCCAGCAATACGACAAAATCACTGTCATTAAGCTTAAGTTTATTTTTTGGTTTCAAGATGAAAATATCTAATGTAAAAATCTGGCAATCCTTTCCCTGTGACTTAATTTCAGAATTTTGTAGAAAGCCAGGATTGCAGTTAACTCTTGGGTTGACTTTACATTTAGTGAATGTCTTAACAATGACATTCTATAATTTCTTTTAAAACGACCATTTAGTCACAAAGCAGTAGGTTTAGAATTCTAAATTTCTCACCTTTGTAGTTCAAAGAAACTACCAGTGTCTGCTAGCTGGGTGCGGTGGTGCACACTGTAATTCCAGCACTCTGGGAGGCAGAGGCAGGCAGATCTCTGAGTTTGAGGACAGGTTGGTCTACAAAGCAAGTCCAGGACAGCTAAGGCTACACAGAGAAACCCTGTCTTGAAGAAAAAAAGAACCTAAGTTTCTGTTCAAACCCCTACAAAACTTTCCCACCCGTCTGCTTTTTTCCACAGCCGCTTTCTATCCTTACACGGCCAATAGATCCACTTACCCATTCGAACCACAGGGCAACTCTTTTTGCACTCCTGTCGACATTTCTTAGGTTTGCATTTGTCATGGTTGACAATAGCAATTCTCGTTAATTTGTCTGCCATAATTGTAACAAAGAATATCCAGCTCTTCTATTAAAGAAAAATAAACAAAATTATAGAAAATTCTATATAATATAAAGAGAAATAATTTATGGGCATAAAGGGAGGACACAATCATGAAGTTTCTATGTTCATTTAAAAATTAAAAAAAAAATAGGAACAGCAAAATAATCTATTCAGTTGAGAAAACAAAATTTTAAACAATGAAAATAGAAAAATAGGTGCCACTTAAAATACCACAAAAATACTTAGAAAACTACTTAATATATATACATGAGAAAATACTCAATAACACTAACTCACAAAAGACCCAACCAAATACAATATAACCGTTTTTATAATAAAATAGTTCATATTTAAAAATTTAATCCTTCTGAAATTTAAGTATACGTAAATTTCATCTCTTAGTAAAAATAAGCCATATAAACCAAAGCTAAAAGTTCTTTTGGGAAAAACATAAGGAAAATTAAACAGCAAGTATGAAAAACTTACATATGACAGATTAAAAAATTAGATAAAGTGTCAATAATTAATACTGATACCACTGTATAAATATAAACCTATAAGACAGACTATGTATGAGAACACACACACACTTTTTAAAGGTTTTTCTGTTTTAAATTATTTTACAATTAAGAGTAATTCATAACTGTTACACAGTAAACTACTTATTTGTTCAACTTGCATAGTATTTCCAAGAATTAGAAAAAAAGGAGGTCCCTTCTTTCCAACATGAAGAACTTGAACAGAAAAACCTGAAGAGGAAGATTTTATCAAAAAACATTTGGGGATACAAAAAGACAAAGGATAAGTACTTTCATCATACAAGATCACTGGTTACAACACAAATAATACTATCCTGACTCCCTAGTTAGTAGTGCCTCGGAAGAAAGGGTAAATCAATAAAAGCTGTTTTGACAGTTACTCCTTAGTTGCCAATTTTACCATCAAAAACGAGAAAATATTTATGTAGCTCATGGAGTTTAGAAATTAAGCTTTGGCCATCATTCACCTGTAGCAAAGACTACATGCCTAAAATGTAGTAAGCCTAGAAAGGCTACCTAAAGATATTTTGAGTAAAGACACCATCCCTGATGTCAAGAAGCTTAAGATGTAATAAACGAAAAAACAGACTGAGTCACTAATGGGAAGAGGACGGAGTGCTACCAAGTGCCTCTCCAGAGCCCTAAAGACAGACATTCAATTCGGAAATTCTCTCGGTCTAACTCCAGTCCCAACTGAGTACACGTCGCTCCACCAGGGAAGCAGAATGCCGTTTGCCCATCATTTCTATGAAGCCGGGGAGGGGACCAGCAGTGCTGGACTTCACGGCGGCCAGATGCCACGACTCTCTCCACATCTTCCGAGGTCCCACAACCAGGGGCCACGCAGCCATCTGCCTGGGAGGAGGCCAGGGGGCTCCGCGGGGTGCGGCGAGCGTCTTCCTCCGCCGTAAAGCTCCGGGCGGAGCGGGGGAGGGGATGTGTGAGGGGCAGCGGCGGGTCGTCCTCCGAGCGACGGCCTCTGGGGCCTCCCCGCGGCAGCTGGCAGGGTTTGGGGTGGAGAAGCCTCGGGGCGGGGACGCCGACCCGACGCGCGAGGAGCGCTCCGGCATCCCAGAGGGGCACTGGAGCGGTTGCCACGCGCTACGGCGCCCGCTCGTGAGGCCTAACCACGGGCGCTCGGAGAGCTCCCCTAACAGTCTCCCCAAGCTGGCCGCCGGCCGCCAAGCCCACCCCGCGGACGCACGTACCTGGAGACGACGGTCCCCTCACGGCGGGGCGTGCAGCAGCCCAGGCAGCGCCACGCGAAGTCTCAGCACGAAGCGTGTTCTTACCGCCACCGGCCAAGATGGCGGTGCACAGCCGCCGCCTCGCGCACGGCATGAGGGCGTAGTGCGCATGCGCGACAGAGCGCGGCGTCGGCGCTCCAGGGGCGGTGATGACGCGACCGACGTCATTGTGGTGCGACGCCAACTAAGGGAGCCTGGAACCGCTGAGCCGCAGTGGGAGTGGCGCGGACCTGCAGCAGGCCCTGAGAACCGTAATTTTGGCCGACCAGGTGCCTGTGAGCGCCTCTCTTCCTCGATTTAGAGAACAGTCTTAGCGGGCGCAGAGGAGTCCTCTTCCTAGGCCCGGTGGCGGTAAGCTTGCTGTCTCCTCAGGCCTGGTGAGCCTGGGCTGGAGTCTTGGCTGATCTGGTGAGTCTGGTCCTTAGCTCCTTCAGTATTATTCCTCAAAGCTGGGAATCCATTCCTGTTAGCTTTTATTTTATCCACTGGCTGTTTTTGAACTCTGTTTCAAGGTCGAGATCAGACATTGCCCTCCCCGCCCGCGTCCCCTCCCTACCCTCGCCCCCTGACCTCCCTGGGCAGGTCATTCAGGCTTTAACAGAATTTATAATGTCTCTGTGATTACTTAATTATTGTTTGTGTGGCACTTATAAGGATATCTTGGAATCCAAAGGGACGTGTCAAGGAGATAGTCTATAGTTCTATTGGTCTTGCTTAGAATTTGCAATAATGTAGAGTATCCGTAAAGGTTACCGAAGCAATTTAAAATGTTCTTGACTCTCCAAGAAGTTTCTTCATAGGTTTGCTAGAATTAACAAAAGGTATGAAAGATGAAGGGAATATGAGTGATTATTTTGCCATTGAAATTTTATTTATCTTTTGATGATTTTTTTTTTTTTTTTGAGAAAGGGTCTCTGTATGTAGTCCTGGAGCTCACTGTGTAGACCAGGTTGCCCTTGAACTCAGGTCCTTCTGCCTCCTGAGTACTAGGATTAAAGGTATGTGCCACAACATGGGCTGCTGAAATTTTTGTTTTACATTTTGCAGAAAAATGGTCAGACTATGGTGTACTGTATATTGCTTATTTCTCCACAGAATAACTTAAAAATGACTACGCCAAACAAGACACCTCCTGGTGCTGACCCTAAGCAGCTGGAGAGGACTGCAACAGTAAGGGAAATTGGATCTCAAGCCGTTTGGTCACTTTCTTCATGCAAACCAGGTGAGCAGGTAGCACCCCCTGAGGCTGAGATGATCATTACTTAAAATTTCTTTCCTTTTCTTTACCTTTTCTCCTCTCCTCTCCTCTCCTTTCTCCTTCCCCTTCTCCTTCTCCCCTCCTCTCCCCTCCCGTTTTGTTTTGTTTTGTTTTATTTTTTTGAGACAGGGTTTCTCTGTATATCCCTGGGTATCCTGGAACTTACTTTGTAGATCAGGCTGCCCTCAAACTCAGAGCCTCTGCCTCCCTAGTGCGGGATTAAAAGCTGCCCTACTTATCATTTTCTTATGCACTGTACTACTTTCAGGGTTCTTTTTGTGTAGATACTTCAATTCTAATGAACTGGGCTTTCATTTCATATTTTATTCAACTATTACTAATATCAATAAGATTTTTAGTATTAATTAGATTTAACTTTTTCATAAGATCCTCTTTTTATCTCGGCTATTATGTCATTATTTAATTCACATTTTATGCTGCTGGTCTTCCTGGAAGCATCTAAGATTTTCTTTATTTTTTTTTTTGGTTAGGATGTACAAGATAGGTTATATGTGTCTCTTTTCCATTTCTGTAACCTATAATTTGATATCACTTTTCTTTTTTGTGATTTTAAGATTAGTGTAAAATTATTTTCAAAGCAGCGACTAAAGTGTTAAGATGGCAAATTTTGAGGGTACAATGCTTTTAGTATAATACTTTGAGTATAATGCAGGGGAACCTGAAAAGCAAAATGTACTTACGGCTATAAAAGTCCAGACTATGTGAAGTGCTGCAGTCGTAATGGCTGCTCGAAAATATCAGTGTCGCAGTAGCAGCAAGGCAGGTGTGACGCTGGCTGAGTACATACTAACTTCGTTAGGTCATGCCTGCAACCTGAGCACAGGTTAAGCTGCTTTTCAACTTCGCTGCCCTGTTCACTTTTTTAAAAATATTTTTCAAGATTATTATTTAAAACAATTTTAAAATCTAAATATATTTTGAACATATTGTTTATCTCCCCCAAGTCCTTCCAGATCCTCTCCTCTTCCCTACTAACCCAACTTAGATTCTTTCTCAAAAAACAAGCAAAAAACCAACACAACAAACCATGAAAACAAAATAAAAACACACCTAAAGTAAACACCCCTCCCCAAACTGTAACCAAGAAAAAGCACACAAAAAACAGTGGAGTCCATTTTACATTGGTGAACAACTCCTAAGCATGTGGTTTATCCTAGAGTTGTTGATAACATAGTGTCACTCTGTTAGAGAAAACTGATTTTCCTTCCCCTAGTAGGTATAAGTGACAGTTCAGTTGTTAACCTTTACCTAGTGGCTAGGTTTTCATTCATTCATGCATTCTTTCATTCATTCATTCATTCATTCATTCATTCATTCAAAAAATATAACAATATAGTAAGATAAAACAAGAACTATCACACTGGAAGTTGGACAAGGCAAACCAACAATAGGAAAAGAGCCCACGAGAAGGCACAAGAACCAGAGACCCACTTGTTCACATACTCAGGAACCCCATAAAAGCACTAAACTGGAAGCCATAATGTGAACATAGAGGACTTGATGCAGACCTGTGCAAGCCCTGTGCATACTGCTTTAGTCTCTCTGAGTTCAGATGAGCCTTACTCATGTTGATTTAGAAGGCCTTGTTTCTTGGTGTCCTCCATCACCTCTGGCTCTTCATGCTCTTTCTGCGTCCTCTTCCATGGGGTTCTCTGAGGAGAGGGATTTTATGGGGACATCCCATTTAAGGCTGAGTGTTCCAAGGTCTCTCACTCTTTGCATAATGTCTGACTATAAGTCTTTGTGTTTGTTCCCATGTATTGCAGGAGAAAGCCTCTCTGATGATGGTGAAGCAAGGCAATGATCTATGAGTATGACATAATGTCATTAGGAATAATTTTATCACTAGAATTTTTCCTTTTTTTAGACCAGTATTATTTGGCTTTACCCTCAGCCCTAAGCTGTCTGGTCTCAGGTTCTTGGTCATCCAGGCAGTGTCATGTATAGTTTCTGCCTTAAGTCTGATCAGTTATTGCTTGGTTACTCTTACAAGCTTTGTGCTATCACTGCCCTAGCATAGCTTCAGGTAATGTACACCTCTGTAGGTAAAGGGATTGCTGCTGGCTTGGTGTTTGTTTCTCTTTTGAGGCCATGCTGGACTGGAGGGGTGAAGGCTCTGTGTAGGCACTGGCTTGACATCTCTATCTTCAGTGAGTTGTGTAGATGTTGTCTCAGCAATGGAGCCTCATTTGTCAGTTTGTAGAGAACACCTTGACAGGTATTTTCAGTCTGAAGACTCAAGTTGAGAGAAATTTCTTTATTATAAGGAACCCTAAATTGTAATAAAATTATTTAACTTTAACTTTTTATATAGTTAGAATCTTATAGTTAGTTTTCCAACCAGGTCTGTTCTGTTTCTCCTCATGATTCTCTTTCTTCAGTGAACACTTTATTGCAGTATAATTTCTATACAATAAGACCTCTTCTTACATGTATATTTTTATGAATCTTAATTTATTTTTATTTTTTTAAGATTTATTCGTTATTTATACAGCATTCTGCCTGCATGTGTGCCTGTACACCACATCTCACTATGGATGGTTGTGAGCCACTATGTGGTTGCTGGGAATTGAACTCAGGACCTTTGGAAGAACAGCCAGTGCTTGTAACCTCAGAGCCATCTCTCCAGCCCCTATGAATCTTAATTTATAGTCATGTAAACACCATTATGATAAATTGGAAAGCATTTCCATAAAGCCCAACATGTACTCATGCCATTTGTAGTTGTTCTACTTCCTCTAAGCATCTGCCAGTGCGCCTTCCTTTTCTTTTTCTTTCTTTTTTTTTTTTCCTTTTTCTTTCTGGTTGTTTGAGACGGGGTTTCTCTGTAGCCCTGGAACTTGCTCTGTAGACAAAACTGGCCTTGAACTCACAGAGGCCCCTGCCTTCCTAGTGCTGAGACTAAAGGAATGCACCATCACAGCGCCTGCAGGAAATGTTCTTAACTGCTCATCCACCTCTCTAGCCACAGGACTTTTTGATCCCTAGCACTTAGGTAAAAATCGTGGTGTGGCAGGGGTGCCTGTAGTCCTGGGGCTTGGCAGGCAGAGATGAGAGGATCCCTGGTATTTGCTAGCCAGATAATCTTGCTGAAGTGATGAGCTCTAGGGCTCGTGAGAAACAGTGTCTTATAAAATAATGGAGAGAGTGATTGAGGAGGACACGTGACATTGACCTCTGGCTTCTACACACAATTGTGCAACCCCACCCCCTACTCCACATGCACATGCCCACAGGAACACATGCATGCAGCACAAATGTACACACAAAACAAGTGGGCAGTGATAGGGGAGGGTACCCAGGGTTTCCATAGGCACACATGTATGCACGCAAACAAATGAACACATAACACTTCCATATTACCACATGCATGCACACATACAAAACGAATTTGGATTTTAAGTACAGGGAGAAAGCACATTTAATTGAAATGTAAAAAGTTGTAGGATATAGTTATAGGTGAATTCTTTAACGAAGTCCATATTCTTTGTGTGTGTGTGTATGTCTTTTCTGTCTGTCTCTCTGACAGGGTCTTTTTAGCCTTGGCTGGCCTAGAACTCTATGTAGATCAGGCTGGCCTCTAACTTACAGAGATCTATCTGCCTCTGCCTCCCAGGTTCTGGAATTAAGGGTGTGCACCACCACATCTGACCCCACATATTACCTGTTATTGTCTTCAAAGTCAAGGCACGTGGCTCAGTTACAGTAGCCCCTAATCCAGTGTGAAAGTAATTGTGTTGCTAGGAATACTTACGAAGAAAATGGCATGATACTTTAAATATATATTTTAGTTATTGGTGTCTGCTTCATGGATCCAGACATGCTCTCTTAGTGGGGTGCAGACATCTAGTAGGTAAATCCAGACCTTGTCAGCACCTTAAAACCGCAGCTTGTGTCATTGTATTGAAACAAAATCAGTGTGGACTATGCCCAAATATGAGCATATGCCACTCATGGAGGGCCAGGAGAAAAAAATATATTTGCTAAACAATAACCATAAGCACAAGGCATATTGTTTCTCTTTATCTTGGGATAGTAGTTTTACTTATGGATGATTTTGTTGCCCATACTCTAGCCCCAATCTTTAGTAGTGTCTGTCAATATTTTTGATTATCTTGACTGTGGGAAGAAGGGAGTTGTTGCTTCTGGGCATCAGGTAAGTAAAGGTCAGGATAGCCATCTCACAAGAAAACACTGTTGAGTCCAAAAGATGAGTAGTGTCAAGAATAAGAAATTGGAACTTAGAGAAGTAGCTGTGACATCTTAGTATGCATCATAATGACCCAAAAGACTCATCAAACACAAACTCAGGCTGAACTCTCAGAACTGCTGATATAGCAGCCCTAGACTGATGTTGCTGGTGAAGGGCCATACTGTATGCACCACTGTGCAAGAGAGAGCTGAGCTATGCAGTACTTGCTTCTCTTCCAGACCGTCTGAGTTCAGTTCTCAGCTTCCACGTTTTTCAGCTCACAACACCTGTAATTCTCACTTCAGGGGATCCAATACCTTCCCTGGTCTCTGTAGGCACTCTCATCGACACATACACACATATACACACAAATAAATAAATAAAACCTTAAAAAAAGAGCCATGGAAGACTGCTATGACACGGACATTTCTTTTTTCTCCTCTGCATAATATTCTTAAATGGATACATAATGCCTGTCAAAGCTGTTGAAACAGATCTGCCATTGTTTTAAGTATTGTCTTAGAAACAGAGTTCGTATTAGTTTTGAGGTAAAAGACTTTTGCTTAGTATTTATTTTGCTTATGATTAAATACCATTTTATGAAATTCTTTGTGGTAAGATAGAAATAAAATTGTAAATAGAGGGGAAAAGGCCAACCAAAGTAAAGTAAATAGAAAAAACCTTTATCTCAATGGAACTTTTAACTAAGGGCTCGCTTAAGAATACTGAGATTTAGTTATCCTTATTAGAGATCCGCTTGCCTCTGCCTCCCGAGTGCTGGGGTTAAAGGCGTGTGCCACCACCACCACCTGGCTTCCAAAGGTGCTTTTTAAAAACCAACCACCCAAAGCATTTGTCCTAGTGTAAACTTTTGAGTGTGCAAGGAGATTGAACCCAGGGCCTCCTCACACATGCTGAGTAAGCAGTCTACCAGTAAGCAGCACAGGCAATTAGTGGTTATTTCTTGAGCTGAAATCTAGATTGAAGAATGGAAGAATTCTGGGGAAGTTGCCTGTTCTAACTCTCTTCTATCAAAAAGTGTGGACAAATATGTATGAAAATTTGATGTTTAAATATTCATCATTTTCATGGAAATTTATTGTCATTTTCACTGTTTCTAGGTTTTGGAGTGGATCAATTACGAGATGACAATCTAGAAACTTACTGGCAATCTGATGGCTCTCAGCCTCATTTAGTGAACATCCAATTCAGGTAATACATTTTTTTTACTTTTTTATGTAGTGTAGGTTACAAGTTAGACAAGTAACTCTTTTTTATTTACATAAAATGTAAGAAAACAGAGAAACTAAAATGAAATAATTTAATTGCTTTTAGATTCTTTTAAGTTTTAGAGATAATTTTTTTGGCCATCCAGATTGTAAGCAGCTTCAGTGTCTTCTGTCCTACCCATTATGCATTTTTCTTTCTTGTGTGTGTGCACGCGCGTGCGTGTGTGTGTGCGCGTGCATGTGTAGGTATAGGGCACATGCACACAGTTGAATACATATATAGACTCGAAGCTGATGTTGGATGTCTTTTTCAGCTACTCTGCGTCTTTATTTATTTGAGACAGGGTCTCTAAGTGAACCTGAAGTCATTGTTTCGGCTGAGTTGACTGACCACACCTGTCTCCTTCCTTCCTCCTACCTCATCTCTAAGTTGACTGACTGCTGAGCTTCAGGCTGTGCCTGTCTCCTTCCTCCTACCTCATCTCCAAGGCTAGGTTTACTGCTGTTGCTCTGCATGCCTGGCTTCTCTTTTGTATGTTGCAGGTTCTGAAATGAGGTCCTCATACTTCACCCACCGAGTCTTCTCTTTAGTGCTTTTATACATTTCTGATGATGTTTAAGTAAATAGTTCTGAAATAAAATGATTCAGTTTTAGGAGATATAGTCAGAAAAATATATTTTGTAACATGGTATAATTCCTTAATATATGATCCTTGTAAATTCCTTATGTATGATATCTATGTAACTTCTCATATTTGCACTTAGCTTTTGATTAAAGAGAAATTGAATCTGTAAGTTTAGTTTTAAAATGAGTACTGTTTTTGAGATAGGAAAACACCTATATGTTTGTCTAATGCTCTGGATTTATTGACACTATAAAAACTAGTTAGCCAGATTACCTTGCTACATTATATCCCCTACCATTCTAAAACGTTGCATTTTTAAGTGCTTCCTTCTATTGTTGTAGGGTAGAAATCGAAAACTTCTTTTGATAGTAGGTGTTTAAATCTAGAGGTCCCTCTGGTCTCCATTTCAGTTCTGCCATCAAAGCAGCCAAATACTAGTGCATAAATCACTGAATTTAGTGCCCTCAGTTAAACTGTATTCTACAAAAGCAGGTGTGAGGCAGGAATTTGCTCATATAGTGTACCAACTCCTGTTTTAGGTTGTATAATGTATGCGCAATAGCAGTTTTAACCTCTTTTTTCTTTCTTTTTCCTTTTTTTTTTTGAAATAGGGTTTCTCTGTTTAGCCTGGTTGTCCTGGAACTCACTTTGTAGACTAGGCTGGCTTCAAACTCAGAGATCCTCCTGCCTCTGCCTCCTGAGTGTTGGGATTATAGGTGTGAGCCAACAAGCCTGTGGGCAGGTAACATTTTTAAAGGTTCAGATTCTACCTATTGCTGGGCAGTTAGTGGCACTTGGGCAGGAGGGAGGCAGGCAGATCTCTGTGAGTTTGAGGCCAGCCTGGTCTACAGTGAGTTCCAGGATAGCCAGGGCTACACAGAGAGAGCCTGTCTTAAAACAAAACAACAACAAAACTGGGCTACTTTACCAAATAATTTACCCACTTGAAATATTTACTTTCCTTTTCAGTGAAACCAGATACCTGACAAGAAGCAACTTAAAGGATTTTGTCTCATGGTTTGAGGATACACTCCATTATAGTGCAGGCAGCATAGTGGTGGAAATGGAAGTGGCTATGGTGACAAAAAAGGGAAGCTGATGGTTCATGTTTTAGCAGACAAGGAAGCTGAGACAGGGCAGGACATGGCTCAACTTGTAAATTTCAAGGCTGATTTGTCTTTCAATCCCTGCTAAGTAACTAGGCCCACCTTTCAATAATTGTATTAGCTAGGGACTTGAGCCTGTAAGGCCATTTCCTATTTGACTACTGGGACCATAGGCTCATAGCCATCTCATTATTCAAAGATACAATCAGTCCATCTTTAAAATTCCTACTAGTCCTACAGTTTTCTCACTGTTCAAAATTCCAAGTTCATAATCTCTTCTGAGACTTAAGGGCAGTCTATTAATTGTAAGCCTCTGTAAGATTATCTATCTATCTATCTATCTATCTATCTATCTATCTATCTATCTATC